>NW_026705248.1:600000-932550 GCF_029867415.1 Vicia villosa | reverse complement strand
CAGAAGCTCATGCTAAAGCTCTAATGAAGTTCCTTCAAGCTGCGCATGTGCCTCAAGAAATCCCAATCGACCAATTTGAGAATTGTGTCGCCAGTCTTACAGTGCCCAATGGTCTTGGTTTCTCTGATGTGGATCTAACTCCTGCTGGAAGAAATCACAACAAGGCCCTGCACATCTCTATCGAATGCAACGGCACCACTCTGTCTCATGTGCTAATAGACAATGGTTCCTCTCTAAACGTGTTACCAAAGGTAATACTGGAAAAACTTGACTTCAAAGGAGTTGTGCTACAACCAAGTGATGTGGTTGTAAGAGCTTTCGATGGGTCAACAAGAACGGTGTACGGAGAAGTTAAGCTCCCAATCAGAGTGGGCTCTCAAACTTTCGATGTTATCTTTTCCGTAATAGACGTTCTTCCAACATACTCCTGTTTACTAGGACGCCCTTGGATACATGGGGCAAACGCTGTAACTTCTACCCTGCATCAGAAGTTAAAATACCCAGTAAAAGGAAAGGTTGTCACAGTCTATGGCGAAGAAGAATATATGGTCAGTCACTTGAGCAACGACAAGTATGTTGAGATGGAGGGCGAATCCATCGAAACTCCGTATCAAGCTTTTGAGGTTGTATCTCCAGATATCTCTACCACCAAGCATATTCCTGCTACTCCAGCTACAACTATGGCTTCTCTCAAAGATGCCAAAGCCATGATTGAACAGGGTGATCGCACAGTATGGGGACAACTCCCTGATATACCCTACAAGTCCGACAAGCTAGGTCTGGGCTATAATGGTGAAAATCAAAAGAATGATCAAAATCCTCGCTCTGAAGGGTTAATATCACACTTCGCCAGCCAAGAAGTAAACGCCATTGATGATGAAGGGACATACTTGAACCACATCATTCAGCCATATCCAGACGAAATTCCACCCATTACCATGGGAATGTGGGATGCTGTGGGAGGACCAAATGACGGTTACAACTACCAGTATATCACACCTCAAAATTCTTACATTGCTCTGGAAGATCTTACTCCAACAGAAGAGGGTAATCAAAATGACGGAAGTATCACAAGTCCCGTCACTCAGCAATATCAAAATCCACCCAAAGAAGTATGGGACACGCTAGGAGAACCCAGCGGCAAATACGACTATATGGTGAAATATTCCGCTCCTCCGAGCTTTTCAACTCCCATCAAAGACATTGTCCCGACTGGATGGGACGAACAGTACGACGACAACTTCGCTCTTGAAGAAGCCAGGAAGATGCCAAACAACGAAGGTTATTTTCTGTCACAGTACACTCCTTATCAGGATGCACAAGTCTCTATTCAAAACATCATTCCTACTGCATGGGACGGCCTTATCGAGCATCTCGCTCAGCCAATAGAGGGACCTCCACCTGGATTCTCATATCCAACAAATCATCCAACTTATCCTGAGGAATTACCTACGCATTTTCCCACTAGCGGAATCAATGCTACGGAAGACGAAAAGAACAACTGCAACTGGAACAGCTGGGTGCTCCCTGCTAACAACGGTGGATTGAACAACTGGAAAGCAGAGGATGTGATCTCCTTTGATCAGGAGTAAATGCCATTTCCTGTTTTCTTTGTGTATATTGTGCAAAGATAAAAGTGGTTCCTGAACAGTCGAACCATGAGCTTGAAAGCCGTGCGCCTTAGCACAACGGTCCTTCTATAAAAAGGGTTTGTCATATCATGATTATGTGCATTCAATAAAATCATGGGATGCTTGCATGTTCAAAATTTTGTGATCCTTTTTCTTTCTTTATTCGCTTTCAAATAGCTATGTTTTTCTCTTCATACACACTCACATATCTACCATGCAGATTCACATACACGCTGGATCCAGTCAATAACGACTCTGCTATTGCCCGTCATGACTTTGAAAATCCGATCTACCAAACTGAGGACGAAAGTGAGGAAGATTGCGAAGTGCCAAGAGAAATTGCAAGACTTCTAGAACAAGAAGAAAAAGCCATACAGCCTCATGAGGAGCCGATTGAGGTCATCAACTTGGGCAGTGACGAAGAAAAGAAAAAGGTCAGAATTGGGGCTGACTTAGAAAACAGTGTCAAGCAAAGACTGATTCAATTGTTGCAAGACTACGCCGAGATATTCGCCTGGTCTTATCAAGATATGCCTGGCCTTGACACGGACATTGTAGTTCATCGCCTGCCAATCAAAGAAGGAAGCACTCCGGTCAAACAGAGACTGCGAAGGAGTAAGCCTGATATGTCAAAAAAGATCAAAGACGAGGTTGAAAAACAATTCAATGCCGGATTCCTAAAAGTTGTAAGTTATCCTCCTTGGATAGCTAACATCGTGCCTGTACCCAAAAAAGACGGGAAAGTCAGAATGTGTGTAGACTACAGAGATCTGAACCGGGCAAGCCCTAAAGATGATTTCCCTTTACCGCACATCGATGTACTAGTTGACAATACCGCACAATGCAAGGTATTCTCCTTTATGGACGGATTCTCAGGGTACAATCAAATCAAGATGGCACCCGAAGACATGGAAAAAACAACCTTCACAACTCCCTGGGGAACCTTTTGTTACAAAGTAATGCCCTTTGGTCTAAAAAATGCTGGAGCTACCTACCAACGAGCAATGGTAACACTATTTCATGATATGATTCATCAGGAAATAGAGGTGTATGTCGATGACATGATCGCAAAATCCAACACCGAAGAAGAACATTTGAGTCATTTACACAAGCTGTTTGACAGACTCAAGAAATACAGATTGCGACTGAACCCGAACAAGTGTACCTTTGGAGTAAGATCCGGTAAACTCTTAGGTTTCATCGTCAGCAGTAAAGGTATTGAGGTTGATCCTGCCAAGGTCAAAGCCATTCAAGAAATGCCTATACCCCGTACCGAGAAACAAGTCAGAGGATTCTTGGGACGTCTAAACTACATAGCCAGATTCATTGCCCATATGACTCCTACTTGTGTGCCAATCTTCAAATTACTGAAGAAAGATCAAGTGGAAAGATGGAATGACAAATGCCAGTTAGCCTTTGATAAAATCAAAGAATACCTTCAAAAACCGCCAATCTTGTTACCTCCTGTGGAAGGCAGACCTCTGATAATGTACCTAACTGTGTTAGAAGATTCAATGGGGTGTGTACTCGGACAACATGACGATTCCGGTCGAAAGGAGCACGCAATCTACTATCTTAGCAAAAAGTTTACCGATTGTGAAACAAGATACTCACTACTCGAAAAAACTTGCTGTGCCTTAGCATGGGCGGCTCGCCGACTAAGACAGTATATGCTAAATCACACCACTTTCCTGATCTCCAAGATGGATCCAATCAAATACGTGTTCGAAAAACCTGCTCTCTCTGGAAGGATTGCAAGATGGCAAATGATCCTAACAGAATATGACATTCAATACACTTCGCAAAAAGCAATCAAAGGAAGTGTGGTAGCTGATCATTTAGCTCATCAAGCAGTAGATGATTATCAGGCATTGAACTTTGACTTCCCAGACGAAGACATTATGCTAGTCAATGACTACAAACAACCAGGATCCCGATGGACTATGGTTTTTGACGGAGCTTCTAATGCGCTCGGCAATGGCATCGGAGCTGTGATCATTTCCCCCACAGGAGGTCATACACCCTTCACCGCCAGATTGTGTTTCAATTGCACCAACAATATAGCCGAATACGAAGCATGCATTCTGGGTCTCAAAGCTGCAATTGATCTAAAAATCAAATTCCTTGAAGTCTACGGAGACTCGGCCTTGGTAATCTACCAAGTCAAAGGGGAATGGGACACAAAGCACCCAAATCTAATTCCATACAAAGAACATGTGTTGAGTTTGATTCCTTACTTCGAGGAGATCACTTTCGAACACATCCCACGCGAAGAAAATCAACTAGCTGATGCCTTAGCTACCATGTCATCCATGTTCAAAGTCAATTGGGACGACGAAGCTCCTATGATCACCATTTACAGGCAAGACGAACCAGCCTATTGCAATGAGATCGATACCAAACAAATGGAAGACAAATCATGGTTCCATGAAATACAAAGGTATCTCGAAACCCAGGAGTACCCTGAAGGGGCATCTATTAACGACAGAAAGTTTCTAAGGAGATTTGCCTCCAAATTCTTCCTAAGCAATGGAACTTTGTACAAACGCAACCATGACTCGACTTTACTTCGTTGCGTAAACAAGAAGGAAGCAGAACAAATCATGGAAGACATACACAATGGTACCTTCGGTACTCATTCCAACGGACATACAATGGCTAAAAAGATCTTGAGAGCAGGTTACTACTGGTCTACCATGGAGACAGATTGCCATCATCATTCCAAAACTTGTCACAAATGCCAGATATATGCCGACAAAGTGCATGTACCTCCAGTTCCATTAAACGTTCTGACGGCTCCTTGGCCTTTCGCAATGTGGGGTATTGATATGATTGGAGAAATCAAACCTACTGCTTCCAACGGACATCGCTTTATCCTGGTCGCTATTGACTACTTCACAAAGTGGGTAGAGGCAGCTTCATATGCTTCTGTCACCAAGAATGTGGTAGCCAGGTTTATCAAGCACAATCTCATTTGTCGGTACGGTATCCCCGAAAGGATCATCACTGACAATGGCACGAATCTAAACAACAAAATGATTACTGAACTCTGCACGCAGTTCCAGATCAAACATCATAATTCTTCTCCATATCGACCAAAGATGAACGGCGCTGTCGAAGCCGCCAACAAAAACATCAAGAAAATCATACAAAAGATGACAGTAACCTACAAAGACTGGCATGAGATGTTACCTTTTGCTCTTCATGGTTATCGCACATCTGCGCGTACTTCAACAGGGGCAACTCCATTCTCGTTAGTCTACGGTATGGAAGCAGTTCTCCCAATCGAAATCCAGATTCCTTCCTTAAGGATCATGAAAGAAGCCGATCTAGACGAAGACGATTGGATTCAAACTCGATTCGACCAAATACACTTGATCGATGAGAAAAGACTTGCAGCTATCTGTCATGGCCAGCTATACCAAAAGCGCATGATCAAAGCATTCAACAAGAAAGTCAAAAGTCAAGCATACCAAACTGGTGGCTTGGTTATCAAACGCATCATCTTACCACAAGGTGATCCCAGAGGCAAATGGACCCCCACCTACGAGGGACCATTCATAATCAAGAAAATATTCTCCGGCGGTGCCATGTTGCTTACCACCATGGATGGCGAGGATTTCCCACACCCTGTGAATGCGGACATAGTCAAAAAGTACTTTGCTTAAAAAAAAAAATATATACAGCTCGCTAAGTTGAAAACCTGAAAGGGCAACTTAGGCAAAAATGAGCGTCTCGGTGGATTGAAAACCCGAAAGGGCGATCCAGGCAAAAAATTAGAGACAAAACAAATACAATCCCGGTAGGCTGAAAACCTGAAAGGGCAGCCTAGGCAAAAATTAGGGAATAAAGCATACAACTATGTCCCGCTCAGCTGCCTACTCACCGACAAGGTTCAACACCTCAAAGACACCAATCAGTCCAATCACTTTCTTCCAACAAGTGAGGGATGAGATGCTCGAAGACAGATTGGCAATAGCAGAATTGAAACTTGACTGGATCGTTCTCACATAGCTATTTCTTTTCATAAATACTTTTCAAAACTTTCTGACAATTTCCTACTTCTAGGATTGTTGTCTCCCTATACTAATCCGCCTATCACGGCACCTTTTCAAAAATCAATGCAGCTTATAACTAACATTTTCATTTTTTCTGTTTTGAATACGCGAGCATCCCAATGATATTTTGAATGAACATATGCATTTGAATATGATTGATGTTTACCAGGAAAAACAGGAATAGCATTCCGGACATGTCCCAATTATTTGGACATTATCCTAAACCAGCATCAGAAGGAAGTTTCCCCAATGGAGACACATTCCTCAACAAATCCCTCAAAAAGATTTTTCTTTCGAAAGAAGTCTTATTCCCCAGCAGGGTTGTTCCAGATTACTGTCTTCAGAAGGTGTGATCTCCGCACCCAAACTTGGTCAGATAGTGCATCGGAGGATTATGCATCTTCCTCATTCCCACTCCAAAGGGCGTCACAGTCCGAACTCTCAAAACTACTGTTCATCCCCGAGCAGTAATCAAAGATCCTTCAATAGAACATCCTGGTTCTCAAAGAATTTCCCCAACCCAGGGTACTCAAGCGAGACAGAAGATCATCAACAACCACGATGCCTTCACTTCCAAATGGCTAGCAGGGATTTATTTTCCCAATCACAATGCCTTCATTTCTTGACGACTAAGCTGGGATTTATTTTCCCAATCAGGAGCTTGACACGCTCTAAGCTGCATAAACCATGCATCACACTCGTATTCACATTCACAATCATGCATCATACGCATATTCATACACAACATAACTTGCATATTTTCTCCTCTAGCTCGAGGATCTCATATCATACATGCATCATAGACATCGCATATTATTAACTTGATTTTTCAGGTAGACAGATGTCTTCAGCAAAGATGTTCTCACTCACATGCAGTGTTCATCCTGAATCTTATTCAGACAAGCAGTCCTTTCAGATACAATCAAACCAAAGATTCACTCTGAAGAACTCTCATTCTCAACTCATTTATCATCTAACATTGCTAGTCTAAGGCGATACCTCCGACGGTTCCAGAACGATCTAGCATTTCAGATCTAAGGCGATACCTCCGACGGTTCCAGAACGATCTAGCATTTCAGATCTAAGGCGAAACCTCAGACGGTTCCAAAACGATCTAGCATTTCAGATCTAAAGCGATACCTCAGACGGTTCCAAAACGATCTAGCATTACAGATCTAAGGCGGTACCTCAGACGGTTCCAGAATGATCTAGCATTACAGATCCAAGGCGATACCTCAAACGGTTCCAGAACGATCTAACATTGCAGATCTAAGGCGATACCTCCGACGGTCCCAGAACGATCTAGCATTTCAGATCTAAGGCGATACCTCCGACGGTTCCAGAACGATCTAGCATTTCAGATCTAAGGCGATACCTCCGACGGTTCCAGAACGATCTAGCATTTCAGATCTAAGGCGATACCTCCGACGGTTCCAGAACGATCTAGCATTTCAGATCTAAGGCGATACCTCCGACGGTTCCAGAACGATCTAGCATTTCAGATCTAAGGCGATACCTCCGACGTTTCCAGAACGATCTAACATTGCAGGTCTAAAGTGATACCTCAAACGGTTCCACAATGATCAACTTTCAAATCCTTCATCAAGATATAATCAACAGATTCATTCTGATGAACAAACCATCAACACATTGTCCAGGTGGCATCCGAAAGCCCATCTCAGGTAATGTTTCAATCTGCCAACAACACTTCACAGACAACATTCAAATGCAACTTCCAACATCTCTGCTGATCAAGGTAAGTGCAAATTTTCAGGGCATCTATTTATTCAATCATCTTCTACCTTCAGATTTCAGACAATCTCTTCAGGTTTAAGAAGATTGAATAGGGGCAACTGTTATACCCCAAAATTTGCCCACATCTTTTTTCAAGAAAACTCCAATCTGAAAATTAAGAGTTTCATATAATCATGGATTTTTATTTCAAATATCCTAGCATATGAAGTACTTAAATTTCAGAAACTTTTCTTATACAGTAGCTTGGCTTACAGTGGAATTTATTCTTACGCAAACGCCAAATACTGTTCTTTACTTCACAAATACTATTTATTTATTTTACAGATAAATAGTACTAACACAGTTCATGCAGGGTTAAATTTTTTTTTTTTGCAGGCGCAAAAGCAGGAAACTCACACTGTACTGGTAACAATTGTTTTTGGTTTCCCACTAACTTTTGTACTATATTCCATTATTTTCAAAATCTTTTCAAATCTCTTCTTTCCAATTCAAATCTCAACTTTATTCTACACATCTCTCTTTTCCCAACGATATCATACACTTTCTTTCAAATCTCACTTCCACTCAAAATTTCCATTTGTACGGAATCACATCATTCCCCAACGTCTCTATCATCTTTCCATTCTATAAATACCTCTCATTTTCTTTCATAAAATCTCACATCAAATTCCAACTCATCTTTCAAATTCCCATCTCATATCTATTTTCTCTTCTTCCCTAGCAAGAATGGCAAAATGGATAGAGACACTGTTTCTTACAGTCATCACCATTGCTACGGTGATCATGACTTTCTTCTGCCTGCACAGTCCTGAGGAGTGTGGACCTGCAATGGTTATGCTCCCAATCATCTACATGTTATTGATCATAGCATGGTTCATCAACCGTCATTTTTAAAGTTTGACGTGTTTCTTATTTTCTTAAACGTACCGTCTACTCGTCGTACTGTTCAATAGTATGTAATATTTATGCTGTCAGTATTAAATATTGTACTATTTGTCATAATATTGCTTAATTACTAAGATAATATTTTGTGTGTTTCTGCCAGTCAAATATTTCTATTTCTGTGCATTTAACAATCTTCAGGTTATTATCGGTAATTTTGCCCGCATACCGTAAATATCAGTTATTTATTATGTTTCTGTTTTCTAACAAGTCATGTAAATAAATTTTCATGCTTCACACCAAACAAAAACAAAAATAACAACAAAAAAGAAAATTAACTTTGACAGTTGATTTTTCACTTTAACTGCTGCTTCAGTACACGAACAGTCGGTTGACAGACAAACTGCAGACAGTACAATTCTCAGTGATTTGTACAATCAATCAAATCAATCATTCACAATTCAAATTTCCAAGATTTTTGTGTTAGAAGTCTTCTGAATATCACATGATTAGCAGAAACTCAACACTGCACAAAAATCAGGTACGCTTAACTGCCTCCTATACAGACAGTCCCTAATCAGGGTTTTTCTTGTTTTAACAGGAGCAACAAGTTTTGGGAGCTCAAATGGATTTCATATACATCCATACATCTCAAAGTACCATCATACAAATTTTCAAACTTCAATTCACTCAGACGCACCGTCAGCAGCTCAAACAGTCAACAGACGACCCGTTTGACCAAAAAAGTCAACTGACAGTCAAAAATGAAATTTTTTGCCAAAGTCCATATTTTGTCAAAGGATTCAACATTTGATCATTGGGTGATCACAATTCATCAAGGAAAGATCAAAAATCAACAAAACCCTAAGATTCAAAATTAGGGTTTTTGCCTGAAAAGTCAACTCAACTTTGACTGATCATAACTCTCTCATCCTTCATCCAAAAAATGTCAACCAAAGCTCATTTTGAAGGAAATTCAATTATCTTTCAAATGCAATTGATCCCATGGTCATTGCATTCACCATTTGGAAAATATGGCCAAAGACATTACAGGTCATTTTCAAAGTCAACAAAAAGACACTTTTTTCAAATGGACACACAAGGAGAACCAAAAATCATTTTGATATGAGACCAAAGACATTGGTTAGAGGACTCTTTGAGGTTTCCAAAAAGTGCAAGATCTCCTTCATATGACAAAAATTGAAGGATTTACACCTTGTTGAAGTTGGCTAAATTTTGGGAAAATGCATGAAATCAACATTGCTCAAAAATGTTTTTTTTCCAAAAGATGCCAAGTTTTTATGGTCCAAACATCTTTGCCATGTTACTATGGGCCTCCCACGACCAAGACAAAGCCCACATCTATATTATCCATTTTTGACATAATTTTATCTTATTTTAAGATTAAAATTAAAGGAAAATTGCATGGATAATTGGTGGCTTGATCTCCAAGCATGACTCACCTCCAAAGTATTCAATTTTCTGCAGAAGATTGATGCCCAAGGCAAGAGCATTGAATGTAGTCAAGGCTTGGTCAAAAATTCAAAGTTTTTTATTATTAAAGAACCAAAACTTTCAACAAAGGCAACCAAGTTTCTTGCTTCACTTCCAAGCAGCCTATGGGCTATAAAAGGAGTAGCATACTTCAGCAACAAAAGGAGACACGAAGAGATAGCAAGAGTATAGCAAAGAAACCTCTAAAAATTCTCAAAATTCTCCATACTTTGTAACTTTCGAATTACATATTTCAATCACTATCAATACAAACCAATTGCTCTAATCATCTCCTGGCACTTAATATAGTAAGTTAGAAGCAATAACCATGGCTACATACTCATAGAATACGTGTTTCAAAAATAACATATTCATGCATATTATCAACTTGTGATATCTAAACTATAAGCTTATTTAAACACAATCTAATGCCTTTGCCATCCATTTGAGATCATATGGGGTAGATCTAACGTTTAACATGTGAGTTTAAAGCCCTGAATCGTGGGGTGCCATGGTTGAAGCTCAAAGCTTCAACCTCTTCGTGTTCATACTTAACGTGGTCAAATGAGAAAACTAACCTCACCATTGGACTCAGGAGGTCATCTTTAGTAGATCTGGGTCCTTGTGGTTTTTATTTTCATGCGTTTTTGTAGGTTTCAAAAATCCAGAAATTCGAAGGTGAAATCCGCAGGTAAAATTGCAGGTAAGTTCGCAGCTAAATCCGCAGGTAACTTGGAGAAGATGATGAATAGTGTAGTTGAATGTTTGACTGCACGCGTGGACGCATCTGGCTTCTCCATTGGCCAGCTTTGGCGCGTGTGGACCCCATCAAGAGTTTGAATTCATTTTGAATTCAGTGCATGCAGTCTTATCATTATGTCATGCTCTCTTCAATCTGGGCCATAGATCTTCATTAAAAATGAATCCAACACACCATAACACACAACCACACCATGCACCTTCATCTGACTTCCACACCAGATTAGTATCCTTTTTAATTTTCTATTTTATTTTATTTTTATTTGCAAAAATAATTAAAAATAGTTAAAAAATCCCAAAAAATTCACAAAAAATATTTTAAACTTCTAAAATAATATATTATTTTATGAAACAAAAATATTTTATTTTTCTTCAAAATTTCAATATTTTTCATAATTAATTAGTATGTATTTATATATTTGCTTATTAATTATTTTAATTAGTCAAAAAATCAAAAAAAAATTGTTCTTTGTGTTAAATATTGTTTATATATCATAAACTAATTTTGTACATATTTAGGATAATTTTATCATTAAGTTTTAATTATTTGTGTAATTATTTGTATAATTATGTTTTAATTAACTTAAAAAATCCAAAAACAATTTCAAAAATTACAAAAAAATTAGTTTTGTTCTAAAATCAATTAACAAACATTTTGTACATATTCTAAACTTATTTGCTAGGTTTAATCATATTTCCATCTTTTCTTTATTTTAAATTAATTAATAATGCATTAATTATATTTAAAATAAATCACAAAAATACAAAAATATGCCTTTTATTTCTTGCAATTTAAAATTCCTAGATAAATGTATAGGATGTCAAATTCATGTAAATAGGCTAGTTTACATTTCCCGCACAATCGATGTAATAGCGTAGATTTACTTTCTGCACTTTACATTTCCGCATTTTAATTTCCAGCACCCATATAAACTGCGTGTATGTCAAAGATAAAACTGAACCGTCAGATCACTAACTTCAAAGATAAATATCTGAATCCTATCACAATCACATTTGCACCTCCTAGGGTAACCCCTTTTCACTCTTTTCAAAATCAAAGTTACATTTCTACTGTTTCGAGTACAAAATCGAACCTTTTGTTTATATCCGACGAATGGATAGATTTTTAAAGGGAACAAGGATAAAGACCTCCTAACTCAGGGTAGACCTCCTAGTTTGCTTGCTCAAAAATCAAAACAAACAAAATTCTCATACACTGTTGTTTTTCAAAACGAATTTTCCAAAAGACAATATTTTGTATACATCCAAACACGGATCATTACAAAATTAACGTTCTTTTCAAAACATCTTTCGAAAGATAAACAAGCATTTGTATATATCCGCACAAGGATCATTACAAATTCTATTTGCAAAGGTATTTCAAAAACACAGGTAAAGCATTCCGAATCAATTGAAAAGTAAAGCAAATGAGCTAAGCAAACTAAAGAGCCCATGGATAACCATGGATACAAAGGGTGCTAACACCTTCCCTTTGTATAACCTACCCCCTTACCCAGAATCTCTCAAAGGTCTTTTTTCTGTTTCTTTTATAAACCTTTCCTTCATTGGATAAAATAAAAGGTCGGTGGCGACTCTGTAAACTTTTTTTCAAAAGAGACGCGAAAGCGTCCGATCGACAAAAAAGAGTCAGTTCACGTATCCCACCCACGGGAGGGGTATGGCCCGAAAGGACGGTCCACACACACTATATAGCAAACAAGTATGCAAACCCGCATCCACACACGGGGAATCCAGAAGTGTAACAACCTCGGCTAGATTATGGAATAAATGCATCCTCGATGAGTAACCTCCTGCCTATATGTCAAGGGACTTGTACCAGCACACTGCAAGACGGTTAAACGGGTTTGCACAAGCCTAAATGTCCGCGAGATGACTTTTGCCTAAAGGGCGTCATTGTTCCGTTAACCTTCTTCACGCTAGTGAGTTACGCCGAGTACAAACCGCCACCTTGACGTCGGAGCCCATCGGGCGAAAGCCTAGTATTAGTCTACGTGACTTTACTAGAGGTGAGTTACCACATTATGCATTAGCCTACATATCCGCATAACCCCACCATACCGAGCACGCTGTCATACCCTAATTTTTGACCCCCCTGAGATGACCTATCTTCAGGATTTTCATCAAGTCAAAGTAAGTACCCAGAGCAGTCTGACATTCAGTCGAGGGTGTTCAAAGACAAGAAAACTCAGGCAAAGGATCAATCAATAGGAGGATTAGTCTCTAACACAATCATGAGACTCAAGATCTTCATTATTTCACCTATGATTGATTAGACACCCAGTCATCTAAGTACAGAATTACTCAGATCAACAGACCAGGGTTTGGAGCCTTATCAAGGACTAAAATCAGGGATCACCTTTGGGAAACCCTAAAAAGCCCCAGGAAACCATTCAAAGACATTAATCATCTTCAAATAACTCTTATGACAAGATCCACTGGACATTACACCTCAATTCAAAGTCTACACTCATCATTGTCCTCTGGTCGACAATTAGGGTTTTTGACCTAATTCACCAAGATAGTTGACTTTTAATCAGGGCATGGATCCAAAACTCAAGACATGATTCAAGAATCTCTACTACCTCAATATAATCCATTTACATCATTCATTTGAGGAGAAGATCTTGTTTCTACACAAAAGCCCAAAAATTCACTTTGTCAGGAAAAGTCAACTGTGTGGGATCATCATTGACTTTTAAGGTTTTTGGTCAAAAAATGACTTTCAAAGATCAATATCATCAATATATGGATGTCAAAGTCATTTGACCAAAGAAATTCAAAGAAATTCATCAAGGAGCAAAAAGTCGGGAATTAGGGTTTTTTAAGGCATGGTGAGAACTCAAAATTTCACCTACACAACTCAAAAAACTTCCAACATGAAAGTTGTAGATCTTGCAAAATAAAACAACATCTTACAAAGGAACTTTTTTCAAAAGATCAATCATTTAAGAGTTTTAGAAGTTTTGGAGTTTTAGGTCATAAACACTTAGAAATTTTTCTAAGTGTTTTAACCTAGTTTTCTTCCAACTTTGGCCTCATTTTTCACAAATTTTCCAAAGGATTCTGAAGAAACTCCAAACTAATGATTTGAAGTAGATGTTTAGGGCTTTCCAAATTGTGTTCAACCTTCTCCAAATTCAATTTGAGCTAGGAGTTATGCTTGTTCAAAGTTGGCCTCATGAAGTAAAATTATAGGTCATGTACAATTTGAAACTTTGCAATTTTGTGCATTTTGCTTCACTAAGTGATGCTACACGACCTCTAATGCATCTGAAACCATACCATACATCAATTTCCATCATTGCATAAGGATTAGAGAAGATTCACAAAAACAAAGGCATGTGATTATGTAATGATTGCATTTTTGAATTTATGGCAAATTGGTGATTCATCAAAGGAATCTTCTCCCAACCAATTGGAGCTCATTTCTGCAGCCATTTGGTCCCCTAAGATCAAGCAAAACCGATGGCTAGGGAGTGGTATCAAAGAGCTCATCATTGCACTTGGAATATTCTTTGAATTCCTTCATGGCTAAGAAACCAAACTCACTACACTAAGCAAGCTTACTATGATCAATTGCTCTGAACCAATTGCCTATAAATAGAGGCCTCATTCTCATTCAAAAAACACACCAAAGCAACAGAATCCTTGCTTTCTCTCTTCTTTCTCCATACTTAAGGTTTTCAAAGGTTCTTTGGCAAGAAGACTCGGATTCTTCAAACCAAAGCTCTTCCTTTGGAATTAAGTATTCAAACACATTAGGGGAGTCATTTGGAGGTGATCCAGACCTCTGAAACACTTCTGTGAGTGAGGATTCATCATCTGCACCTCTCACTTGGAGCTGTTGCAGTTGGGGTCGAGCAAGAGGTTCTGGGTACTTTCAGCCCAAGCTAAGCATCTCAACACCTTCCAGGAGGATCACTGAAGCTATTTGGATCGTTGCAACAACTCTGCAACACACTTTGATCAGAGCCAGATCTTCATTTTTCAGGTAAGTTTCCAAAGCTTCAAACTCTATGATTCACGCATGATAAATTAAAAATGAATTTACCAGTTGGTTTCTGCACCTTCATAGATCATTAGCCCTCAATCAATTGCATCAAAACATGCATATATAGCATTTCATGTTTAATTTCAGTTTTAGGGTTCTTAGTGTTCATGCTTGCGAATTTTATGTTACACTTAGAATAAATGAAATTAAAAGACACCATCATAATCCTCGTCCAAAAACGAGCAAAATCCATGTTTACATCTTTAAGTTTGGTTGAGAAACGAAGGAGATAGCAAATTCAAAAATCTGAAGCTTGAGGTTGAAGATGAAGATGGTGGCGCCATTTTTTGAATTTCCCAGACTTAAGTTTATTTTATTTTGAATGATGGGTATGTTATCTACGAATTCATCGTAGTGTCCCAATGGTTACAGCGCGCGTCCAAAAGCCTTGCCTTGCCTTAGGTTTGGGGTTCGATCCCCCCCTCAGACCTTTTGTTCATTTTATTTTTCCAACTCATTTAATGCCTTGCTTTCACATATAATCCTATAGGCTCTTTCCTTAAACAGGCCACGCGCGTGGCCCAGTTGGTATTTGTTTTGTTTGGTAACCAAGAGGGCGTGAGTTCAACCCTTGGTGAGACCAAACCATTTTTTTTACTACTATTTTCCTTCATTTTTTTTATCAACTTTACACAATTATTTAACCTATCAAATAAATACATTTTTACTTCATTTTTCACACACTTGTCATTTAATATATCTATTTTGGGAATAATCAAAAAAATCATAAAAATATTATTTATTTCTTATATTTTTATTAGATTTAAAATAATATATTTTAAGTGTTTTCTTAAATACTTTAAATGTATATTTTCATTTTGTTTTAACCTAATTATTTGTGTGAACAATTTTATGATAAAACCCTAATTGTTTAGGTCTTAATTAGGTAAAATCTTTATTTTTACCTTAATTAAGTTGACTTTTGTTAATTCTCAAAACTGTTTTTTTCAATCTCTGATTAAATCAAATGATTAAGGTTTTCAAACAACAAAACCTTATATCATTTCAAAACATTCTTTTCAAAAATTACTGTCATAACCAGTACTGTAAACTACTGGGCCTCTAATAGAGTGTAAGTCCCAAAAACCTTCTCTTCTTAGCTTGTTTTCAAAACTGTATTTTCAAAATCTTCTTTCTGTTTTCAAAACATTCTTCTGGTATTTGAAGGGCATTATTCCCGGTGAAACTCTTCAGATACCTATGTGACCTTTGTCCATCTTCACTTCTTCTGTTTTCAAAAACCATTAACTGTTTATCATATATATATTCAACTGTTATCAACAAAACAACAAAAATTACTGTTGAGGCTCTGTACATACTTCTTCAATGGCCTCCACTCCATCCAGGTTAGGCTTTACAAGCTTTCAATTTACAGTCTTTATTTAAATTACTGTCAAATATAAATTGTGCATATATTAGTTTAGAACTACGTTTGAGTATAAACCCTAGGACAGTTAAACTATATATATATATTATAGGAATATGGCATAGGATTGAGAATGTCTTCCCGGTGAAGGCTCTTTCCTAATTAGAGATCTGTAGTTCAAACCCCCAAGATGAATTATTCCTGGTGAAACATCTTGGCAAAAACCTTAGAATCCAAAATAATAGGACACATCCACCCAAAGAGGAATTATTCCTGGTGAAACCTCTTACCCATTTGCTTAGAGCCAAAATAAGTTCAAAACTACATAGCTTTCTCTTGTGCTATAACAAGGACCCTCGATTAGCCTCCTCTTGGGCTTTGTACAAGGACCCACAGGCTTCTTAAAAGCATTTCCAGCTTCCTCTTGAGCTTGTATACAAGGACCCATCAGGTTTCTTATAAACATAGGAACAGGTCTTTAGTCACCTTTTAGCCTACCCTGGTGAGTTTCTTCCAATTTAAACCAGACTTTAAACAAGCTAAGTTTGTCTCAATTTTGCATTGAGTACACCTTTTGGAATGAGAGACATGGACAGTCTCTATCACCCTTATCTTCATCAATTTTCCTTAGCAGAGTCTAGGATCTATGTTTATTTTCTCCTCAGCATGTGTCAGCCTTCATCTTGGGCTTTAAACAAGAAGTCTCCATTAGATAATCTTTCTGCCATCCATTTCAATCATAAATTCCCTGGAAAGGGTTAGCTTCCACACATTCTTTCATTTTTTCCCTGGAAAGGGTTAGCTTCCACACATTCTTTCATTTTTTCCCTGGAAAGGGTTAGCTTCCACACATTCTTTCATTTTTTCCCTGGAAAGGGTTAGCTTCCACACATTCTTTCATTTTTTCCCTGGAAAGGGTTAGCTTCCACACATTATTTCATTTTTTCCCTGGAAAGGGTTAGCTTCCACACATTCTTTCATTTTTTTCCCTGGAAAGGGTTAGCCTCCAAAGTCAATTAAAATCAGTCAATCATTTCAATAAAAATCCCCTGGAAAGGGTTAGCCTCCAAAGTCAATTAATAAAAAATGTCAAAAAATAAAGATTCATTTCTCTTAGGAGATAATTTCCCCAAAAGAGTCAAAACCCCTGGAAAGGGTCAGCCTCCAAAAAACATGATAAAGTCAGTCTTTTACCAAATAATTTCTCCAGCTGAGTCAAAATCCCTGGAAAGGGTTAGCTTCCAAAGAAAAACAGTCTTTTAATAAATAAAACCTCCTCAGTAGAGTCAAAACCAACAAAAATAGTTAGCCTCAACCTTGGGCTTCATACAAGGCACCCAAACAATAAAACTCCCCTGTCAAGAGTCAGCCTCAACCTTGGGCATTGTACAAGGCAGATAATAGAGTCTCCCCAGTGAGTTCTTCATCACTCAGTGTCATACCCTAATTTTTGACCCCCCTGAGATGGCATATCTTCAGGATTTTTCATCAGGTCAAGACAAGTTCCCAGAGCAGTCACTTCTCCATCTGGTATCCAATCGAGGATGCTCAAAGACAAGAAAGCTCAGGCAAAGGATCAATCAATAAAAGGATTAGTCCCTAATACAATCATGAGGCTCAAAGACTTCACTTTTCTCATCTATGATTGATTAGACATCCAGTCATATGAGTACAGGTTTACTCAGGTCACCAGACTAGGGTTTTGAGCCTATCAAGGACTAAAATCAGGGATCACTTTTGGGAAACCCTAAAAAGCCCCAGGTAACCATTCAAAGACATCAATCATCTTCAAATAACTCATATTACAAGATCTACTGGACATCACACTTCAATTCAAAGTCTACAGTCATTATTTTCACATGGTCGACAAATTAGGGTTTTGACCTAATCCACCAAGATAGTTGACTTTTAATCAGGGCATGAATCCAAAACTCAAGACATGATTCAAGAATCTCTACTACCTCAATATAATCCATTTACATCATTCATTTGAGGAAAAGATCTTGTTTCTACACAAAAGCCCAAAAATTCACTTTGTCAGGAAAAAGTCAACTGTGAAGGATCATCATTGACTTTTAAGGTTTTTGGTCAAAAAATGACTTTCAAAGATCAATATCATCAATATATGGATGTCAAAGTCATTTGACCAAAGAAATTCAAAGAAATTCATCAAGGAGCGAAAAGTCGGGAATTAGGGTTTTTGAAGGCATGGTGAGAACTCAAAATTTCACCTACACAACTCAAAAAACTTCCAACATGAAAGTTGTAGATCTTGCAAAATAAAACAACATCTTACAAAGGAACTTTTTTCAAAAGATCAACCATTTATGAAGTTTTGGAAATTTTGAAGTTTAGGTCATAAACACTTAGAAATTTTTCTAAGTGTTTTAACCTAGTTTTCATCCAACTTTGGGCTCATTTTTCACAAATTTCCCAAATGATTATGAAGAAGACATAAACTAATGATTTGAAGTAGATGTTTAGGGCTTTCCAAATTGTGTTCAACCTTCTCCAAATTCAATTTGAGCTAGGAGTTATGCTTGTTCAAAGTTGGCCTCATGAAGTGAAATTATAGGTCATGTACAATTTGAAACTTTGCAATTTTGTGCATTTTGCTTCACTAAATAATGCTACACGACCTCTAATACATCTGAAGACATGCCATACATTCAAATTCATCATTGCATAAGGATTAGAGAAGATTCCCAAAAACAAAGGCATGTGATTATGTAATGATTGCATTTTTGAATTTATGGCAAATGGTGAATCATCAAGGAATCTTGCTCTAAGCCAATTAGAACTCTCCTCTGAATCAGAAATGTTCCCTAAGATCATGCAAGATCAATGGTTGGGGAAGCTATCCCGAAAATGCATCATTGCATTTGGGATATTTTCAAACTTTCTTCATAGCTAAGAAACCAAACTCACCTCATTAAGTAAGCTTACTATGATCAATTACTCTGAACCAATTCCCTATAAATAGAGGCCTCATTCTCATTCAGAAACCACACCAAAGCAACTCAATTCCTTGCTTTCTCTTTCTCTTCTCATGCTTATTGTTTTTCAAAGTTCTTTGGCAAGAAGAATCGTTTTCTTCAAACCAGAGCTCATCTTTGGAAAGTAAGCATTCTAACATCTCAAGGGAGGTCATTTGAGGTGATCCAAGCACCTGGATCACTTCTGTAAGTGGAGGAACACCATTGTTGCTCTCACTTTGGAGCATTTGCAGTTGGAGGTCCATGGAGTAATTCAGGAGGTTCTGAGCCAAGCCAATCATCCAGGCACATTCCTCAGGTCATAGTGAAGCTAACCAGATGGCTGCAGCTCATCTGTAACTCAAGAATCAACACCCTCCATGTTCACTTGAAGCTGAAATCGAGGGAGGACCATAGAGCAATTCAGGAGGATTCAAGCTCCAACAAGCATTCAGTTAGCATCATTGAGTCTCAGGGAAGCTATTGAGATCATTCATTCAAGCCCAGGTGCTCTCAATCATCCTCACGACCTCCATTTTCAGAGGTAAGTTCCTGAACCTCACTTCTCTAATTTAAGTACTCTTTGTGAAATAGCTCGATTCTATCTTGTTCAGCATCATCAGAGGATTGAAAACCCTCTATCATCATCCATTTATCTTGCAGTATAGTCATTTAATTTGATTTTGAAATTTTAGGGTTCTTCACGATTTCTGGTAAATTAGTTAGATGTAGTTAATATTAATTCATGTTAGTTACATATTTAGAATCGTGAGTGAATTTAGAGCAAGTTTCATGTTTACATCATTGCAAATGGTTGAGAGTTGAGAGAGTTCAGAAATTTGAATTGATGGAGCTTGAGGTTGAAGACGAAGATGGAGGGTGGCGCCATTTTTCAAATCTCTGAGCAAAGTTTGTTTTATTTTTAATGATAGGCATTCCCTTAACGACTGAACAAACTTGCCCTAGTGGCCTCCCATACGCCCTTAGTATCATCATGCCTCAAGTCTGGGGTTCGAATCCCCCTCGCCCCAGACTTTTTTGATTCTTTTATTTTTCAAGGATTTGCAACTTGTTTTGAAACATAACCAAATGAAGGCAAGTCACTATCACCACACGCGCGTTGGCTCAGTGGTGTTTGTTTTGAGTGTGTGGCCTAGAGGGCGTGGGTTCAAACCCTCCAAGGGCCAAAACTATTTTTTTACACACAATTTCTTTCATTTTCTCACAAAACTTCACATATTTATTTAACCTATCAAATTAATTTATTTTCACTTCATTTTTCACACACTTATCATTTAGTATACCTATTTTGTGAATAATCAAAAAAAATCATAAAAATATTATGTATTTCTTGAATTTTAATTAGGTTTAAAATAGTATGTTTTAAGTGTTTTCTTAAATACTTTAATACATATTTTCACTTTGTTTTAACCTAAATCATTTTGTAAATAAAGTTCATGATAAAACCCTAATTGTTTAGGTCTTAATTAAGTAAAAAAATCTTTATTTTTTACTTTAATTAAGTTGACTTTTGTCAATTCTCAAAACTGTTTTCAATCTCCAAATAAATCAAATGATTAGGGTTTTCAAACAACAAAACCTTGTATCATTCAAAATCATTTTCAATTGCTTTTACACCAGTACTGTAAAGTACTGGGCCTCTAATAGAGTGTAAGTCCCAAAAACCTTCTCTTCTTAGCTTGTTTTCAAAACTGTATTTTCAAAATCTTCTTTCTGTTTCCAAAACATTCTTCTGGTATTTGAAGGGCATTATTCCCGGTGAAACTCTTCAGATACCTATGTGACCTTTGTCCATCTTCACTTCTTCTGTTTTCAAAAAACCATTAACTGTTTATCCTATATATTCAACTGTTATCCATCAATTACTGGTAAGGCTCTGTACATACTTCTTCAATGGCCTCCACTCCATCCAGGTTAGGCTTTACAAGCTTTCAATTTACAGTCTTTATTTAAATTACTGTCAAATATAAACTGTACATATATTTGTTTAGAACTACGTTTGAGTATAAACCTTAGGACAGTTAAACTATATATATATATATTATAGGAATATGGCCTAGGATTGAGAATGTCTTCCCGGTGAAGGCTCTTTCCTAATTAGAGATCTGTAGTTCAAACCCCCAAGATGAATTATTCCCGGTGAAACATCTTGGTAAAAACCTTAGAATCCAAATAATAGGACACATCCACCCAAAGAGGAATTATTCCCGGTGAAACCTCTTACCCATTTGCTTAGAGCCAAAATAAGTTCAAGACCACATAGCTTTCTCTTGTGCTATAACAAGGACCCTCGATGACCCTCGATTAGCCTCCTCTTGGGCTTTGTACAAGGACCCACAGGCTTCTTAAAAGCATTTCCAGCTTCCTCTTGAGCTTGTATACAAGGACCCATCAGGTTTCTTATAAACATAGGAACAGGTCTTTAGTCACCTTTTAGCCTACCCTGGTGAGTTTCTTCCAATTTAAACCAGACTTTAAACAAGCTAAGTTTGTCTCAAGTTTGCATTGAGTACACCTTTTGGAATGAGAGACATGGATAGTCTCTGTCACCCTTATCTTCATCAATCTTCCTTAGCAGAGTCTAGGATCCATGTTTGATTATCCTCAGCATTGAGTCAGCCTTCATCTTGGGCTTTAAACAAGAAGTCTCCACTAGATAATCTTTCTGCCATTCATTTTAATAAAATCCCCTGGAAAGGGTTAGCCTCCAACATCTGTCTAAAATAAAATCCCTGGAAAGGGTTAGCTTCCACACATTCCTTCATTTTAATAAAATCCCCTGGAAAGGGTTAGCCTCCAAAGTCAATTAATAAAAAGTCAAAAAAATAAAGATTCATTTCTCTTAGGAGATAATTTCCCCAAAAGAGTCAAAACCCCTGGAAAGGGTCAGCCTCCAAAAACATGATAAAAGTCAGTCTTTTAATAGACAAATTCACCAGCTGAGTCAAAATCCCTGGAAAGGGTTAGCTTCCAAAGAAAAACAGTCTTTTTAATCTCCAGTAGAGTTAAAACCAACAAAAACAGTTAGCCTCAACCTTGGGCTTCATGCAAGGCACCAAACAATAAAACTCCCCTGTCAAGAGTCAGCCATAACCTTGGGCTTTGTACAAGGCACATAAATAGAGTCTCCCTCAGTAGAGTCAGCCTCAATTATGGGCTTTGTACAGAACACCAAATAAAATCCATCAAATAAACACCCTCCAAATAGAGTCAGCCTCAATTCTGGGCTTTGTACAGAACACTAAAATACCCTGTAATTAATCCTCAATGGAGTCATCTCCCAGAGTCAATAATATTAATTAATCAATCAAAAAGCCTCAAGCTTGGGCCTCATACAAGCCAGCTAAATTCAAACCTTTTATACAGTAGATAGACATAGCTTATCTCTATAGAGAGATATTTTTACTACTCTACCACATTCAAACAAACAAACATTTCAATTTCAAATTCAATCAAAGTCTCCCATCTAGGACTCTGAAAGACATGCTCTGGCACATCCCCAGACTTGTACACTTTCCCTAATTTGGACGAGCATCTTTCTTTCATTTAAGAGGCATCTGACTGGCATACTTGCACACACACAAGTAAGGTCCCCCTCTTGAATGAAATGAATTCAGTTATTCTGTCACTCTTTCAAAATGTTTGTGGTAGAATAGTACAAATACCTCTCTGTAGAGATGATTTCATGTCTCTTTACTGTAAACAGAGATTTAATTCCAAGCTTCAACCTTGAGCTTCAAGCAAGGCACCAAAAAAAAAACAATTAATTTCCCTAGTTAGTTCCCCGAACTACATTAAGCTCTAACTTCCACTAGGGATATGTAGGCATGAGGTTCACAAGGAATCTCAGCGAGCTAATAAAATACCAAAAATAGTCAGTCTGTCTGTCTGTCTGTCTTTTCAAATCAAATCAATTCCTTCTCCTAACACAAAGGAGAAACTTTCCCAATCATTAGCAGCAAACACAATCACAATGACACAGAGAAGGTTCCTGTAGAGTACTACAGATATGTAGGGTGTTTAAACACTTCCCTATGTATAACCGACCCCCCGGACTCCAGAATTTCTAGTCTAGGTGAAATCCCCACACTTAGCAAACTCCTAGGGTTTAGTTGAGATCTTTTTTTCCCTTTCCTACTCGTAGGACAATAAGAAAGTTCGTGTGATATCGTAGGAAGAACTGAAATAAAATTCATCCCGCCACGGGCGCATTCTCCTTCCAAATTTCGCGTGAAGGGTCTAGCGTGCCGTCCTCCCAAGTGAAACGGGGAGGTAAAGAAAACGACACCACACTCAGTAGCCACAACCTTGGGCTTTGTACAAGGCAGATAAACCATACTTTCATGTGTCAAAGATTCCTAACACCTAGGATCTTTTCCCTATAGAGTCATCCATACTCAGTTTATTTAAAAGTCTGCCACAACCTTGGGCTTTGTACAAGGCAGAAAATAATGTTTTCCCTAGCTAGAGTCAGCCACAACCTTGGGCTTTGTACAAGGCACATAAAATAGAGTCATTCATTCAATTATCCTCAGCAATCAGCCACAACCTTGGGCTTTGTACAAGGCACATAAAATAGAGTCATTCATTCAATTATCCTCAGCAATCAGCCACAACCTTGGGCTTTGTACAAGGCACATAAATAGAGTCTCCCTAAGTAGAGTCAGCCTCAATTCTGGGCTTTGTACAGAACACAAAAATACCCTGTAATTAATCCCCAGTGGAGTCATCTCCCAGAGTCAATAATAATTAATTAGTCAATCAAAAAGCCTCAAGCTTGGGCCTCATACAAGCCAGCTAAAGTCAAATCTTTCATACAGTAGATAGACATAGCTTATCTCTATAGAGAGATATTTTTACTACTCTACCACATTCAAACAAACAAACATTTTCATTTCAATTTCAATTTTAATCAAGTCTCCCATTTAGGACTCTGAAAGACATGCTCTGGCACATCCCCAGACTTGTACACTTTCCCTAATTTGGACGAGCATCTTTCTTTCATTTAAGAGGCATCTGACTGGCATACTTGCACACACACAAGTAAGGTCCCCCTCTTGAATGAAATGAATCCAGTTATTCTGTCACTCCTTTAAATGTTTGTGGTAGAATAGTACAAATACCTCTCTGTAAAGATGATTTCATGTCTCTTTACTGTAAACATAGATTTAATTCCAAGCTTCAACCTTGAGCTTCAAGCAAGGCACCAAAAACAAGTAATTTCCCTAGTTAGTTCCCCGAACTACATTAAGCTCTGACTTCCACTAGGGATATGTAGGCAGGAGGTTCACAAGGAATCTCAGCGAGCTAATAAAATACCAAAAATAGTCAGTTTGTCTGTCTGTCTGTCTTTTAAAATCAATTCAATTCCTTCTCCTAATACAAAGGAGAAACTTTCCCAATCATTAGCAGCAAACACAATCACAATGACACAGAGAAGGTTCCTGTAGAGTACTACAGATATGTAGGGTGTTTAAACACTTCCCTATGTATAACCGACCCCCCGGACTCCAGAATTTCTAGTCTAGGTGAAATCCCCACACTTAGCAAACTCCTAGGGTTTAGTTGAGATCTTTTTTCCCCTTTCCTACTCGTAGGACAAATAAGAAAGTTCGTGTGATATCGTAGGAAGAACTGAAATAAAATTCATCCCACCACGGGCGCATTCTCCTTCTAAATTTCGCGTGAAGGGTTTAGCGTGCCGTCCTCCCAAGTGAAACGGGGAGGTAAAGAAAACGACCACCACAGAAAAATGGCGACTCTGTTGGGGAGACAAGTGTTAAAAACCTTGGTTTTTCATCCAAACCAATGGTTGACCTGTTGCTGGTCCAGCCCCAATGAGGAATTAGGGATGCCAAATTCCCCCTTAAACAAGAGAGGTCCTGCCTAACCTCTGTGTCATTTCATGTGTTTGTTGCATATATATTTGTTTATTTTGTTTATTCTGTATCGGGAAAGGGCTTGATTCCCCCTTGTGGTGAGAAATCCTATACCCGGATTTGAGTGCAACATAAGATAGGATGGAGGATGTCTTCCCGGTGAAGGCCCTCTAATCTTGGTTTCCAAGTCTACTCTTGGGATTTGCCTGGCTGGTTGCGATTAACTGCGCCACTGCATTCCGAGACTGATTTGTACCAGGAGGACCTAGAAACACATTAACCCCACTTAAAGCCTTTTTTTTAGGACGTAGAGCGGTGATTACGGAAGTAATTGTCACGCAGATACTACACTCAGAGAAAACTCACTTATAGATACCAATCAACGTATCTTTAAGGTTGAGCAAAAACTCTGAGACCCCTAGAACCCGTTCTACAGGTACAAAAATCCTTATCCTTAGTTTACCATTGGGGAGGGGATTGCGTTTTGACTTCATGACCACTATACCCTTCAACGCCATGTTTGTTTAAAACTCTTGTGTGTGCATTCATGCATTCATGCATCATTCATTAATAAACAACTAAAAACAAAAAGAGTCTTTTCGAGTCGTTTTTCAAGGAAACTAAATAACGAACGTTTTTGAACTTCATAGAAAGAGAGAAACGGAGAAAGGACTTAAGGATCTATATTATGGATTACGGAAGAAAGAGAGCTAGGAAATACACCTTCAAGATTCCCCAGGTCGAGGAACTGGGAAAGCTCGGAAAACTGGTGGTCAACCCCCAGGCTTTCAAGGAGAAGTATGGAAAACTTCTGCCTTTGCTCAATACCAACATTGTGGATGGGATCCTTCCCACCTTGGTACAGTTTTACGATCCAACGTATCACTACTTCACCTTTCCAGATTATCAGCTCATGCCTACGTTAGAGGAGTACTCTCGTCTGATTGGAATACCCGTGTACGCGCAAGATCTGTACTCCGGTTTGGAAAAGAATCCTGACGACATTATCATTGCTGCAACTACTCCTTTGAACGTAGTCGACATCAGAACTCATATGGTGAGTAGAGGAGGAATTCAAGGATTGCCCTCCAAATTCCTGTTTGATCAAGCTCGGTACTTCGTCAGCATCCAAGATATGAGCGCTTTTGAGGAAATCTTGGCTTTGCTTATCTACAGATTGTTTTTGTTCCCTAACATTAAAGATTTCGTCGACATCAACGCAATTAAGATCTTCTTAATTGGAAATCCAATTCCAACCTTGCTTGCGGATGTTTATCACTCTGTGCATTCGAGAAACTTGCAGCGAGGAGGATTAATCACATGCTGCGTACCGTTGTTATACGAATGGTTCGTTTCGCACCTGCCAAAGTCTAGCACTTTCTGGAACATGAGGGATGGCCTTTACTGGTCACAGAAAATCATATCTCTCACTCATACAGACATTGATTGGTGTAGTCCTGACAATGACGAAACCAAGATCATCTTCAGTTGCGGAAGTTTTCCCAACGTACCCCTTATTGGAACTAAGGGAGGGATCAGTTACAATCCAGCTTTAGCCCGTCGTCAATACGGCTATCCCATGAAAAACATTCCAAGTAACATCCAATTGGAGGGTCTGTTCTTCAAGAACATCGACGATCATGGCAACATGCTGAAGAAGGAAATTGTCCAAGCCTGGCGTCTTGTTCACAGTAAAGGGAGAAAATTGTTAGGAAAACATCTTTGCATCTCCCTAGATCCTTACCTTCAATGGGTACGCGTCAGAGCATTCAAGCTCAGGATGCCATATCAACATGAAGAACCTATTCCCCTAAGGGAACCAATTTACCTTTTCTCCACCGATGTTGAAAAACTGCAAGCGGCATTAAACAAGGTATGCCAAGAAAGGAATGCTTGGAGGAACAAGTATCGAATTGTCAACACGGAAAATGTTGAGATTCAAAACATCCTAAGAAGGAAGGATGAGTTACTTGAAGTACTCGATCGACAAGTGTCACAATCGTCACTTTCTCATCATATCCCTCCTGCTTCCTGGATCATCGATCAGCTCACGTCAGAGAACGCTCAGCTCAAGAAACAGAAGAAGATGTTAGAACGCGAAGTCGGCTCTTCATCAAAGTTTTAGAGTCCTTTCTCTCAGTTTCTCTGTATTTCCATTTTTCAAAGTGTGTAAAAACGGCGTTTTCTCTTAATTAATAAAAGTTTGATGTTTCATAACGTAATTATGGTGTTTCCTTGAAAAATATTAACTTAATTGCATATCATACATCGCTTTAGTCGTACGCACTGACACGAGAATTGTCGCGGATCTAATAGTCACTTTCCTTTCTCCAGAAAGAGAGGAGGAGAAGGAGGTGAACCAAGACTTTCAAGCTGTCTCATCCATACAACACTCGTTCAAGTCGCAAGAAAAGAATGGAAGACTTTGAGCAAGAGAATGAAGAACTCAGAGAAGAGATTAATACTCTCAAAGGTACTGTTGAAAGACTCAATAGTATGGTAGAAGCCCTGGTAGTTGCGCAGAATCGACCAACGCCAGAAGAACCACAAAGGACTGTGGTTTCCGAGATTGTTTCTACTCCTGTTCCTCAGTATACCATGCCGCCTGATCGACCTTGGGGCATGCCGTATAACTTTACTCTAGAAGGGTACATACCTCCAGCTTCTGAAGCTCCAAAAGTCACCATGGATATGCGTCCACCGGAGGGTTACAAACCTCTGGAAATTGAAGTTCCAAGAGCAACGGCAATGGGTTTCACACAACAGAATGCTGAGATTCCAAGATCTGCTGTCATGGCTTCTCCACAGCCTATTATGCATACTTTTCCCCCGCAGGGCGGACAAGTATATCATCGCGCTCCCAGTGAGGACGCTGGCGTGTATGAAAGATTGGACGAGTTCCAAGAACAATTTCTGCAAATGCAGAAGGAACTCAAGACTCTCCGAGGACAAGATCTATTTGGAAAGAATGCTGCAGACCTCTGTCTGGTTCCGAATGTTAAGATTCCTCACAAATTCAAAGTACCAGAATTCGAGAAGTATAAAGGGAATTCATGCCTACAAAGTCATCTTGTGATGTACGCTCGAAGAATGTCAACTCAGACTGATAATCAACAATTGCTCATTCATTATTTTCAAGACAGCTTGACTGGTGCTGCACTCAAATGGTACATGAACTTGGACAGTTCAGAGATTCGTACTTTTCGAGACCTCGGAGAGGCCTTCGTCAAACAGTATAAGTACAATCTGGATATGGCTCCCGACAGAGATCAACTCCGGGCCATGACTCAAAAGGATAGAGAAAGCTTCAAGGAATACGCTCAGAGATGGCGTGAAGTTGCTGCTCAAATTTGTCCACCACTTGAAGAGAAAGAAATGACAAAAATCTATCTCAAAACTTTAAGTCCATTTTACTACGGACGAATGGTTGCAAGTGCACCAAGTGACTTTACCGAGATGGTAAACATGGGTGTGCGTTTAGAAGAAGCAGTTCGAGAAGGACGCTTGAACAAAGAACCAGAATCTTCTGTTGGTCCAAGGAAGTATGGAAGTTCTTTCCAGAAGAAAAAGGATCAAGATGTCAGCAATGTCTTGCACAAAATCAAGAAGAAATTCCAACCTCAAGTTGCAACAATAACTCCGGTTGTTAACTCAGCGCCAGCTTATCAACCTCAGGTCTCGCAACAACAAATTCAACAAAGGTCGCAGCAACCTCAGCAGCAGGTTCGACCTCCAAATTACAACAATCGGGCTCCAAGGTATCCTGCCTTTGACCCCGTACCAATGCCGTATGCAGAATTGTTTCCAACATTACTGGCAAAAGGACTCATTCAGACAAGAAGTCCTCCAAATCCTACAAACAGTTCCTCACCATGGTATAAGGCTGACCAATCTTGTCCCTATCATCAGGGGGCACCAGGTCACAATATTGAGAACTGTTTATCTTTCAAGATTGACGTCCAACGATTAGTGAAAAGCGGAATGCTATCCTTCAAAGATACTAATCCAAACGTCCAAGCAAATCCTTTGCCGCAGCATAAAGAAGCTTCAGTAAATCTGATAGATCAACACCCCAATGTCATTCAAATCTACGACATTCGTCAGATAGGGGAAAATCTTGTCAAGATGCACGCTAGACAAGCTGGGTACGGTCATGTACCACCTCACAACTACTTCACATGTGAAATTTGTCCAAAGAATACTCAAGGATGTGCCGTAGTTCAAGCTGCATTACAAGAACAAATGGACTTGGGATGGATTCAACATATCCGAGTCAGAACTGAGCATGACATCAACATGGTTCAAGGATGTCCAGGAGAATACAAGATCTACAAAGTTGAAGACCTTGAAGGATCGGTAGTCAGGTTCCACAAAACTTTAAATGGACTTGCCTACTTTGGAACAGATTTCCACGCTTACAGTAGATGCGAAATCTGTCGAAGAAATTCACGAGGATGTTTGCGTGTTCGCAACGACATTCAAAAGCTGATGGATGACAATACCATTACTGTTCTTGCCAACAGAGAAGATGATGAAGTCTTTACCGTATCTCCTCAAATTAATCAAGTTGAACCTATGCAAGTCAAGTATGATAGCAGGAAGACAGCAGTTGCACCACTAGTCATCTACTTACCAGGTCCTGTACCGTATGAGTCCAGCAAGGCTATACCATACAAGTACAATGCTACATTCATTGAAAATGGTAAGGAAATACCATTACCGTCTGTTGTCAACATTGCTGATGTTAGTCGAGTCACCAGAAGTGGACGAGTCTTCAACAGAACAACAGAAAATGTGGAGAAACCTTCGGAGGAAGTACCACATAGGCAAGACAATCATCCGACCAATGCTGTTCAAGCGAAAGAAAATGATGAGATCTTGAAGTTAATCCAGAGGAGTGAATACAACATTGTAGATCAATTACTACATACTCCATCTAGGATTTCTGTTCTTTCCCTGCTATTGAGTTCTGAAGCTCATAGGGAAGCTCTACAGAAAGTTTTGGAACAAGCTTTCGTAGAACCAAGTGTTACTATAAGCCAATTCAACAACATCATTGCCAACATCTCCGCCGGAACTAACCTAAGTTTCTGTGACGAAGATCTTCCTGAAGAAGGAGTGGACCACAATCTTCCACTTCACATCTCAGTTGGCTGCATGGGTGATACACTCACAGGAGTCCTAATAGACAATGGATCCTCTCTCAACGTCATGCCTAAATCAACATTATCAAGATTATCTTTCGAAGATTACCCTCTAAGAAAAAGTTATGTCATCGTCAAAGCATTTGATGGATCAAGAAAGTCAGTTTTCGGAGAAGTAGATCTTCCCATAACTATTGGACCTCATACGTTCAAAATCACTTTCCAGGTTATGGACATTCCAGCACAATACAGTTGTTTGCTAGGTCGCCCATGGATTCATGAGGCTGGGGCAATTACTTCAACACTTCATCAGAAACTGAAGTTCATAAGAAATGACAAATTGGTAACCGTATGTGGAGAACGAGCTCTAATCGTCAGCAACCTGTCATCATTCTCCGACATAGAACCAAAAGAAGTTGTTGGAACTAAATTCCAAGCACTTTCCTTGGACAAAGGAAAGGAGAAAGCAGCGTCTATCTCTTCATACAAAGATGCAATCCAAGTTGTAAAGGATGGTACTACCAGTGGTTGGGGGCACATTAATATTCCTACCAACAACAAGAACAGAACGGGAATTGGATTCTTTCCAACATCATCAAAAGTTATCCCAGGGATTGAGGTAGTTCTCCCTATTCAAGAAACTTTCTGCAGTGGAGGTTTTCTTCAACCTGTTCAACAAACAGTCAATACCATCGGTACGGAAAACACCGATGAAGAGGAATGGTTATCCTATCTTAACAAAGCAGGATACATCTCCCTACCAGAGTCTGATTCACCTTGCTGTTATCCGACTAGAGGATCTGAAAGTAAGACTCAACCAAGCAGTGATGAAGTTACTGACAGCTTCACCACCAGAAGTCATGGTTCATCAGAAGAAGTTCCTCCTATCCCCGAAGAGACTTGGGATACATTAGGAAAACCAAGCGGAAAATTCGACTACATGGTGAAATACTCCGCTCCTGAAAGTTCAAGAATCTCTCTTGAAGACATTGTTCCAACTGGATGGAACATTGATTATGAGTACCTCTCTCAGCCAAAAGAGATGTATAACCCTTGCTATTCATCATCAGCATCTGGTGAAGTCATCATTGAGGATTATATCCCCAAGTCACCTTCCGAGGCTACGGATCTAGAGTTCACATATCTAGTCAATGCCATCTTGGGAGAAGAGCAAGACCAAAATACAGAAGAGGACGATCTCGAAAGTGTCTCCGACAACGAGTCTCTCCATTCAGAAGATTGGAAGTTTCCTCAAAAGAAAAACCGACATACTCCACTCGGAAATGGGTATGCTCACACCGCTCAGTCTGCTGAAGTAGAAGAAGATCGTCTGAGTGTTGCAAAGACAGTGGTTGGTAAATCAAGACCTACCACAGGCCAGCTTAAGCCTAAGGTTCCAGATTACTTAGTGCACAATGGGGTTCGCCACTACTGGACAGCTGTTGAAGTTTCAACTGTTGTTCGCACTCCAAAGTAGGAACTTTCACCGTTATTTTGTCCTCTCACCATAGCCCAGGGTGAAGAGATGTTTCATAGGGCTTTGCATTTTACTATTTCTTAGGAAAATGTCCCTCTTTGCTTCGCCCAAAGCAATAGAGTTTTGTTTTATAGGGTCTTTGTTTCAAGAAGTGACTGTCCATAAATAAAAATGTCATTCTGTTCCTTCGTTTAGTTTTTCCTTTTCTTTTTTCGGAAATTGGTAATCCTAAAAAACACCCTTAAAAAACATCAAAAATCATTAACTGCATACACCGAGTCTTCCCTCGTTTTCTAAATAAAACTTATCACACATATGCAGATTAATCATAAAATACCCCGTTGAAACGTGCGACCGTATGACTTCTCCAAGCTTTGAGTTTCCTGTATTCGAGGCAGAGGAAGAAGAAGACGAAGAAATATCAAAGGAAATTTCACGGTTACTTCAACTAAAGGAAGAGGCCATTCAGCCATACAATGAGCCTCTAGAGATCATTAACCTTGGTTCCAATGGAAACAGAAAGGAGGTTAAGATTGGAGCTTCACTCAGTTCAGAGATCAGAGAGAGTTTGATACAGCTGCTCAAAGAATTCTCAGATGTCTTCGCTTGGTCTTATCAAGATATGCCAGGGTTGGATACCAGTATAGTGGAGCATCACTTGCCATTAAAAGCAGAATGCCCTCCGGTCAAGCAAAAATTAAGAAGAACTCATCCGGAGATGGCCATGAAAATCAAAGAGGAAGTTCAAAAGCAGATCAACGCAGGTTTTCTCGTCACTTCAGAATACCCTCAGTGGTTAGCTAACATTGTTCCCGTTCCTAAGAAAGACGGAAAAGTCCGCATGTGCGTCGACTACAGAGATTTGAACAAAGCTAGCCCTAAGGATGATTTTCCTTTACCACATATTGATATGTTGGTAGACAGTACAGCAAAATCCAAAGTTTTCTCGTTCATGGACGGATTTTCAGGATACAACCAAATCAAAATGGCACCTGAAGACATGGAAAAAATAGCTTTCATCACCCCCTGGGGCACGTTCTGCTACCGTGTTATGCCTTTTGGACTAAAGAACGCAGGGGCAACTTATCAAAGGGCCATGACTACGCTTTTCCACGACATGATGCATAAGGAAGTGGAAGTCTATGTGGACGACATGATTGCCAAATCAGAAAATGAAGAAGATCACATACAGAATCTGACAAAGTTATTTCAACGCTTACGGAAGTTTCAGCTTCGCCTGAATCCCAACAAGTGCACCTTTGGTGTCTATTCAGGAAAACTCCTTGGTTTCATTGTCAGCAAACGAGGAATTGAAGTAGATCCAGACAAAGTCAAGGCAATTCAAGAAATGCCTTCACCCAGAACCGAGAAACAAGTTAGAGGATTTCTTGGACGTCTGAATTACATCTCGAGATTCATATATCTCATGACTGCAACTTGCGCTCCTATTTTCAAACTTCTACGGAAAAATCAAAGTTGCGTCTGGACAGACGATTGTCAGAAAGCGTTCGACAGCATTAAGGAATATCTGCTCGAACCACCCATCTTGTCTCCTCCAGTGGAAGGAAGACCTTTGATAATGTACTTAACCGTCTTAGAAGACTCCATGGGTTGTGTCCTTGGACAGCAAGACGAGACAAAGAGAAAAGAGCATGCCATTTACTACCTAAGCAAGAAATTCACTGACTGTGAATCCCGCTACTCCATGCTCGAGAAGACGTGTTGTGCTTTGGCCTGGGCTGCCAAGCGTCTCCGCCAGTACATGATTCGACATACTACTTGTTTGATCTCTCATATGGATCCAATCAAGTACATCTTTGAGAAGCCTGCTTTAACCGGGAGAATTGCCCGTTGGCAGATGTTGTTAACAGAATATGACATTGAGTATCACGCACAGAAAGCCGTGAAAGAAAGCATTCTAGCTGAGCACCTGGCTCACCATCCACTCAATGGTCATGAATCAACCAGTTTCGACTTTCCGGACGAGGACGTCATGTACCTCAAGATGAAAGATTACGACGAGCCACTACCAGACGAAGGACCTGAGATAGGATCCCAGTGGGGCTTAATCTTTGACGAAGCTGTCAATGCTTATGGACGAGGAATTGGGGCAATCATCGTTACACCTCAGGGTACCCATATTCCATTTACTGCCAGATTAACTTTCAAATGCACAAACAATGAGGCCGAATATGAAGCTTGCATCATGGGTCTCGAAGAAGCCATGGATCTAAGAATCAAACACTTGGATGTATACGGAGATTCTGCTTTGGTCATCAATCAAATCAAAGGAGAATGGGAAACACGCCAACCAGGGCTAATTCCTTACAAAGACTACGCGAGAAGATTGTTACCATTCTTCGACAGGGTAGATTTTCATCACATTCCTCGTGAAGAAAATAATTTGGCTGATGCATTAGCCACACTCTCTTCCATGATTAGGATAAATCATTGGAATGACAATCCTTGGATCGATGTTATGCGCCTGGATAGGCCCGCTCATGTTTTCACAGTAGAAGCAATCATCGACGACAAATCGTGGTATCACGACATCAAGAACTTTCTTCAAAAGCAAGAGTACCCTCTTAGGGCGTCAAAGAAAGATAGAAAGACTTTGAGAAGGTTAGCTTGTAGATTCTTCCTGAATGAAGATGTTCTGTACAAGAGAAACTTCGACATGGTTCTGCTCAGATGCGTTGACAGAAAAGAAGCAGAAATACTCATGAGAGAAATACATGAAGGTTCCTTTGGTACTCACACCAATGGACATACCATGACATGGAAAATACTGAGAGCAGGATATTATTGGCTGACGATGGAGTCAGATTGCTACCAGTACGCAAAGAGGTGTTACAAATGCCAGATCTACGCCGATAGAATTCATGTGCCACCATCTCTTCTCAACATACTCTCTTCCCCTTGGCCTTTCTCCATGTGGGGAATCGACATGATTGGAATGATCGAACCAAAAGCGTCCAACGGACATCGCTTCATCTTGGTAGCCATAGACTATTTCACCAAATGGGTTGAAGCAGCTTCATATGCAAACGTTACAAGACAAGTTGTCGTCAGGTTTATCAAGAATCACATCATCTGTCGCTACGGCGTTCCTAGCAAGATAATCACTGACAATGGGTCAAATTTGAATAACAAAATGATGAAGGAGCTTTGTGAAGAATTCAAGATTGAACATCACAACTCATCTCCTTACAGACCAAAGATGAATGGAGTTGTAGAAGCAGCTAACAAAAACATCAAGAAAATCATTCAGAAGATGGTCATTACTTACAAGGATTGGCATGAAATGCTCCCGTATGCTCTTCATGGTGACCGTACATCAGTACGTACTTCGACTGGAGCAACTCCTTTCTCCCTTGTATATGGCATGGAGGCAGTCCTACCTATAGAGGTTGAGATTCCATCAATGAGAGTCTTGATGGAGGCAAAATTAACAGAGGCCGAGTGGTGTCAAAGCAGATTCGATGAATTGAACTTTATCGAAGAAAAGCGCATGACAGCTTTATGCCACGGACAGCTATATCAACAAAGAATGAAGAAAGCTTTCGACAAAAAGGTTCGACCTCGCACAATCAAAGAAGGCGACCTTGTACTCAAAAAGATTCAATCTTTTCTCACAGATTCAAGAGGGAAATGGACTCCCAATTATGACGGCCCCTACGTGGTCAAGAGAGCTTTCTCAGGAGGAGCCTTAATACTCACGACTATGGATGGAGAAGAATTCACCCGTCCTGTGAACGTCGACGCAGTCAAGAAATACTTCGCCTAAATAATTAAAAGAACAGCTCGCTAAGTTGAAAACTCGCAAAGAGCGGCTTAGGAAAAAAAGAGCGTCTCGGTGAATCGAAAACCCGAAAGGGCGATTCAGGCAAAAATTAGAGACATAAAAAAAAAATATTAATCAATCCCGGTAGACTTAAAACCCGAAAGGGGTAGTTTACGCAAAAGTTAGGGATATATGGCAAGTAACTGTGTTCTGGACAAACTTGATCATTCAAAATCCATAGCGGAGTATTCATCAGCAGTAGGTCATCTTTTACGAAGCACGAATACAGCGCAACTCGGAGTGGAAGGGAAAGATAACGGTCGTCACGTTTCATCGTAGCCCTTTTCCCGAAAATTACCAATTTCCAACTTTGTAAATACTCCATGGAATCAAGCATTTGGCTGATTACCATTCCATATATAATAATTTGAGCCTTGTGCCTTTCCTTTACAATCTAGTCTTATTCAGTTTCTTGGAATGCATTTTGAATTTAAACAGTCATTTTCTTGAAACAAATGTTTTCATAAAATAAAAATGAATTTACTTGCAAAAATAAAGGTGAAATTTCTTTCTAAGGTTTACAAACAATAGGAAGAATGAAAACAGTTGCTCCGAGAACGGTTGAGACTCCGGGAACCAATATTTCCCCATGAGGTCGCTTTGCGAACATCTCCCGATGACAGATCTTTACTTCAATTCATATTACTCATTTCGGACAGCGGACAACTGATAACCAGGTATTCCCAACAGAGTTCGAACTACAAGAAGAGGACATCTTCTGATCAACAAGAATTCAAGTCGTATCTTAGGATTTTCCATCCGCGACAATTCTATTCACATTCACTTTACATTCTATCATTGTCATAATATTCATGCATACATTACATCATAATTGCATAGTCGCATCAGGCTTTGATCATGTGAATGCCTAAGTCATTGAGGCATGAACTCGAGTTTCCCCTGCAAGTTCCGGAGAAACTTTTTCCTTCGAAACAACAGTTCATACGCAAGGATCTCACCAAGCAAGTCAACAGATGGTAGTCTCCCTCAAAGAGATAGTTTGTTCACTTTTGGAATTCTTCAGCCAAGAATCTCCTGCAGAGTGACACTCGACAGTCTTCTTCAGATAAGATAGTCTGCTTCGCATTTTGGAATTCCCTACAGGTTTGGTATTTCCCCAGCAGGGTCAAAAGGTGCCACTTCTTGTCAAAGAAAAATTCAGAATCTCCCAGCAGATCGACAAATGATTCCCCAGCGGAGTCAGCGAATGATAGTCTTCGTCCAGAAGATAGTTCAGATTCCCCAACAAAGTCGGCAAATGGTAGTCTCTTTCATCAGAAGACAGTTTGCTCACTTTCTATCATAACAAAGTCAGCAAATGGCAGTCTCTTTCAGCAGAAGACAGTTTGCTCACTTTCTATCATAACAAAGTCAGCAAATGGCAGTCTCTTTCATCAGAAGACAGTTTGCTCACTTTCTATCATAACAAAGTCAGCAAATGGCAGTCTCTTTCAGCAGAAGACAGTTTGCTCACTTTCTATCATAACAAAGTCAGCGAATGGCAGTCTCTTTCAGCAGAAGACAGTTTGCTCACTTTCTTTCATGACAGGGTCGACAAATGGCAGTCTCTCCCAGTAGAAGACAGTTTGCTCCCCTAGCAATTGGCAAATGGCAGTCTTTTCCCAAGAAAAGACAGTTTGTCTGTTAAATACTCAAGAGATCGACAATTGGCAGTTTCTTCGAACAGTTTGTCTGTTTCTGGGATGTTTAACTCTCCACAGAGTCGATGAATGGCAGTTTTCCTCTTAGGAAAACAGTTCGTTGATTCCCCAGGCATCAGTTGACGAATGGCAGTTTTCACCCCGAAAACAGTTCGTCCGCCTTCAAACAAAGTCATTAGCCCCTCAAAAGATCATGAGGTCATATGACATTCTTTCAAAGACGTCAAGTCAAAAGGGAAGATGTTGAAGTTTCTTTACAGCCGTCAAATGGCATCTTATCTCCAAGCGCTGATAAGAAGTTTGACGAGGAAACAAACCTTTGAAGTTTCTTTACAGCCGTCAAATGGCATCTTACCTCCAAGCGCTGGTAAGAAGTTTGACGAGGAAACAAACCTTTGAAGTTTCTTTACAGCCGTCAAATGGCATCTTATCTCCAAGCGCTGATAAGAAGTTTGACGAGGAAACAAACCTTTGAAGTTTCTCTACAGCCGTCAAATGGCATCTTACCTCCAAGCGCTGGTAAGAAGTTTGATGAGGAAACAGACCTTTGGAGATTTTCTCTTTATCTGAGATATTGTCCAAACGCAACTAAGACCAGTTTCGAGATATGGACATCCGAAACAAGGGGAGGTTGTGTACCTTTTTCTAAGTGTTAACACTTAGTTAAAAAAGATGGATTGCGCATCCTACATTGCCATCCATTCACCAGAATCCACATCAAGTATTTCTGCAGGAGTTTGTCTCCTCATCCCCCGCCAAGTGCGACAACGGGATCAAATCATGCAAAGATTTTATCATCTCAGGAGCGCCCAAAATTCGGGCATTCTTTGATATTTAAGTCTCTTTTACGCAGGAGAAATCGAGATCTCAATCTCTCTCCCTCCAGATAAAAGAAACTTAAATAGGGGCATCTGTCATACCCTAATTTTTGACCCCCCTGAGATGACATATCTTAAGGATTTTCATCAAGTCAAAGTAAGTACCCAGAGCAGTCTGACATTCAATCGAGGGTGTTCAAAGACAAGAAAACTCAGGCAAAGGATCAATCAATAGGAGGATTAGTCTCTAACACAATCATGAGACTCAAGAGCTTCATTATTTCACCTATGATTGATTAGACACCCAGTCATCTAAGTACAGAATTACTCAGATCAACAGACCAGGGTTTGGAGCCTTATCAAGGACTAAATTCAGGGATCACCTTTGGGAAACCCTAAAAAGCCCCAGGAAACCATTTGCCTTGCCTGGATGGTACTTGAATTCAAAATCATAATCCTTCAAGTATTCCATCCACCGCCTCTGACGCATATTCAACTCTTCTGATCGAAAAGGTACTTTAAACTCTTGTGGTCACTGAACATTTCAAAATGAACTCCATATAAGTAATGACGCCACACCTTTAGGGTAAAAACAACCGCAGCCAATTCTAAATCATGAGTTGGATAATTCTCTTCGTGAACCTTTAACTGTCGAGATGTGTGTGCTACCACCTGACCATCCTGCATCAATACCCCTCCTAATCCTTTCTTGGAAGCATCGCAAAATACTTCATAGGACTTATTTGGATCAGGAACAATTAAAACAGGAGCAGTCGTCAATCATTCCTTCAAGCCCATGAAACTCTGTTCACACCCCGAATCCCAATCGTAAGGACACTCCTTCCGCCTAAGTCTAGTCATTGGTAAAGCCAATTGAGAAAACCCTTTTATAAATCTTCTGTAGTAGCCGGCTAAGCCCAAGAAACTTCGGACTTCTGAGACATTGCTCGGTCTCTCCCAATTAATTACCGCTTCAATTCTTGACGGGTCCACTGCCACACCTCCTTGAGGTATGACATGACCAAGAAATCTTACCTCCGTCATCCAAAACTCACACTTGCTTAACTTAGCAAACAATTGATTTTCTAGCAATACCGACAAAACAATCCTCAGGTGTTCTTCGTGCTCTTGTGGAGTACGAGAATAATTAAGAATGTCATCAATAAAGACTACCACAAATTGATCTAAGTAAGGCTGGAATATCCGATTCATATAATCCATGAAAACAGCTGGAGCATTCGTCACACCGAAAGGCATCACCAAGAATTCATAATGGCCATAACGAGTTCTAAATGCAGTCTTGGCACATCTGAGCTCTTCACACTGATTTGGTGATAACCTGACCGCAAATCAATCTTCGAGAACACACAGGCTCCTTTCAATTGATCTAACAAGTCGTTTATCCTTGGCAAAGGGTATTTGTTCTTGATGGTGGCCTTATTCAACCGACGGTAATCAATACATAGCCTCATCCCACCATCCTTCTTCTTTACTAACAACACTGGAGCTCCCCACGGTGAGACACTAGGTCGCACAAAGTGTTTATCCATCAGCTCCTCTAATTGCCCTTTCAATTCTCTCAATACAAGTGGTGCCGTCCGATACGGAGAAATGGATATCGGAGCCGTTCCTGGTATCAGGTCAATAGAGAATTCCATTTCCCTTTCCGGAGGAAGAGAAGTGACATCCTCAGGAAAAACATCAGGAAAACTCTAACAACAGCAATTTGCGAAACCTCTAACTTGTCACCCGTCTCCTCAGTGAGAACCAACAGAACAGACTTCTCTTTCTCAAATAAGAAATTAATCATGCCTACCGTACCTTCTAGTATAGTAGTCAACACATCCTTCGGAGTAGCTTCTTCAGATGGAATAATGATTAACTTCTCTTCACACCCAGTGAAAACCGAATTAACAGAAAGCCAATCCATTCCCAAAACAACATCTACCTTCCTAAGTGGTAAGCAAACAAGATCAATCTGGAAATTCCTACCACCCACAGATAACACACAATTTCACACACCAACGGTGTCTCGACCATCTCATCCATAGCAGTAGTAACCGCCATAGGAGGAAATAAAGGAGTAGCTTGCAACCCAAGTCGCTTCATACGTTGTAATGACACAAAAGAGTGTGTTGCTCCAAAATCAAATAGAACAAAACAAGAATGCCCACTCATGAAACACGTACCCGCAATCAAAGAGTTATCACCCTTGGTCTTCTTAGCATCCAAGGTGTAAACTCTACCAGTACCTCTTCCTTGTACTTGATTCCTATTCTGAGGACAATTCCTTACCACATGCCTTTCTTGTCAATAATAAAAACATTTCACCCCTTTTAAGGTTACACCTTCCAAGGTGATTCTTACCACAACCACGACACACCGGAGGTGCACTAAACCGAGAACCTTACACTTGTTTCCCTTAGAAAACTTGTGACCTAGGCCGAAACTGTTGGCTTGGCCTTCCTCTCTCATTCTGATTCTTCTTCAAATCTTCCTCAGCTTGAACTTTCTTCAAACTGGTCTCAGCCACATAACATTGTCACAACAACTCCGTATAGGTAGTGAACTCCCTCTAGGACACACTGTGCGAAATCTCAGCCCTTAAACCAAACAGAAACTGGTCCACCTTCCAACTCTCATCAGGAGCATACCCGGCCTGCCTAGAATAAGCAACCAGAATTCCAAACTTCTCAATATAAGTAGCCAGCGACATATTCTCCTGCCTTAACTGTTGGAATTCCAATTCCTCTTTAGTCCTCTGGGAACTAGGAAAATATTTCTCCATAAAAGTGGTCTTGAAAATAACCCACTCCTTATGTACTTCTTGAATAGTCATCAACGCAGAAGCACTCTTCCATCATCTCATAGCTGGACCTTTTAGCGAATGAGAAGCAACACCACCTTGTCCTCTTCACTACAATGCACGATCTCAAAGATCCCTTCCACATCGGCCACCCACTCGTGTTCCTTAATATGATCTAATCCGCCATGAAATTCCAGACGATTCATGCGAATGAAATCCTTATAAGTCGCACCTGCAGCTTCGGGTACAACCACTGGAACATTATGACCGCCATTCATCTGTTGCGTCATCTGCAGCATGAACTGATTCTGCTACTGTTGCATCTGTTGCATGAACTGGGGCCACGGAATATTCTCACCGCCATTCGGTTGATTCACTTGTGGGGGTTGAGTGTGAGGGTCAACCACGAGTCCTGCGTCCGTCCACCATGTTCCTGGAGGTCAAGAAAATGGGATTAAGTTGATCAGGCTTAATACCATAGTCATAACACAACAAAAATCATGGGAACACAACACATCTTGGACAGAAAGAACACTTATAATATCTCATGGCTAGGTCGAGGATACGACCTGCTTTGATACCAACTGTAACACCCATATATAATTACATGCATCAAATCATATAAATATACATGAATCCAAGTATTTGGTACTGAAATAGCAATAAGTTCCTAGTCAACACATTATACATATTAATGCCCTAATACAAAAGTTCTACACAATGGCATAATACATACAAGATGTTCAAAATAAAATACTAAGAACTAGATCAAACAATGATCACAAAATGTAATCCACAACGGAAGCTTCGCCATACCAAAAGAACATAAGGAATAAGGAATCAAAATGCTTTCTCCTTACCCTTCGCGGAACCTGTAGCACCTGAAATCAATATATAATGGGGTGAGATACAAAATCTCAGTGAGTTCCCTATCCTATGGATCCTCTCGGCTTTACAAGGTTCTAACCTATAAGTCTCAAGTCATAAAAGGAACTAGACCTTGAGTTCTCATACTAACATTATATGGAATCATACTTAGAGTTCAACAACTCAACACAAGATTATTAATCGGAAACCAAAACCAAGGTATCCCCATATTCCCGTCCCCTTCTACGTCTAGGAGGTGGCACGAGTCATGGATCCTTTGGGAAAATCTTGACATACGAAATGGATTCGGACTCATGAGCCTTTCCCCATGAATCGTCACTTCACATGGCCCGTACACCATCACAAGTCTCTACCCGTAGGTTCCATTCGTACACAAAAGCGGGAATCAAACCTGCCAAGATTATTTGTGCCTCTCTGCACAGTGCCTCTCTGCACGAGAATGCCTGTTAGCATTCAAAAGAAAAATAAAGAAATAAAGTAAATACAACGGTTCCGATTAATACATCATACAATGGTGATCGCTTCCGCAAACCACTAGGCCTGTTAGCCCTTCATACATTGGTGATCGCTCACGCAAATCACTAGGCCTGTTAGCCTCTCCTCATAAGATTCTAAACACGTATGTTCCATATAATGTCTCATCCTAGGTTTTCTTTGTTAAGATACACATACCTAACAAACCCTAGTTTTCCTCACTTATCCCTTATTCACATAACAATGAAGTTATTCAACCCTCTTGATATAAACATATATAACAAGGTATACTAATCCACCTGCAATAGAACTCAACCAACAATTATAGAGTACACAAGCATCATACCAAAAGCATAACGTTCTCATGATTCCGAACGAAAACCAACCCCAAGTAATCAAGCAATTCCCGACTCTCGATTAAATAAATTCTCCTTTTGTTCCCAAAACCTACACTACTAGAAGTACACGCTTCTAGCTTACTACTGCTTCGAACGGCGATTAAAACAGAGTTACGGTTCAAAAGTTACGATCAGAACAATTTACCTCAATAAACTAAAATTAGCTAAGAAGGCTTCAGTTCGCGCCGCGCAACAGCTAGGTCGCGCCGCGAACCCTCTGGCAGTAGCAAACCTCACCAAAATCTCATGGTGTTCGCGCCGCGAACCCTTGTATGCGCCGCGTACTGATGGCAGAAACAAAACCTCTAAAAACCTGCATGGTTCGCGCCGCGCAGCCTCATTCGCGCCGCGAAGCGCGCGAGAACTGAGTTCTCAGCTCTGCTTCACACACAAAACCCATGGTTCAAAACCATCCAAAACCATCCTAACCTGTTCCAGATCATATTATAGCATAGATACAACCTATAGATGATATATTTATGGGTTATAAGCACTTATTCATGAACAATGATGAATTTGGTCCAAAACCTAGATTTCCATAAAAACCCCAATCCAAACTAAGATTCTCATCCATAAACAAACTATAAGTTTCTAACTAGAACCCACCTCGATTAAGAGTCGTTGATGTCGAAGATGAGTTGAATCGACAGAGAAATGATGAAGATCCAAGCTTTTTCCTCTTTTCTCCTCTTGCTCTTCCTTCTCTCTACTTCTTCTCTCTATCTTTCTCTTTTGTTGTAGAATGAAGAAGAAAAGCAAAAAGGAAAGGATATAAGAAATATCTTTAGTTACACTACTAACTAAATGTCCAAAAGTATCTCTAATGTACCAATTTATAAAACCTCAGTGTCAGCTAATAACATTAGAGCATTTAATTTAATACGGGGTATTACATCCTCCCCCCTTTAAATAGAAATTCGTCCTCGAATTTAAGAATTACCTGAAAAGGTGAGGGTAAGCATCCCGCATTTCCGATTCAAGTTCCCATGTAGCATCGCCCGGATGCATCACATCCCACTGAACCTTAACTAGAGGAATCTCCTTGCTTCGTAACACTTTAGTCTCTCTTCCCACGAATCATTCTAATCCTATCTGTGGTCTCTTGAATAATTTCGGGTCCCAGAATTCTATCACCACCAACTTCTGACCAACACAACGGTGTTCTACATTTCCTCCCATACAATGCCTCATAAGGTGCTATACCGATACTCGCGTGATAACTGTTATTGTATGCAACTCAATCAATGGTAAGAGCTCCTTCCAATTCCCTCTACTTTCAAGCACGCAAGCTCTTAACATATCTTCCAAGGTTTGTATCGTTCGTTCCGTTTGACCATCCGTCTGAGGGTGGTTCGACGTGCTCAACATAATTTAGATCCCATCGCTTGTTGAAAAGCTCTCCAAAACCTCGAAGTGAACTTTGGATCTCTATTCGACACAATACTAGAGGGTACTCCGTGCAACTTCACAATCTCTGCGACAAATAACCGTGCAAGATGACTTGCCTTGTAAGTAGTCTTCACGGCTACGAAAGGTGCAGATTTCGTCAACCGATCTACAATCACCCAAATAGAATCATATCCACCTTGAGTACGAGGTAAACTAACCACAAAATCTATTGAAATACTATCCCACTTCCATAATGGAATCTCTAGTGGTTGTAACAATCCACCTGGTCTTTGATGTTCAATCTTTACTTGTTGGCATACAGCACACTCCGATACGTACACCGCGACATCTCTTTTCATCCCGGACCACCAATAGTCTCCTTTCAAATCTTGATACATTTTTGAAGAACCCGGATGTATAGTGAAAGCACCCTTGTGAGCTTCGTCCAAAAATCCTTTTCTTCAATAGCGCATCGTCCGGAACACAAATCCTCTGATTAAACATAATCACTCCATCCGTAGCTCGAGTAAACCCTGGTTGAACCAACACCTCTTGTAACTTAGCATCTGACACTTGTGCTTGTTGAACGTCATTTCTCAAAATAGAATTTACATTCAAGTCTCCCATCAATACTCCATTTTTGGGTCCAAACAAATTGAAGGTTGAGATCTCAAAATTTTTCCAATAATGCGTACTCTAACATCATCAATTCGGCCCTCTTTAACACCTTCCGACTCAAAGCATCCGCCACTTTATTTGCCTTGCCTGGATGGTACTTGAAGTCAAAATCATAATCCTTCAAGTATTCCATCCACCGCCTCTGACGCATATTCAACTCTTCTGATCGAAAAGGTACTTTAAACTCTTGTGGTCACTGAACATTTCAAAAGGAACTCCATATAAGTAATGACGCCACACCTTTAGGGTAAAAACAACCGCAGCCAATTCTAAATCATGAGTTGGATAATTCTCTTCGTGAACCTTTAACTGTCGAGATGTGTGTGCTACCACCTGACCATCCTGCATCAATACCCCTCCTAATCCTTTCTTGGAAGCATCGCAAAATACTTCATAGGACTTATTTGGATCAGGAACAATTAAAACAGGAGCAGTCGTCAATCATTCCTTCAAGCCCATGAAACTCTGTTCACACCCCGAATCCCAATCGTAAGGACACTCCTTCCGCCTAAGTCTAGTCATTGGTAAAGCCAATTGAGAAAACACTTTTATAAATCTTCTGTAGTAGCCGGCTAAGCCCAAGAAACTTCGGACTTCTGAGACATTGCTCGGTCTCTCCCAATTAATTACCGCTTCAATTCTTGACAGGTCCACTGCCACACCTCCTTGAGGTATGACATGACCAAGAAATCTTACCTCCGTCATCCAAAACTCACACTTGCTTAACTTAGCAAACAATTGATTTTCTAGCAATACCGACAAAACAATCCTCAGGTGTTCTTCGTGCTCTTGTGGAGTACGAGAATAATTAAGAATGTCATCAATAAAGTGTTAGAACAAGATTTGTTCTGATCAATTATCTTAGTTTTGATGATAACAATAATATGAATTTTGCTTAAGATAATATGGTACTCTAATCCAATGCAATTTCCTTTTCAGGAAATATATAAAGAGTACGCATAATTCAGCGCTCAGAAGCTTTGTCTCAAAGGGTTCAGCATGCAACATCAGAACATGGTCTGGCAAGACATCAGAAGATGGTCGAAGCAGAATCAGAACATGGGTCTATGGAAGCATCAGAAGAACAAGAGAACAGAAGCACTGAAGTACTGATGGTATCACGCTCAGAAGCACTTCAAGGTCAGAAGATCAGAAGATGCTATGCACCAAGCTGTTTGACTCTGATGATATTCAAACGTTGTATTCACAAACATCAGATCAGAAGGAAGTACAAGTGGCAAGCTACGCTGACTGACAAAAGGAACGTTAAAAGCTATTAAAGGCTACGTCAGTAGACACAGCGTGAACAAGGCTCGAGGTAGTTGACAAAAGCGTATAACATTAAATGCGATGCTGTACGGAACACGCAAAGCATTAAATGCACTCAACGGTCATATTCTCCAAACGCCTATAAATATGAAGTTCTGAAGTGAAGCAAGGTTAACGATCCTGAACAAAACAACTCAAATTAACTTGCTGAAACGCTGTTCAAATTAAAAGCTCAGAATCTTCATCTTCATCAAAGCTCACTACATTGCTGTTGTAATATATTAGTGAGATTAAGCTTAAACGTTAAGAGAAATATCACAGTTGTGATTATCGCTTTTAAGAAGCATTTGTAAACTCTTAGAATTGATTACATTAAGTTGTAAGGAACTAGAGTGATCGTGTGGATCAGAATACTCTAGGAAGTCTTAGAGGTTATCTAAGCAGGTTGTAACTAGAGTGATCGTGTGGATCAGTAGACTCTAGAAAAGTCTTAGAGGGTATCTAAGCAGTTGTTCCTGGAGTGATCAGTGTGTGATCAGAAGACTCTGGAAGACTTAGTTGCTGACTAAGTGGAGAACCATTGTAATCCGTGCGATTAGTGGATTAAATCCTCAGTTGAGGTAAATCATCTCTGCGGGGGTGGACTGGAGTAGTTTAGTTAACAACGAACCAGGATAAAAATAACTGTGCAATTTATTTTTATCTGTCAAGTTTTTAAAGCTACACTTATTCAAACCCCCCCTTTCTAAGTGTTTTTCTATCCTTCAATTGGCATCAGAGCGCCGGTTCTAAGGTGCAAGCACTTAACCGTGTTTAGAAAAGATTCAGGAAGAGAAAAACGCTTCAGTAAAAGATGGCTGGTGAAATTCCAACAGACCCACCTGCATCTACATCTGGCTCTGCTGAGCAATACAATGGTAACAATGGTTATACTAGACCACCAGTATTTGATGGTGAAAACTTTGAATACTGGAAAGATAAACTGGAAAGTTACTTTCTTGGTCTAGATGGTGATCTATGGGATCTTCTGATGGATGGTTACAAACATCCAGTAAATGCCAGAGGCGTAAAGCTGACAAGGCAAGAAATGAATGATGATCAGAAGAAGCTTTTCAGGAATCATCATAAATGCAGAACTGTTTTGCTGAATACTATCTCTCATGCTGAGTATGAGAAGATATCTAACAGGGAAACAGCCTATGACATATATGAGTCCTTGAAAATGACTCATGAAGGAAATGCTCAAGTCAAGGAGACTAAAGCTCTAGCTTTAATCCAGAAGTATGAAGCCTTCAAGATGGAGGATGATGAAGACATTGAAAAGATGTTTTCAAGATTTCAAACTCTTACTGCTGGATTGAGAGTTCTTGACAAGGGATACACCAAGGCTGATCATGTAAAGAAGATCATCAGAAGCTTACCCAGAAGATGGGGTCTTATGGTGACTGCATTCAAGATTGCAAAGAATCTGAATGAAGTTTCTCTGGAAGAGCTTATCAGTGCCTTGAGAAGTCATGAAATAGAGCTGGACGCAAACGAGCCTCAAAAGAAAGTTAAGTCTATTGCATTAAAATCAAATATCAAGAAATGCACTAACGCTTTTCAGGCTAGAGAAGAAGATCCTGAAGAATCAGAATCTGAAGAAGAAGATGAACTGTCCTTGATCTCCAGAAGGCTAAATCAACTCTGGAAGACCAAGCAAAGGAAGTTCAGAGGCTTCAGAAGTTCAAGGAAATTTGAACGTGGAGAATCTTCTGATGAAAGAAGATTTGACAAGAAGAAGGTCATGTGCTATGAATGCAATGAGCTTGGACACTTCAAGAATGAATGTCCAAATCTTCAGAAGGAAAATCCCAAGAAGAAGTTTCATAAGAAGAAAAGTCTTATGGCAACCTGGGATGAGTTAGAAGATGATTCAGACTCTGAAGATGAGCAGGCTAACTGTGCGCTGATGGCGACAGAAGATGACGAATCAGAATCTACATCAGAATCAGATTCTGAAGAGGTATTTTCTGAACTTACTAGAGATGAGTTAGTTTCCGGTCTAACTGAACTTCTGGAACTCAAGTCTCAGATCAGTCTCAAATACAAAAAGCTGAAAAAGCTATTTGAATTTGAAACAAAGAAGCTTGAGTTGGAAAATTCTGAATTAAAAGAAAAACTTTTAAAATTATCCAATAATGTTGGATCTCCTTCTGATTCAGAAAAATCCACTCCTAGTCTAAACCATATTCTGAAAGAATATGATTTAAGTTTCAGGAAGTTCTTATCTAGAAGTATTGGCAGAAGTCAGCTAGCTTCTATGATATATGCTGTGTCTGGAAAAAAAAGAGTTGGCATTGGTTTTGAGGGTGAAACCCCATACAAACTTGAACCTGTTGATGAAATGAAATTCACATACAAGCCATTGTATGATCAGTTCAAGTATGGCCACTCCCATGATATTAGGCACACTTCACATGCTCAAAGCTTTCACATAACACACACCAAAAAGCATGTGACACAACCTAGGAAATATCATGGAACTCACATTAAGAATTATCATGTTGTTCCTCCTATTGCTTACAATGTTAAACCCAAGTTCAATCAGAACTTGAGAAAATCTAACAAGAAAGGACCCAAAAAGATGTGGGTACCTAAGGATAAGATTATTCCTATTGCAGATATCCTTGACTGCAAAAAGGACAAAGCACAACATGTCATGGTACCTGGACTCTGGATGCTCACGACACATGACAGGAAGAAGGTCTATGTTCCAAGACCTGGTGCTTAAGTCTGGAGGAGAAGTCAAGTTTGGAGGAGATCAGAAGGGCAAGATAATTGGCTCTGGAACTATAAAGTCTGGTAACTCTCCTTCCATTTCTAATGTACTTCTTGTAGAAGGATTAAAACATAACCTCTTATCTATCAGTCAATTGAGTGACAATGGTTATGATATAATCTTTAATCAAGAGTCTTGCAAGGCTGTAAATCAGAAGGATGGCTCAATCCTATTTACAGGCAAGAGGAAGAACAACATTTATAAGACAGATCTGCAAGATCTTATGAGTCAGAAGGTGACTTGTCTTATGTCTGTTTCTGAAGAGCAGTGGGTCAGGCACAGAAGATTAGGTCATGCTAGTTTGAGAAAGATTTCTCAAATTAACAAACTGAATCTGGTCAGAGGACTCCCTAATCTGAAATTCAAATCAGATGCTCTTTGTGAAGCATGTCAGAAGGGCAAGTTCTCCAAACCTGCATTCAAGTCCAAGAATGTTGTTTCTACCTCAAGGCCATTAGAACTCTTGCACATTGATCTGTTTGGCCCAGTCAAAACAGCATCTGTCAGAGGGAAGAAATATGGATTAGTCATCGTAGATGATTATAGCCGCTGGACATGGGTAAAATTCTTGAAACACAAGGATGAGACTCATTCAGTGTTCTTTGATTTCTGCATTCAGATTCAATCTGAAAAAGAGTGTAAAATCATAAAGGTCAGAAGTGATCATGGTGGTGAATTTGAGAACAGATCCTTTGAAGAATTCTTCAAAGAAAATGGTATTGCCCATGATTTCTCTTGTTCTAGAACTCCACAGCAAAATGGGGTTGTAGAACGAAAGAATAGGACTCTGCAAGAAATGGCCAGAACCATGATCAATGAAACCAATATGGCTAAGCATTTCTGGGCAGAAGCAATAAACACTGCATGCTATATTCAGAATAGAATCTCTATCAGACCTATTCTTAATAAGACTCCTTATGAATTGTGGAAGAATAGAAAGCCCAACATTTCATATTTCCATCCTTTTGGATGTGTATGCTTTATTCTGAACACTAAAGATCATCTTGGTAAGTTTGATTCCAAAGCACAAAAATGTTTCCTTCTTGGATATTCTGAACGCTCAAAAGGCTACAGAGTATACAATACTGAAACATTGATTGTAGAAGAATCAATCAATATCAGGTTTGATGATAAGCTTGGTTCTGAAAAACCAAAGCAGTTTGATGATTTTGCAGATTGTGATATTGATATATCAGAAGTTGTTGAGCCAAGAAGCAACGCATCAGAAGCAGAGCTTCTCAGAAGCAAAGAATCGGAAGATCAAGTATCAGCTTCTCTGGAGAATCTAAGCATTTCTGAAGAACCATCTGTCAGAAGATCATCCAGACTCATCTCTGGTCATTCAGAAGATGTCATTCTTGGAAAGAAGGATGATCCAATCAGAACAAGAGCATTCCTTAAGAACAATGCAGACTGTCAATTAGGTCTTGTATCTTTGATCGAGCCAACTTCTGTTGATCATGCTCTAGAAGATCCAGACTGGATAATTGCTATGCAAGAAGAACTGAATCAGTTTACAAGGAATGATGTTTGGGATCTTGTTCCTAGACCAGATGGATTCAATATAATCGGTACAAAATGGGTCTTTAGAAACAAGCTCAGTGAGAAAGGTGAAGTGGTAAGGAACAAAGCCAGACTGGTGGCTCAGGGTTATAGTCAGCAAGAAGGGATTGACTATACAGAAACCTTTCCACCAGTGGCCAGGTTAGAATCTATTCGTCTATTAATTTCATTTGCCACTCAACATAACATCACTCTCTATCAAATGGATGTTAAGAGTGCCTTCTTAAATGGTTATATAGATAAAGAAGTTTATGTCCATCAACCTCCTGGTTTTGAAGACTCTATGTCTCCTAATCATGTTTTTAAACTAAAGAAATCATTGTATGGATTGAAACAGGCTCCCAGAGCTTGGTATGAACGCTTAAGTTCTTTCCTTCTGGATAATGGTTTCACTAGAGGAAAAGTGGACACTACTCTCTTTTGTAAAACCTTTAAAAGGGATATTTTAATTTGTCAAATATATGTAGATGATATTATTTTTGGAACATCTAATTCTACACTTGGAAAGGAGTTTGCTGAGTCTATGCAGGCTGAGTTTGAAATGAGCATGATGGGAGAACTCAAGTATTTCCTTGGAATACAAATAAATCAAACATCAGAAGGAACGTATGTTCACCAAACCAAGTATGTGAAGGAACTTCTGAAGAAGTTTAATCTTCTGGACTGCAAAGAAGCCAAAACTCCTATGCATCCAACATGCATCCTAGGTAAGGATGAGGTAAGTAAGAAGGTAGATCAGAAGTTATACAGAGGTATGATTGGATCTCTTCTATATCTGACGGCTTCTAGACCTGACATTCTGTTCAGTGTTTGTTTGTGTGCTAGATTCCAATCAGATCCTAGAGAATCTCATTTAACTGCTGTTAAGAGAATTCTAAGGTATCTGAAAGGTACTACTAATGTTGGCTTAGTTTACAGAAAATCTAAAGAATACAACTTAGTAGGATTCTGCGATGCTGACTATGCTGGAGACAGAATTGAAAGAAAGAGTACTTCAGGAAGTTGCCAATTTCTTGGAAGTCATTTGATCTCCAGGTATAGCAAGAAGCAAGCAACTATTGCTCTATCAACAACAGAAGCAGAATATGTCGCTGCTGCTGGTTGCAGTACACAGATGCTCTGGATGAAGAGTCAGTTAGAAGATTATCAGATATATGAGAGTAACATTCCTATATTCTGTGATAATACTTCTGCTATATGTTTATCTAAGAATCCTATTCTTCATTCAAAAGCTAAACATATTGAGATTAAACATCACTTCATAAGGGACTATGTTCAGAAGGGTGTTATATCTTTAAACTTTGTTGATACAGACCATCAATGGGCTGATATTTTTACAAAACCCCTGGCTGAAGATAGGTTTAAGTTCATTCTGAAGAACATCAGTATGGATTTATGCCCAGAATGAGGAGATGAGAAGTTCTCATGTATGAGTATCTTCTGAAGTGAAAGTGGATTATTTTTTTAATCAGAAGTTCTGATTGAAATCTTTTAGAAATTATGATTCGGTTATTACTAACGTTTCATTGTCTAAGTTAATTCAGAACCTCTTTTAAAGCAAAACAGCTGTAACGTTTTATCTCGGGATGGTAAACCTGTCGTTACTGTTCATGGATAAGCGCGCGTGCAGTTGAAGGGACGCCGACCATAGGTAACTGTGCTAGTCACCTCATTTGTCTTTACTATCTCTCCTCACGTCACGTAACATTAAATGCTTTTCATCATTTACTCTCTTTCAGTTTTTCTTTATATTCTTCAAACATTTTTCCTTCCCTCTCATATTTTCTCTACTCACTCAATGATAAATATAACGCTTTCATGGAGAGGAAAGAAGGACACAACAATACGGTTCAAGAGATGCTGACCAAGATCTTGTCAAGACTAGGGCCATCTTAGATTGAGTCTGTGTTGTCTCTTTCTTTTCATTGCATCTGTTTTGTTTTGTGCATCTGATCTTTCTTGTCTTCTTGTACTTCTACCTGCTGTTTGAACTTCAATGAAATCATCTTCTTCCTCCGTGTGTTTAGTTTTGTTTATCTCTGAATCTTTTGAAATATTCTTTTTGATGTTATGACAAAAAGGGGGAGAAGATATAAATGATAAATGATTTGATTAATCTATCAGTTGCTGGGTAAAGCTCCCACACATTTACTAACAAGAACTGCAAGTTCTATATGGTTTAAGTGTTTTGCAGGTATAAAGAAGTGAAGAGAATCTTCAACGCAAACACAGAAGCAAAACCATGGAAACTGAAGCAAGCTTAGTGCTGTCAAGCTTCAGAGATCAGAAGCACTGATAATAGAATTTGATCCATATTTGTCTATTTGATCTGACAAAATTCTATTTGCTCTGATACATTATTTTAGCCTATATGGCTCTGATACATATCATGTGTTCTAATATACATTTTATGTTCTGACTCGTTCATGCTGACTTTTGTCGTTTAGTTTTTGTTCTGTAACATTTCAGGATGTAGAGATGCTCAGATGATGCTCTGGTACATTCAACAATGTTCTGATACAAATCTAGCATGAAGTGATGTTGGTAGAAATTCAAGCTCTGAAGCTATCCGAGGGAAGCAGAAATCAGAAGCTGTGAAATGTTCTAAAGATCCTGAAAACTCAAGTTCTGAAGCTGTCCTAAATGGAAGCAGAAATCAGAAGCTGTGAATGTTCAGAAGATCAAAGAAATTCAAGTTCTGAAGCTGTCCTAGATGGAAGAAGAAGTCAGAAGCTGTGAATGTTCAGAAGATCAAAGAAATTCAAGTTCTGAAGCTGTCCTAGATGGAAGCAGGAATCAGAAGCTGTGAGTGTTCTAAGGATCTAAAGAAATTCTAGTTCTGAAGCTGTCAAATAGAAGCAGAAGTCAGAAGCTATGAATTCTCTGAAGACAGAAGCTTATATGATCGTCTCTACCGAAATAATCAGGGAAGTCTTTTACTAAAGTTCTTCGAGTATTTATTTCAGGGGGAGATTATTTATCTCAGGGGGAGATTGTTAATCTCAGGGGGAGACATATTCATATGCTTATGCTATAGCTGTGTAATTTGTCTTTTGCTGTCTATTCTTTCTGATCGCAAATTCATATCATTTATATATGTTTTTGTCATCATCAAAAAGGGGGAGATTGTTAGAACAAGATTTGTTCTGATCAATTATCTTAGTTTTGATGATAACAATAATATGAATTTTGCTTAAGATAATATGGTACTCTAATCCAATGCAATTTCCTTTTCAGGAAATATATAAAGAGTACGCATAATTCAGCGCTCAGAAGCTTTGTCTCAAAGGGTTCAGCATGCAACATCAGAACATGGTCTGGCAAGACATCAGAAGATGGTCGAAGCAGAATCAGAACATGGGTCTATGGAAGCATCAGAAGAACAAGAGAACAGAAGCACTGAAGTACAGATGGTATCACGCTCAGAAGCACTTCAAGGTCAGAAGATCAGAAGATGCTATGCACCAAGCTGTTTGACTCTGATGATATTCAAACGTTGTATTCACAAACATCAGATCAGAAGGAAGTACAAGTGGCAAGCTACGCTAACTGACAAAAGGAACGTTAAAAGCTATTAAAGGCTACGTCAGTAGACACAGCGTGAACAAGGCTCGAGGTAGTTGACAAAAGCGTATAACATTAAATGCGATGCTGTACGGAACATGCAAAGCATTAAATGCACTCAACGGTCATATTCTCCAAACGCCTATAAATATGAAGTTCTGAAGTGAAGCAAGGTTAACGATCCTGAACAAAACAACTCAAATTAACTTGCTGAAACGCTGTTCAAATTAAAAGCTCAGAATCTTCATCTTCATCAAAGCTCACTACATTGCTGTTGTAATATATTAGTGAGATTAAGCTTAAACGTTAAGAGAAATATCACAGTTGTGATTATCGCTTTTAAGAAGCATTTGTAAACTCTTAGAATTGATTACATTAAGTTGTAAGGAACTAGAGTGATCGTGTGGATCAGAATACTCTAGGAAGTCTTAGAGGTTATCTAAGCAGGTTGTAACTAGAGTGATCGTGTGGATCAGTAGACTCTAGAAAAGTCTTAGAGGGTATCTAAGCAGTTGTTCCTGGAGTGATCAGTGTGTGATCAGAAGACTCTGGAAGACTTAGTTGCTGACTAAGTGGAGAACCATTGTAATCCGTGCGATTAGTGGATTAAATCCTCAGTTGAGGTAAATCATCTCTGCGGGGGTGGACTGGAGTAGTTTAGTTAACAACGAACCAGGATAAAAATAACTGTGCAATTTATTTTTATCTGTCAAGTTTTTAAAGCTACACTTATTCAAACCCCCCCTTTCTAAGTGTTTTTCTATCCTTCATAAAGACTACCACAAATTGATCTAAGTAAGGCTGGAATATCCGATTCATATAATCCATGAAAACAGCTGGAGCATTCGTCACACCGAAAGGCATCACCAAGAATTCATAATGGCCATAACGAGTTCTAAATGCAGTCTTGGCACATCTGAGCTCTTCACACTGATTTGGTGATAACCTGACCGCAAATCAATCTTCGAGAACACACAGGTTCCTTTCAATTGATCTAACAAGTCATTTATCCTTGGCAAAGGGTATTTGTTCTTGATGGTGGCCTTATTCAACCGAAGGTAATCAATACATAGCCTCATCCCACCATCCTTCTTCTTTACTAACAACACTGGAGCTCCCCACGGTGAGACACTAGGTCGCACAAAGTGTTTATCCATTAGCTCCTCTAATTGCCCTTTCAATTCTCTCAATACAAGTGGTGCCGTCCGATACGGAGAAATGGATATCGGAGCTGTTCCCGGTATCAGGTCAATAGAGAATTCCATTTCCCTTTCCGGAGGAAGAGAAGTGACATCCTCAGGAAAAACATCAGGAAAACTCTAACAACAGCAATTTGCGAAACCTCTAACTTGTCACCCGTCTCCTCAGTGAGAACCAACAGAACAGACTTCTCTTTCTCAAATAAGAAATTAATCATGCCTACCGTACTTTCTAGTATAGTAGTCAACACATCCTTCGGAGTAGCTTCTTCAGATGGAATAATGATTAACTTCTCTTCACACCCAGTGAAAACCGAATTAACAGAAAGCTAATCTATTCCCAAAACAACATCTACCTTCCTAAGTGGTAAGCAAACAAGATCAAGCTGGAAATTCCTACCACCCACAGATAACACACAATTTCACACACCAACGGTGTCTCGACCATCTCATCCATAGCAGTAGTAACCGCCATAGGAGGAAATAAAGGAGTAGCTTGCAACCCAAGTCGCTTCATACGTTGTAATGACACAAAAGAGTGTGTTGCTCCAAAATCAAATAGAACAAAACAAGAATGCCCACTAATGAAACACGTACCCGCAATCAAAGAGTTATCACCCTTGGTCTTCTTAGCATCCAAGGTGTAAACTCTACCAGTACCTCTTCCTTGTACTTGATTCCTATTCTGAGGACAATTCCTTACCACATGCCTTTCTTGTCAATAATAAAAACATTTCACCCCTTTTAAGGTTACACCTTCCAAGGTGATTCTTACCACAACCACGACACACCGGAGGTGCACTAAACCGAGAACCTTACACTTGTTTCCCTTAGAAAACTTGTGACCTAGGCCGAAACTGTTGGCTTGGCCTTCCTCTCTCATTCTGATTCTTCTTCAAATCTTCCTCAGCTTGAACTTTCTTCAAACTGGTCTCAGCCACATAACATTGTCACAACAACTCCGTATAGGTAGTGAACTCCCTCTAGGACACACTGTGCGAAATCTCAGCCCTTAAACCAAACAGAAACTGGTCCACCTTCCAACTCTCATCAGGAGCATACCCGGCCTGCCTAGAATAAGTAGCCAGAATTCCAAACTTCTCAGTATAAGTAGCCAGCGACATATTCTCCTGCCTTAACTGTTGGAATTCCAATTCCTCTTTAGTCCTCTGGGAACTAGGAAAATATTTCTCCATAAAAGTGGTCTTGAAAATAACCCACTCCTTATGTACTTCTTGAATAGTCATCAACGCAGAAGCACTCTTCCATCATCTCATAGCTGGACCTTTTAGCGAATGAGAAGCAACACCACCTTGTCCTCTTCACTACAATGCACGATCTCAAAGATCCCTTCCACATCGGCCACCCACTCGTGTTCCTTAATATGATCTAATCCGCCATGAAATTCCGGACGATTCATGCGAATGAAATCCTTATAAGTCGCACCTGCAGCTTCGGGTACAACCACTGGAACATTATGACCGCCATTCATCTGTTGCGTCATCTGCAGCATGAACTGATTCTGCTACTGTTGCATCTGTTGCATGAACTGGGGCCACGGAATATTCTCACCGCCATTCGGTTGATTCACTTGTGGGGGTTGAGTGTGAGGGTCAACCACGAGTCCTGCGTCCGTCCACCATGTTCCTGGAGGTCAAGAAAATGGGATTAAGTTGATCAGGCTTAATACCATAGTCATAACACAACAAAAATCATGGGAACACAACACATCTTGGACAGAAAGAACACTTATAATATCTCATGGCTAGGTCGAGGATACGACCTGCTTTGATACCAACTGTAACACCCATATATAATTACATGCATCAAATCATATAAATATACATGAATCCAAGTATTTGGTACTGAAATACCAATAAGTTCCTAGTCAACACATTATACATATTAATGCCCTAATACAAAAGTTCTACACAATGGCATAATACATACAAGATGTTCAAAATAAAATACTAAGAACTAGATCAAACAATGATCACAAAATGTAATCCACAACGGAAGCTTCGCCATACCAAAAGAACATAAGGAATAAGGAATCAAAATGCTTTCTCCTTACCCTTCGCGGAACCTGTAGCACCTGAAATCAATATATAATGGGGTGAGATACAAAATCTCAGTGAGTTCCCTATCCTATGGATCCTCTCGGCTTTACAAGGTTCTAACCTATAAGTCTCAAGTCATAAAAGGAACTAGACCTTGAGTTCTCATACTAACATTATATGGAATCATACTTAGAGTTCAACAACTCAACACAAGATTATTAATCAGAAACCAAAACCAAGGTATCCCCATATTCCCGTCCCCTTCTACGTCTAGGTGGTGGCACGAGTCATGGATCCTTTGGGAAAATCTTGACATACGAAATGGATTCGGACTCATAAGCCTTTCCCCATGAATCATCACTTCACATGGCCCGTACACCATCACAAGTCTCTACCCGTAGGTTCCATTCGTACACAAAAGCGGGAATCAAACCTGCCAAGATTATTTGTGCCTCTCTGTACAGTGCCTCTCTGCACGAGAATGCCTGTTAGCATTCAAAAGAAAAATAAAGAAATAAAGTAAATACAACGGTTCCGATTAATACATCATACAATGGTGATCGCTTCCGCAAACCACAAGGCCTGTTAGCCCTTCATACATTGGTGATCGCTCACGCAAATCACTAGGCATGTTAGCCTTTCCTCATAAGATTCTAAACACGTATGTTCCATATAATGTCTCATCCTAGGTTTTCTTTGTTAAGATACACATACCTAACAAACCCTAGTTTTCCTCACTTATCCCTTATTCACATAACAATGAAGTTATTCAACCCTCTTGATATAAACATATATAACAAGGTATACTAATCCACCTGCAATAGAACTCAACCAACAATTATAGAGTGCACAAGCATCATACCAAAAGCATAACGTTCTCATGATTCCGAACGAAAACCAACCCAAGTAATCAAGCAATTCCCGACTCTCGATTAAATAAATTCTCCTTTTGTTCCCAAAACCTACACTACTAGAAGTACACGCTTCTAGCTTACTACTGCTTCGAACGGCGATTAAAACAGAGTTACGGTTCAAAAGTTACGATCGGAACAATTTACCTCAATAAACTAAAATTAGCTAAGAAGGCTTCAGTTCGCGCCGCGCAACAGCTAGATCGCGCCGCGAACCCTCTGGCAGTAGCAAACCTCACCAAAATCTCATGGTGTTCGCTCCGCGAACCCTTGTACGCGCCGCGTACTGATGGCAGAAACAAAACCTCTAAAAACCTGCATGGTTCGCGCCGCGCAGCCTCATTCGCGCCGCGAAGCGCGCGAGAACTGAGTTCTCAGCTCTGCTTCACACACAAAACCCATGGTTCAAAACCATCCAAAACCATCCTAACCTGTTCCAGATCATATTATAGCATAGATACAACCTATAGATGATATATTTATGGGTTATAAGCACTTATTCATGAACAATGATGAATTTGGTCCAAAACCTAGATTTCCATAAAAACCCCAATCCAAACTAAGATTCTCATCCATAAACAAACTATAAGTTTCTAACTAGAACCCACCTCGATTAAGAGTCGTTGATGTCGAAGATGAGTTGAATCGACGGAGAAATGATGAAGATCCAAGCTTTTTCCTCTTTTCTCCTCTTGCTCTTCCTTCTCTCTACTTCTTCTCTCTATCTTTCTCTTTTGTTGTAGAATGAAGAAGAAAAGCAAAAAGGAAAGGATATAAGAAATATCTTTAGTTACACTACTAACTAAATGTCCAAAAGTATCTCTAATGTACCAATTTATAAAACCTCAGTGTCAGCTAATAACATTAGAGCATTTAATTTAATACGGGGTATTACACTTTCTCTCTAATTACCATTTACTCATTTAAATGATAATTATCAGTTTCGAAGGATCGGGATATTACACTATCAAATAACAACAAAACTCGTCATATTTTGACAACAATTTTCCATTTAATATGTAAAAATTAAATTAGACAAAAGTGGAATATTAAACATAAAATAATAGCATAAAACAATATAAAACTTATTATAACGAAACAAAAAAATAGAAGAGACGAAAGATTAGTGAAAGTGAAAAAGAAAAAAGTGTTGAGAGATTAGAGAAGAAGATATTCGATAAAAATGAAACTGAAATACGGAACATTAATTACATAAAAATGAGAAGGTGAAAAAGAAAGAATATAAGAGAGTAGAGATTATAGAAGAATAGGGAAGATGTATGTGGCAAAGAAGGTGCGATAATGTTATTAGAGATTTTAGAAGATCGAGACTGAAATTATATGTGTAAGGATGAGAAAATTGTTCGTAATCATAATGCTAATGTATAATAAGTTTAAGTTTGGGTTGGATGTGAGTTAGTAAAATTTAGGTTGTAACATAGTGCGGTTTGATTCGGTTTGGTTTGGTTTACAAATTACAAACCGCAAACTGAACCGAACTGTGCGGTTTTGTAAAAACTGACCCAAACTAATCCGAACCAAATGCGGTTTTTTGCGGTTTCGGTTTGGTTTGGTTTGGTTTGGTTTGGTTTGCGGTTTTCTATTGGGTTGGTTTGGTTTTGATCACCCCTAACAATGATGTAAGAAGAACTAGTAAATATTATGTGTCACTATTTTGTAATCAACCATTTAAAATTAATAAGATCAGATATCATTCAACCATTTATGTTATTCAAAGAAAATATTGTGACAAAGATAATAAAAACCATTGTACTTAAATTTGAAAAATGTGTCCATGATTAAAATGGGAAAGAAATAAAAATTGTTTAGATATTAAACATAAATTTTGTTTATTTGCAAATTTTTTGAAAAAATTATATTGAAGTGTAAAATGGAAAAAACATAATAGATGGTTATAATTTTAACTTATGTTATATGAAGTATTTTTCCATTTTAGATGGCTTTATACAACTCATTAAAATGTTAAATATTTTAAAGAAATTCTTTTACTAAGTAATAATTTATTGACAAATGGAAAAAAAAAACTCCCAAGGTAAATGCATAACTTTTGAATTCTCTTTTATTATGTTTCTATAAATCATTTCGTGAAGTTCAATGTTTTTATTAAACAGATTGAGATAAATTAAATATCCATTGAACAAGGTTGAAATTTCTTCATAACATTTATTTAATTACTAAAGTAATTCACTAAAATTCAACAAATATCAAAAGAAAATCTTTTCAACCAATTTAAATCTCATTTATTCAAGATTTCAGCCTATAAATTGAATAACTTTGTTATAATTTTTAGTTCATGAGTATACTAAAGATACACCATAATCTGTCAATAGAGAAGAAGTTATAGAAGAAGTTTTGATCTCTCATTCTTTTTTTGCATATATATTGGTTCGTTCTTTTTTATCTCTCATTTTAATTTATGTTTTCCTCTCTCTATGTCTCATAGTGCTACCGCCAACCTCAGCTTCTTATGTAAGTACCTTATTTCAACACCATCTTATATTGGTTTTTCATAAATTGTAAAAGAAACCTAAGTTAATATTTTGCCAAAAGAAATTTTTCGTTGATTCAAAGCTTTATTAAAGCCTAATCTCTCATGAATAATTTTTGGTTGTTAATTTTTTTAAATATTACTTCAATGGTGGTCTCTTTCTGGAAGTAATGTGATACACAAATTGCAAAGTCCGCGCTTTCTTTCCTACAATGAACAGAGGTACTACCTATATGTTACATTTCTTATTTTTAGTTTTAGATGTTAACATTCTTTTATTATTTGTTAAATTGTAGATCTCATGAGAAAAGAAGTGTATGTTTAGATGAAATTTATATATAATTAATAATCTTTGATTTCTCTGTTGAGTGTAAGGAATTAAAACCCTATGGCTAACATAGACACTTTTATTTAACCATTTACAATAGACTAGAGATTATATATCTCTTATTACTGATATGTGTCTCTTATTTTTTATAAGGTTGTTGATATGATTAGAGTGGAAACTAATGGTATTTTCTTTGAAAACAAATATGTTTTTTAATCTCAATCTATTAATGAACAAACTCTTGTAGAGGGGTACAAAGGTGTCAATTTGGTACTCAAGTGACTTCCTATTCACTTTTATTGCTAATTTCTCGAGCTATATAGTATTTTCTTGTTTGTTATTGGGACTTTAAATATTGTCTAAGTAGAACTCTATCACTTTTAAATTATGTCTTAATCACTTTAGTACGAGTTGCAAAATACTATATGTCACAAGCTTATAAATTGTTGGCTTATATTTTGGTTCAATTGCATTTGCTTTAGAGTTTTCTCTTAAGGCTCGTGAGATATGTCTTGCAACCGATTCTTCCAATTCAACTAATATAACTGCAAGTATTATAATGACAACAAACGTTATTTTCAGAGGCAGCGGGGTGAATTGAAGGTAGGAAGCTGATACTAGTGAGATCTACTTCAAATTCATTTCATAGCCCCTAAAAGTAATGTATGTTATGTTTATCATACCTTATGTTATAAGGGATATATTTGAAGACTCGCATGTAGGATATATTTTACGCGAAAATTTCTTAGTTAGAAATTCTAAAGAGAATTAAGGTGGAGCAAATATGCGGGCCAAAAAGTTTTTGGTTTACTTTATAATGTATTTTGCATATATTTGCAAAGTGATAAAAACACTAGTTAGAATGGATAGAGTAATATTGTATACACTAAAGTAATTAATATGAACTCCCATAAAAAATTATATATCTAAGGAAACCAAGATGAAAATTTAATGAGTTGTCTCTTGAGACCCAATTAGACACCTTCGTAACTTCTATGTGAAATATTCATCACTAGACTATGCATTAAAAACATGTTTGCTTTCAAAGAAACTACAATTTGTTTTCTGTGCATGTTTTCAACGACCCCTAATTAAATTAAGAAAAAACTTAAAATAACATATAAAATAAGTAACCTTGAAATATCTATAGTGCAAAATAACTTCCTAAAAGAAACATTTTTATGGATGCATATGGGATTGAAATACCTATACATAAAAGACAATTATGAAAGTATGTGATTATATATATATATATATATATATATATATATATATATATATATATATATATATATATATATATATATATATATATATATATATGTATATATATATATATATACACACATTATTTTCAGTTCCTACCATGTCTAAGGCATGAACAAATTAGTTTTTTACCCTACATATATTTTTTGGTCGTACACGTCAATGATGTAAGAAGAACTAGTAAATATTATGTGTCACTATTTTGTAATCAACCATTTAAAATTAATAAGATCAGATATCATTCAACCATTTATGTTATTCAAAGAAAATATTGTGACAAAGATAATAAAAACATTGTACTTAAATTTGAAAAATGTGTGCATGATTAAAATGGGAAAGAAATAAAAATTGTTTAGATATTAAACATAAATTTTGTTTATTTGTAAATTTTTTGAAAAAATTATATTGAAGTGTAAAATGGAAAAAACAAATTAGATGGTTATAATTTTAACTTATGTTATATGAAGTATTTTTCCTTTTTAGATGGCTTTATACAACTCATTAAAATGTTAAATATTTTAAAGAATTTTTTTTACTAAGTAATAATTTATTGACAAATGGAAAAAATAACTCCCAAGGTAAATGCATAACGTTTGAATTCTCTTTTATTATGTTTCTATAAATCATTTCGTGAAGTTCAATGTTTTTATTAAACAGATTGAGATAAATTAAATATGCATTGAACAAGGCTGAAATTTCTTCATAACTTTTATTTAATTACTAAAGTAATTCAATAAAATTCAACAAATATCAAAAGAAAATCTTTTCATCCAATTTAAATATCATTTATTCAAGATTTCAGCCTATAAATTGAATAACTTTGTTATAATTTTAAGTTCATGAGTATACTAAAGATACAATATAATTTGTCAGTAGAGAAGAAGTTATTGAAGAAGTTTTGATCTCTCATTCTTTTTTTGCATATATATTGGTTCGTTCTTTTTTATCTCTCATTTTTATTTATGTTTTCCTCTCTCTATGTCTCATAGTGCTACCGCCAACCTCAGCTTCTTATGTAAGTAACTTATTTCAACACCATCTTATATTGGTTTTTCATAAATTGTAAAAGAAAACTAAGTTAATATTTTGCCAAAAGAAATTTTTCGTTGATTCAAAGCTTTATTAAAGCCTAATCTCTCATGAATAATTTTTGGTTGTTAATTTTTTTAAATATTACTGCAATGGTGGTCTCTTTCTGGAAGTAATGTGATACACAAATTGCAAAGTCCGCGCTTTCTTTCCTACAATGAATAGAGGTACCACCTATATTTTCCATTTCTTATTTTTAGTTTTAGATGTTAACATTCTTTTATTATTTGTTAAATTGTAGATCTCATGAGAAAAGAAGTGTATGTTTGGATGAAATTTATATATAATTATAATCTTTGATTTCTCTGTTGAGTGTAAGGAATTAAAACCCTATGGCTAACGTAGACACTTTTATTTAACCATTTACAATATACTATAGATTTATATCTCTTATTACTGATATGTGTCTCTTATTTTATATAAGGTTGTTGATATGATTAGAGTGGAAACTAATGGTATTTTCTTTGATAACAAATATGTTTTTTAATCTCAATCTATTAATGAACAAACTCTTGTAGAGGGGTACAAAGGTGTCAATTTGGTACTCAAGTGACTTCCTATTCACTTTCATTTTGCTAATTTCTAGAGCTATATAGTATTTTCTTATTTGTTCTTGGGACTTTAAATATTGTCTAAGTAGAACTCTATCACTTTTAAATTATGTCTTAATCACTTTTGTACGAGTTGCAAAATACTATATGTCACAAGCTTATAAATTGTTGGCTTATATTTTGGTTCAGGTGCATTTGCTTTAGAGTTTTCTCTTAAGGCTCATGAGATATGTCTTGCAACCGATTCTTACAATTCAACTAATATAACTGCAAGTACTATAATGACAACAAACGTTATTTTTAGAGGCAGCGGGGTGAATTGAAAGTAGGAAGCTGATACTAGTGAGATCTACTTCAAATTCATTTCATAGCCCCTAAAAGTAATGTATGTTATGTTTATCATACCTTATGTTATAAGGGATATATTTGAAGACTCGCATGTATGATATATTTTACGCGAAAATTTCTTAGTTAGAAATTCTAAAGAGAATTAAGGTGGAGCAAGTATGCAGGCCAAAAAAAATTTATGTTTAATTTATAATGTATTTTGCATATATTTGCAAAGTGATAAAAACACTAGTTAGAATGGATAGAGTAATATTGTATACACTAAATTAATTAATATGAACTCCCATAAAAAACTATATATCTAAGGAAATCAAGATGAAAATTTAATGAGTTGTCTCTTGAGACCCAATTAGACACCTTCGTAACCTCTATGTGAAATATTCATCACTAGACTATGCATTAAAAACATGTTTGCTTTCAAAGAAACTACAATTTGTTTTCGGTGTATGTTTTCAACGACCCCTAATTAAATTAAGAAAAAACTTAAAATAACATATAAAATAAGTAACCTTGAAATATCTATAGTGCAAAATAACTTCCTAAAAGAAACATTTTTATGGATGCATATGGGATTGAAATACCTATACATAAAAGACAATTATGAAAGTATGTGATTATATATATATATATATATATATATATATATATATATATATATATATATATATATATATATATATATATATATATATATATATATATATATATATATATATATATATATATATATATATATATATATATATATATATACACACAGCAACAAATTAGTTTTTTACCCTACATATATTTTTTGGTTGTACTCGTCAATGATGTAAGAAGAAATAGTAAATATTATGTGTCACTATTTTGTAATCAACCATTTAAAATTAATAAGATCAGATATCATTCAACCATTTATGTTATTCAAAGAAAATATTGTGACAAAGATAATAAAACCTTGTACTTAAATTTGAAAAATGTGTCCATGATTAAAATGGGAAAGAAATAAAAATTGTTTAGATATTAAACATAAATTTTGTTTATTTGCAAATTTTTTGAAAAAATTATATTGAAGTTTAAAATGGAAAAAACAAATTAGATGATTATAATTTTAACTTATGTTATATGAAGTATTTTTCCTTTTTAGATGGCTTTATACAACTCATTAAAATGTTAAATATTTAAAAGAAATTCTTTTACTAAGTAATAATTTATTGACAAATGGAAAAAAAAACTCCCAAGGTAAATGCATAACGTTTGAATTCTCTTTTATTATGTTTCTATAAATCATTTCGTGAAGTTCAATGTTTTTATTAAACAGATTGAGATAAATTAAATATGCATTGAACAAGGTTGAAATTTCTTCCTAACTTTTATTTAATTACTAAAGTGATTCACTAAAATTCAAAAAATATCAAAAGAAAATCTTTTCATCCAACTTAAATCTCATTTATTCAAGATTTCAGCCTATAAATTGAATAACTTTGTTATAATTTTTAGTTCATGAGTATACTAAAGATACACTATAATCTGTCAGTAGAGAAGAAGTTATAGAAGAAGTTTTGATCTCTCATTCTTTTTTTACATATATATTGGTTCGTTCTTTTTTATCTCTCATTTTTATTTATGTTTTCCTCTCTCTATGTCTCATAGTGCTACCGCCAACCTCAGCTTCTTATGTAAGTACCTTATTTCAACACCATCTTATATTGGTTTTTCATAAATTGTAAAAGAAAACTAAGTTAATATTTTGCCAAAAGAAATTTTTCGTGGATTCAAAGCTTTATTAAAGCCTAATCTCTCATGAATAATTTTTGGTTGTTAATTTTTTTAAATATTACTTCAATGGTGGTCTCTTTCTGGAAGTAATGTAATACACAAATTGCAAAGTCCGCGCTTTCTTTCCTATAGTGAACAGTGGTACTACCTATATGTTACATTTCTTATTTTTAGTTTTAGATGTTAACATTCTTTTATTATTTGTTAAATTGTAGATCTCATGAGAAAATAAGAGTATGTTTAGATGAAATTTATATATAATTAATAATCTTTGATTTCTCTGTTGAGTGTAAGGAGTTAAAACCCTATGGCTAACGTAGACACTTTTATTTAACCATTTACAATATACTATAGATTTTATATCTCTTATTACTGATATGTGTCTCTTATTTTTTATAAGGTTGTTGATATGATTAAAGTGGAAACTAATGGTATTTTATTTGAAAACAAATATGTTTTTTAATCTCAATCTATTAATGAACAAACTCTTGTAGAGGGGTACAAAGGTGTCAATTTGTTACTCAAGTGACTTCCTATTCACTTTCATTGCTAATTTCTCGAGCTATATAGTATTTTCTTGTTTGTTCTTGGGACTTTAAATATTGTCTAAGTAGAACTCTATCACTTTTAAATTATGTCTTAATCACTTTAGTACGAGTTGCAAAATACTATATGTCACAAGCTTATAAATTGTTGGCATATATTTTGGTTGTAATACCCGGTATAATTAACACTAATGGATGTCACTAATTAATTTTGGTGAGAACATTAGTAGATAAAAGTATACTAGGACCTTATTTATTGTTTATGAGGAAAATGGATAAATAAGTTTCATAAGGGTAGTATTGTCATTACATCACTAATATCAAGTTAAGGGTTTGTTTGGATGGTATCTTACTCTCTCATTGGGAAGCAAAACCAGAATTTTGGAATAGAGAGGGAGGAGGAAAATGTGAAAAGAGGAAGAAGAGGAATAGTGAAGAGCTTCAAGTCTCCATCTTTCCACTTGCATGCACCAAGAGATTGTTCAAATCCATGATTCTCACCATCATCATCCTGCTGAACAACTTCTCCATCATCATCAAGGTGAGTTTAATAGTTAGAGACCTTGGGGTTTATGGGTTTTGAATGAAATTTAGCATTAAGGGTTTAAGTGTGAAAACTTTTGTTTCATGTTGGTAACATGTATGTTATTCTTGTCAATTCTGCTACAAAATAGAGTATAAACGATTTTGGATGCTATGTGAATGTTGGGTTAGTTTAAATTGAAGTTGGGTTGGAGATAGTACCTTTAAAATGCAGAATTTTTGGGTCTGTCAGTGATGTAACCGGTTACATGTTTGATGTAACCGGTTACATGTGTGAAAAAGGGTGAAAAACGCAGTTTTTGGGCCATGTAACCGGTTACATGATTCATGTAACCCGTTACATCGCTGTTTGGGCAGCTTTTTTGAAACTTTATAAATTCATAACTTTTGCATCGTATATCCGATTGACGCAAATTTTATATCGTTGGAAAGCTAACGGAAAGGGCTATGAGATGCCTAAGCTTCCATAACTCTATCATAATTCTAAATATTACTAAAATCCAAATGTATATTTTGTATCTTGTTTAATAAAAGTAAAACTTGGTGAAAATTAGTATGTGACCTGTATGATTGACTCTTGGGTTTATATAAACTAACCTAAGTATAATACATGATTAATTAAAGATAATTAAGACATGTAATGACAGATTGCGTTATATGGACCAAGAGATGAAAGGTTATACTATTAACATAAGTGTTAAAAGGATGTTTACTCAATAAACATAATGGTGAGGTAATCCTTAGAATGTATATTATGAAGGATTAACGGAGGTCAATTAACAAGGTTGTGCCATGGCGAAGGGTTACATAATGGGCATGAGGGTAGTAACTAGTGCGATGCTTGTTACTTATATGTGGTTGTCCTTGTGATGCGATGTCCAAGGATGCTCCCAGGCCATATATGAAGGTCCTTCTCGGGTGTGACGCTCGGGATTGATTGGTGCTCTGTAGTTCAGGAGTATTCTTCGGGGATGAACTCCCGGGGATGCGAACCAATACCTTCCCCTTATCGTTCTCATTATTGAGGATTCGAATCGTGTGATGCGATTCGGAGTTGATTCCATGGGTTTGATGAGTTGAATTGTGCGATGCAATTTGATGAGAATCCATGTTTCCCTACGATCCATATTATTGAGGATTCGAATCGTGTGATGCGATTCAATGTTAATTCCATGGTTTCGATAAGTTGAATTGTGCGATGCAATTCGATGAGAATCCATGTTTCCCTATGATCCATACTTTTGATGATTCGAATTGTGTGATGTGGTTCGGAGTTAGGATTCCATGGTTTTGAGGAATTGAATCGTGCGACGCGATTCAATGTCAAATCCAGGATTCCCTATAGTCTATATGAATTAATTACCTTGTAGATTTAAAAGGTATGCTTCTGGGTCTTGTTCTGAGAGTAGACAGGCTTCTAAATCTGGAAGACCTATCCTGCAGGAAACATATACCTAATATCTGAACATGCGATATGCTTTCAGAGTGTTCAATCGGGTGGTCAGTGGACACTAAATTGTGGAGCTACGAGTTGATAGGCTTTCCTATACTGGATAGTGAGGAAACCTTAGGATCTGAGATGGATCTATAGATGATGCGTGTACCCTGTAGAGCCGAGAGGACCCATAAGATAGGGGAACTCACTGAGATTTAGTAATCTCACCCCATCATCTTATTATTTTTTTCAGGTACCATGCAAGATCGGGTTTTGCTAGATGCTTGGATCAAGAGCCTTGATCGGATGTAGTGAAGATTGTGCCTAATCTTTTCTTCCGCCGTATATTATTATTACTGTGTAGACATATTCAATGTATCCATCTTCGAGATGATTTATAAATGTATGCAATTTATGTCATAATTCATAGCTTTTGTTTGTACTCAGTACCAGTTATTAATATTTTACCGATATGATTCTAGACGCATATTGGTAGGGTATTACAGTTGGTATCAGAGCAGGTCGACCCTCGACCTAGCTGTGAGGCATCATTAGCAAACCTCTTTCATCCTCATATGTGTGCGTTGCTAGCTCGATTCTACAGTCATGTTATTCAGTTGTTGAACTTGATCAACTCACCAACTGGGTACGTGACAGGCAGGATCGTGGCAGAGCCGCCACGAGGACACTTTAGCCCCAAAGTGACTCGTGTGGTACCAAAAGTCTAGTAAGGAATTTTGGAGAATCGTTGGATGTGGATAATGCCGTATAAGCAAGATAGTTGTGATAGTAGTCTCCACGGAAGAAGTCAGGAAGTTGGAAATTCCAAAACACCTTATGGGACGGAGTGAACCTTTAAGACGAAGTGTATGTTAGAGGAATCAGTTGAAGTGGTTAAAGTTGGTTAAGTTGGGAGAATGTTGGGATTGTCAGACATAAGAAGAGAGATTTACATGGAATAGTTGACAACCCAGCTATCGTGGTAAGGTCCAAGGCGACTAGAAGTTCCAAGATTTCGGTTGGATGGAGTGAACTTTATCCGGATCACGATAGCAGTTACGGAAATCCATGAAGCACCTAAGTAGGAATGGAGTAAGGGAATTCCATGATGGAACTGAACTTGAAGCCGTTGGGAATTCGTTACTCGATATGAGGGTGCCAATAGCGGACATGGGTAGAGAAACAATCGGATGGAATACCTTTGAGAGTTTGGACAGAGATATTGGATCTTTCTAATTACTCTGGCCTGGGCGGTACTCGGATGGACAAGGTGTTACACACCCGACTCATTTTGGTGTACCTGGATATGTGAGAAGTTACATATTTAAGGGTTGATAGGACGAGTAGAAACAGTGATCTACGTTTGGGGAAGTCTTAGGAACTTGTTTCGATGGAAGGAATTACTGCATCTCCTTGTTATTTTGACAAGCGTGAGTCCTATAACTATGCTTGGTGGAAGCTGGATGAGGGGTGTGCAAAGTGCAGTAATCCATATTCCCTGCTAGTTGTGATTCATATAATCCCAAGTGATGTTGTATAACTACGCTAGGTGTTGGGTATTTAGGTGAATTAAACTAGTGGTAATCTACAGCATTGGCGGGCTGATCGTAGTAAGTGATGGTTGTGTAACCATGGTATTCCTATATGGTGGGAGTTATCATTGGGAATCTCTCGTGTGTGCTCGGTGTGATCGAGTGTACACCTGGTATAGGAACTCGAACTGGATTCTTATCAAGTCAGATCTAACTTGTCACGTTCAGAGGAAGTAAACCTTAAACGTGAGACGCTCTTAGGCTTTAGCATCTTAAGGAGTGTGATAGGAAGGGTCTGAGGAGCGATGACATCAGTGGTGACCTGTTTAGTTATTATCGGTTGTGGCTATAGGATGCGAGTGAAGATTTTTATAGGCTATTGGGTATGTTAATTAAGTGCATGGCCTCGGAGGTAGACCACCATGTTAGTACTACCAGACAGGTATGACACCACAGTATCGCTATCGTGCACGAGGCGCATGAGCCGTTTTCCGGATAGATATGGGACAATGTTAATTTGGAACTTGAGGTAGGATTCAGATTGGTATTCGTGAGACGCGAACCCGAATTCTCATAAGGTAGGTGGCATAAAGATCCATGTTTCGTGCTCGATGATTGAGGATTATGCGAATGGGTGACAATAAGATGGATTAGATTCTAATGCTACGCTTATGAGGAGACCTTGTGTGATCGAGACCGCGTGAGAATTTTAGATTCTGCATCGTAGAGTTCCCTTGCCCGTCGGAGTTAGTGAACCTTTGTGCGTAAGTGTACAAGATGGGACGTGTCTGTAATCATCATTTTCCGATCAACACATGGTGTGATTATTCTTTAACATGGGTGATCAGTGTTAGAATAGATGAAGTACGTGTTGGATTAGCTTGACGTGAGATACAACTAGAAAAGTATCTGTAGATCCTCAGAAGTGGTGAACGTCGGTCTTGGTAAGGCGAATTAGTTTTGGAGTGCTGAGAAATTCAAGGGAATGCAGCTAAGGTAGTCAATTAGCATCAGATTCGGAAACAAAAAAAAAGGGCGTTAAATGACTGTGTGATTGAAGTGCAACTGTGAAGGATTTGTATCAAGCAAGTCACGCAAATTATTAGAGGTGTTGTCACTCCAACAGTATGAAGCCGTAGAATTAGGAATGATGTACCGTAGCAGTTGTGCAATGGGGAAGTCGGCCAGGAAAGACAAACTCCTATTCTTTAAGTATTAGGATTTAGACATTTTGGAACTGAAATGTGGACCAAATTGTGTTCAAATGAACCTAACCCGGAAGGATGGAGTAGTTAGTGACTTGATTTTGGGAATTACTCAATCTCGAGGAGTAGTTGTCGATGAGTGTGTTTGGGATTCTAGCAGGTACTATAGCTGGAAGAATGCCGAGAAAGAACCGTTGTTATTAAGAATTGAGCACGGTATAGTAATAGAACTAATTGCATTATGGACTTAGCATGATTCAGAGGATTTCAAGAAGTGTGTGACTCGTTGAGATCAGAGTAGCGCAACAGATGTGAGAAGAACCAGATAAACCTACAGTTGGTGTGGGCAGACTGCTTGCATGATGGTGTTTGAGTGGAGACTTTGCTAAGAGAAACTCATCGAAGCAATGTTTTGTCCATCTCAGTCTCTCTTAAGGAACCGCCATAATCCTGAGAGGCACTATTGAAGGACCGGATTAAAAGAGACCTTGTGGTTCGTGTGTGATCAGAGGTTGCGGGCCAACGGTTGAGCTTGTAAGCATCAAGGGTTGGTCAGGATGTCATGACCGTCGGAAATGTGGAGGATTAGGCGGCTTTTAGAGGTAACTGTCAGAGCCCACTCTTAATTGACAAGTCTTATGCGTGACATGTTACAACCATTAGATGTTCCTATATGGAAGTGGGATAGTATATCCATGGACTCTATAGTAGGACTACCTTGTATGTTGGGTGGACATGTTTCTGTTTGGGTGATTGTAGATCGGATGACCAAATCCGCACACTACTTACTTTTGAAGACAACTCATAAGGTTGGTCATCTTGCGAGGCTTTTGTGGTTGAAATTGTGAGATTGCATGGAGTACCTTCTAGCATTGTGTCAGATAGGGATCTGAAGTTCACTTCGATATTTTGGAGAGCTTCCCATAATGAGATGGGTACGAATTTAAATTTGAGTACCTTGAACCATCCTCAAACTGATGGGCGAATAGAGAGAACCATCCCGAAAATTGAGGACATATTAAGGGCATGTATTCTAGAAGTGGTGAGAATTGGAAAGATCATTTACCTTTGGTAGAATTTGCGTATAACAACAATACCAATCAGGTATCGGCATGGCACCATATGAAGCCTTGTATGGGAGGAAGGGTCGATGACCTTTATATTAGTCAGAAGTTGGTAGAAGAGGAATTCTTGGACCTGAGATAGTTCAAGAGACAGTGAGAAAGATCAAAATGATCCAAGAAAAGACGAAGAAAGCATAAGAGCGTTAGGAGAGTATGCGAATAAAAAGGAGAAGACCCTTAGAATTCAGAGAAGGCGATCATATGTTCTTGAAAGTTTCTCTAAGGCTAAGATTGAGAGGACTGCTTAGCACGTGCAAACTTAGCCAGAGATATATGGGAACTTATCAGATCATGAGACGGGTAGGTGAAGTCACATACCATTAAGCGTTGCCTCCTTCACTATCCGGGTTGCATGACATTTTCCACGCATCTCAGCTTTGGAAGTTCATACCAGATTCGTATCATCGTATCCTTTCGGATATGATTGTGTTAGAACCAGATTTTCCTTTTCATCCGTGATCCAATGGTGTTTCGGAATATGCTAGTAGATCCTTGGGGAGCAAGGAAATACCACTGGTGAAGGTGTTATGGGAAGCATTTCGTCTGGAGGAAGCTACGTGGGAGATGGGATCGAAGATGCGAGAGTTGTACTTTCTTTCTAGTGAGTATTTTTGAATTCGAGGACGAATTCTAATTTAAGGAGGGGAGAGTGTAATACCCGGTATAATTAACACTAATGGATGTCACTAATTAATTTTGGTGAGAACATTAGTAGATAAAAGTATACTAGGACCTTATTTATTGTTTATAAGGAAAATGGATAAATAAGTTTCATAAGGGTAGTATTGTCATTACATCACTAATATCAAGTTAAGGGTTTGTTTGGATGGTATCTTACTCTCTCATTGGGAAGCAAAACCAGAATTTTGGAATAGAGAGGGAGGAGGAAAATGTGAAAAGAGGAAGAAGAGGAATAGTGAAGAGCTTCAAGTCTCCATCTTTCCACTTGCATGCACCAAGAGATTGTTCAAATCCATGATTCTCACCATCATCATCCTGCTGAACAACTTCTCCATCATCATCAAGGTGAGTTTCATAGTTAGAGACCTTGGGGTTTATGGGTTTTGAATGAAATTTAGCATTAAGGGTTTAAGTGTGAAAACTTTTGTTTCATGTTGGTAATATGTATGTTATTCTTGTCAATTCTGCTACAAAATAGAGTATAAACGATTTTGGATGCTATGTGAATGTTGGGTTAGTTTAAATTGAAGTTGGGTTGGAGATAGTACCTTTAAAATGCAGAATTTTTGGGTCTGTCAGTGATGTAACCGGTTACATGTTTGATGTAACCGGTTACATGTGTGAAAAAGGGTGAAAAACGCAGTTTTTGGGCCATGTAACCGGTTACATGATTCATGTAACCCGTTACATCGCTGTTTGGGCAGCTTTTTCGAAACTTCATAAATTCATAACTTTTGCATCGTATATCCGATTGACGCAAATTTTATATCGTTGGAAAGCTAACGGAAAGGGCTATGAGATGCCTAAGCTTCCATAACTCTATCATAATTCTAAATATTACTAAAATCCAAATGTATATTTTGTATCTTGTTTAATAAAAGTAAAACTTGGTGAAAATTAGTATGTGACCTGTATGATTGACTCTTGGGTTTATATAAACTAACCTAAGTATAATACATGATTAATTAAAGATAATTAAGACATATAATGACAGATTGCGTTATATGGACCAAGAGATGAAAGGTTATACTATTAACATAAGTGTTAAAAGGATGTTTACTCAATAAACATAATGGTGAGGTAATCCTTAGAATGTATATTATGAAGGAGTAACGGAGGTCAATTAACAAGGTTGTGCCATGGCGAAGGGTTACATAATGGGCATGAGGGTAGTAACCGGTGCGATGCTTGTTACTTATATGTGGTTGTCCTTATGATGCGATGTCCAAGGATGCTCCCAGGCCATATATGAAGGTCCTTCTCGGGTGTGACGCTCGGGATTGATTGGTGCTCTGTAGTTCAGGAGTATTCTTCGGGGATGAACTCCCGGGGATGCGAACCAATACCTTCCCCTTATCGTTCTCATTATTGAGGATTCGAATTGTGTGATGCGATTCGGAGTTGATTCCATGGGTTTGGTGAGTTGAATTGTGCGATGCAATTTGATGAGAATCCATGTTTCCCTACGATCCATATTATTGAGGATTCGAATCGTGTGATGCGATTCAGTGTTAATTCCATGGTTTCGATAAGTTGAATTGTGCGATGCAATTCGATGAGAATCCATGTTTCCCTATGATCCATACTTTTGATGATTCGAATTGTGTGATGTGGTTCGGAGTTAGGATTCCATGGTTTTGAGGAATTGAATCGTGCGACGCGATTCAATGTCAAATCCAGGATTCCCTATAGTCTATATGAATTAATTACCTTGTAGATTTAAAAGGTATGCTTCTGGGTCTTGTTTTGAGAGTAGACAGGCTTCTAAATCTGGAAGACCTATCCTGCAGGAAACATATACCTAATATCTGAACATGCGATATGCTTTCAGAGTGTTCAATCGGGTGGTCAGTGGACACTAAATTGTGGAGCTACGAGTTGATAGGCTTTCCTATACTAGATAGTGAGGAAACCTTAGGATCTGAGATGGATCTATAGATGATGCATGTACCCTGTAGAGCCGAGAGGACCCATAAGATAGGGGAACTCACTGAGATTTAGTAATCTCACCCCATCATCTTATTATTTTTTTCAGGTACCATGCAAGATCGGGTTTTGCTAGATGCTTGGATCAAGAGCCTTGATCGGATGTAGTGAAGACTGTGCCTAATCTTTTCTTCCGCCGTATATTATTATTACTGTGTAGACATATTCAATGTATCCATCTTCGAGATGATTTATAAATGTATGCAATTTATGTCATAATTCATAGCTTTTGTTTGTACTCAGTACCAGTTATAAATATTTTACCGATATGATTCTAGACGCATATTGGTAGGGTATTACATTGGTTCAATTGCATTTGCTTTAGAGTTTTCTCTTAAGGCTCATGAGATATGTCTTGCAATCGATTCTTCCAATTTAACTAATATAACTGCAAGTATTATAATGACAACAAACGTTATTTTTAGAGGCAGCGGGGTGAATTGAAGGTAGGAAGCTGATACTAGTGAGATCTGCTTCAAATTCATTTCATAGCCCCTAAAAGTAATGTATGTTATGTTTATCATACCTTATGTTATAAGGGATATATTTGAAGACTCGCATGTAGGATATATTTTACGCGAAAATTTCTTAGTTAGAAATTCTAAAGAGAATTAAGGTGGAGCAAGTATGCGGGCCAAAAAGTTTTTGGTTTACTTTATAATGTATTTTGCATATATTTGCAATGTGATAAAAACACTAGTTTGAATGGATAGAGTAATATTGTATACACTAAATTAATTAATATGAACTCCCATAAAAAACTATATATCTAAGGAAACCAAGATGAAAATTTAATGAGTTGTCTCTTGAGACCCAATTAGACACCTTCGTAACCTCTATGTGAAATGTTCATCACTAGACTATGCATTAAAAACATGTTTGCTTTCAAAGAAACTACAATTTGTTTTCTGTGTATGTTTTCAACGACCCCTAATTAAATTAAGAAAAAACTTAAAATAACATATAAAATAAGTAACCTTGAAATATCTATAGTGCAAAATAACTTCCTAAAAGAAACATTTTTATGGATGCATATGGGATTGAAATACCTATACATAAAAGACAATTATGAAAGTATGTGATTATATATATATATATATATATATATATATATATATATATATATATATATATATATATATACATTATTTTCAATTCCTACCATGTCTAAGGCAGGAACAAATTAGTTTTTTACCCTACATATATTTTTTGGTTGTACACGTCAATGATGTAAGAAGAACTAGTAAATATTATGTGTCACTATTTTGTAATCAAACATTTAAAAGTAATAAGATCAGATATCATTCAACCATTTATGTTATTCAAAGAAAATATTGTGACAAAGATAATAAAAACCTTGTACTTAAATTTGAAAAATGTGTCCATGATTAAAATGGGAAAGAAATAAAAATTGTTTAGATATTAAACATAAATTTTGTTTATTTGCAAATTTTTTGAAAAAATTATATTGAAGTTTAAAATGGAAAAAACAAATTAGATGGTTATAATTTTAACTTATGTTATATGAAGTATTTTTCCTTTTTAGATGGCTTTATACAACTCATTAAAATGTTAAATATTTTAAAGAAATTCTTTTACTAAGTAATAATTTATTGACAAATGGAAAAAAAAAACTCCCAAGGTAAATGCATAACGTTTGAATTCTCTTTTATTATGTTTCTATAAATCATTTCGTGAAGTTCGTTGTTTTTATTAACAGATTGAGATAAATTAAATATGCATTGAACAAGGTTGAAATTTCTTCATAACTTTTATTTAATTACTAAAGTAATTCACTAAAATTCAACAAATATCAAAAGAAAATCTTTTCATCCAATTTAAATCTCATTTATTCAAGATTTCAGCCTATAAATTGAATAACTTTGTTATAATTTTTAGTTCATAAGTATACTAAAGATACACTATAATCTGTCAGTAGAGAAGAAGTTATAGAAGAAGTTTTGATCTCTCATTCTTTTTTTGCATATATATTGGTTTGTTCTTTTTTATCTCTCATTTTTATTTATGTTTTCCTCTCTCAATGTCTCATAGTGCTACCGCCAACCTCAGCTTCTTATGTAAGTACCTTATTTCAACACCATCTTATATTGGTTTTTCATAAATTGTAAAAGAAATCTATGTTAATATTTTGCCAAAAGAAATTTTTCGTTGATTCAAAGCTTTATTAAAGCCTAATCTCTCATGAATAATTTTTGGTTGTTAATTTTTTTAAATATTACTTCAATGGTGGTCTCTTTCTGAAAGTAATGTGATACACAAATTGCAAGTCCGCGCTTTCTTTCCTACAGTGAACAGAGGTACTACCTATATGTTACATTTCTTATTTTTAGTTTTAGATGTTAACATTCTTTTATTATTTGTTAAATTGTAGATCTCATGAGAAAAGAAGTGTATGTTTAGATGAAATTCATATATAATTAATAATCTTTGATTTCTCTGTTGAGTGTAAGGAGTTAAAACCCTATGGCCAACGTAGACACTTTTATTTAACCATTTGCAACCGATTCTTCCAATTCAACTAATATAACTGCAAGTATTATAATGACAACAAACGTTATTTTTAGAGGCAGCGGGGTGAATTGAAGGTAGGAAGCTGATACTAGTGAGATCTACTTCAAATTCATTTCATAGCCCCTAAAAGTAATGTATGTTATGTTTATCATACCTTATGTTATAAGGGATATATTTGAAGACTCGCATGTATGATATATTTTACGCGAAAATTTCTTAGTTAGAAATTCTAAAGAGAATTAAGGTGGAGCAAGTATGCGGGCCAAAAAATTTTTATGTTTAGTTTATAATGTGTTTTGCATATATTTGCAAATTGATAAAAACACTAGTTAGAATGGATAGAGTAATATTGTATACACTAAATTAATTAATATGAACTCCCATAAAAAACTATATATCTAAGGAAACCAAGATGAAAATTTAATGAGTTGTCTCTTGAGACCCAATTAGACACCTTCGTAACCTCTATGTGAAATATTCATCACTAGACTATGCATTAAAAACATGTTTGCTTTCAAAGAAACTACAATTTGTTTTCTGTGTATGTTTTCAACGACCCCTAATTAAATTAAGAAAAAACTTAAAATAACATATAAAATAAGTAACCTTGAGATATCTATAGTGCAAAATAACTTCCTAAAAGAAACATTTTTATGGATGCATATGGGATTGAAATACCTATACATAAAAGACAATTATGAAAGTATGTGATTATATATATATATATATATATATATATATATATATATATATATATATGTATATATATATATATATATATATATATATATATATATATATATATATATATATATATATATATATATACACATTATGTTCAGTTCCTACCATGTCTAAGGCAGGAACAAATTAGTTTTTTACCCTACATATATTTTTTGGTTGTACACGTCAATGATGTAAGAAGAAATAGTAAATATTATGTGTCACTATTTTGTAATCAACCATTTAAAATTAATAAGATCAGATATCATTCAACCATTTATGTTATTCAAAGAAAATATTGTGATAAAGATAATAAAAACCTTGTACTTAAATTTGAAAAATGTGTCCATGATTAAAATGGGAAAGAAATAAAAATTGTTTAGATATTAAACATAAATTTTGTTTATTTGCAAATTTTTTGAAAAAATTATATAGAAGTTTAAAATGGAAAAAACAAATTAGATGGTTATAATTTAAACTTATGTTATATGAAGTATTTTTCCTTTTTAGATGGCTTTATACAACTCATTAAAATGTTAAATATTTTAAAGAAATTCTTTTACTAAGTAATAATTTATTGAAAAATGGAAAAAAAAACTCCCAAGGTAAATGCATAACGTTTGAATTCTCTTTTATTATGTTTCTATAAATCATTTCGTGAAGTTCGTTGTTTTTATTAAACAGATTGAGATAAATTAAATATGCATTTAAAAAGGTTGAAATTTCTTCATAACTTTTATTTAATTACTAAAGTAATTCACTAAAATTCAACAAATATCAAAAGAAAATATTTTCATCCAATTTAAATCTCATTTATTCAAGATTTCAGCCTATAAATTGAATAACTTTGTTATAATTTTTAGTTCAAGAGTAGACTAAAGATACACTATAATCTGTCAGTAGAGAAGAAGTTATAGAAGAAGTTTTGATCTCTCATTCTTCTTTTTGCATATATATTGGTTCGTTCTTTTTTATCTCTCATTTTTATTTATGTTTTCCTCTCTCTATGTCTCATAGTGCTACCGCCAACCTCAGCTTCTTATGTAAGTACCTTATTTCAACACTATCTTATATTGGTTTTTCATAAATTGTAAAAGAAAACTAAGTTAATATTTTGCCAAAAGAAATTTTTCGTTGATTCAAAGCTTTATTAAAGCCTAATCTCTCATGAATAATTTTTGGTTGTTAATTTTTTTAAATATTACTTCAATGGTGGTCTCTTTCTGAAAGTAATGTGATACACAAATTGCAAGTCCGCGCTTTCTTTCCTACAGTGAACAGAGGTACTACCTATATGTTACATTTCTTATTTTTAGTTTTAGATGTTAGCATTCATTTATTATTTGTTAAATTGTAGATCTCATGAGAAAAGAAGTGTATGTTTAGATGAAATTTATATATAATTAATAATCATTGATTTCTCTGTTGAGTGTAAGGAGTTAAAACCCTATGGCCAACGTAGACACTTTTATTTAACCATTTACAATATACCATAGATTTTATATCTCTTATTACTGATATGTGTCTCTTATTTTTTATAAGGTTGTTGATATGATTAGAGTGGAAACTAATGGTATTTTCTTTGAAAACAAATATGTTTTTTATAATCTCAATCTATTAATGAACAAACTCTTGTAGAGGGGTACAAAGGTATCAATTTGGTACTCAAGTGACTTCCTATTCACTTTCATTGTTGATTTCTCGAGCTATATTGTATTTTCTTGTTTGTTCTTGGGACTTTAAATATTGTCTAAGTAGAACTCTATCACTTTTAAATTATGTCTTAATCACTTTAGTACGAGTTGCAAAATATTATATGTCACAAGCTTATAAATTGTTGGCTTATATTTTGGTTCAATTGCATATGCTTTAGAGTTTTCTCTTAAGGCTCATGAGATATGTCTTGCAACCAATTCTTCCAATTCAACTAATATAACTGCAAGTATTATAATGACAACAAACGTTATTTTTAGAAGCAGCGGGGTGAATTGAAGGTAGGAAGCTGATACTAGTGAGATCTACTTCAAATTCATTTCATAGCCCCTAAAAGTAATGTATGTTATGTTTATCATACCTTATGTTATAAGGGATATATTTGAAGACTCGCATGTAGGATATATTTTACGCAAAAATTTCTTTGTTAGAAATTCTAAAGAGAATTAAGGTGGAGCAAGTATGCGGGCCAAAAAGTTTTTGGTTTACTTTATAATGTATTTTGCATATATTTGCAAAGTGATAAAAACACTAGTTAGAATGGATAGAGTAATATTGTATACACTAAAGTAATTAATATGAACTCCCATAAAAAACTATATATCTAAGGAAACCAAGATGAAAATTTAATGAGTTGTCTCTTGAGACCCAATTAGACACCTTCGTAACCTCTATGTGAAATATTCATCACTAGACTATGCATTAAAAACATGTTTGCATTCAAAGAAACTACAATTTGTTTTCTGTGTATGTTTTCAACGACCCCTAATTGTGGTGGTCGTTTTCTTTACCTCCCCGTTTCACTTGGGAGGACGGCACGCTAAACCCTTCACGCGAAATTTGGAAGGAGAATACGCCTGTGGTGGGATGAATTCTGTTTCAGTTCTTCCTACGATATCACACGAACTTTCTTATTGGTCCTACGAGTAGGAAAGGGAAAAAAAGATCTCAACTAAACCCTAGGAGTTTGCTAAGTGTGGGGATTTCACCTAGACTAGATATTCTGGAGTCCGGGGGGTCGGTTATACATAGGGAAGTGTTTAAACACCCTACATATCTGTAGTACTCTACAGGAACCTTCTCTGTGTCATTGTGATTGTGTTTGCTGCTAATGATTGGGAAAGTTTCTCCTTTGTGTTAGGAGAGAGAATTGAATTGATTAAAGAAAGACAGACAGATAGACAGACTGACTATTTTTGGTATTTTATTAGCTCGCTGAGATTCCTTGTGAACCTCATGCCTACATATCCCTAGTGGAAGTCGGAGCTTAATGTAGTTCGGGGAACTAACTAGGGAAATTAATTGTTTTTGGTGCCTTGCTTAAAGCTCAAGGTTGAAGCTTGAATTAAATCTCTGTTTACAGTAAAGAGACATGAAATCATCTCTACAGAGAGGTATTTGTACTATTCTACCACAAACATTTAAAGGAGTGACAGAATAACTGAATTCATTTCATTCAAGAGGGGGACCTTACTTGTGTATGTGCAAGTATACCAGTCAAATGCCTCTTAAATGAAAGAAAGATGCTCATCCAAATTAGGGAAAGTTACCACATGTCTGGGTTTTACTGCCAGCTCATGCCTTTCAAAATCCTAAATGGGAGACTTGATTAAAATTGAAATTGAAATTGAAATGTTTGTTTGTTTGAATGTGGTAGAGTAGTAAAAATATCTCTCTATAGAGATAAGCTATGTTTATCTACTGTATAAAAGATTTGACTTTAGCTGGCTTGTATGAGGCCCAAGCTTGAGGCTTTTTGATTAATTAATTAATTATTATTGACTCTGGGAGATGACTCCATTGAGGATTAATTACAGGGTATTTTTGGGTTCTGTACAAAGCCCGGAATGGAGGCTGACTCTATTTGGAGAGTGTTTATTTTGATGGATTTTTATTTGGTGTTCTGTACAAAGCCCAGAATTGAGGCTGACTCTACTGAGGGAGACTCTATTTATGTGCCTTGTACAAAGCCCAAGGTTGTGGCTGATTGCTGAGGATAATTGAATGAATGACTCTATTTTATGTGCCTTGTACAAAGCCCAAGGTTGTGGCTGACTCTAGCTAGGGAAAACATTATTTTCTGCCTTGTACAAAGCCCAAGGTTGTGACAGACTCTTAAATAAACTGAGTATGGATGACTCTATGGGGAAAAGATCCTAGGTGTTAGGAATCTTTGACACATGAAAGTATGGTTTATCTGCCTTGTACAAAGCCCAAGGTTGTGTCTACTGAATGATGAAGAACTCACTGGGGAAACTCTATTATCTGCCTTGTACAATGCCCAAGGTTGAGGCTGACTCTTGACAGGGGAGTTTTATTATTTGGATGCCTTGTATGAAGCCCAAGGTTGAGGCTAACTATTTTTGTTGGTTTTGACTCTACTGAGGAGATTTTATTTATTAAAATACTGTTTTTTTCTTTGGAAGCTAACCCTTTCCAGGGATTTTGACTCAGCTGGTGAATTTGTCTGTTAAAAGACTGACTTTATCATGTTTTTTGGAGGCTGACCCTTTCCAGGGGTTTTGACTCTTTTGGGGAAATTATCTCCTAAGAGAAATGAATCTTTATTTTTTGACATTTTTATTAATTGACTTTGGAGGCTAACCCTTTCCAGGGGTTTTATTGAAAATGAAAGAATGTGTGGAAGCTAACCCTTTCCAGGGATTTTATGATTGAAATGGATGACAGAAAGATTATCTAATGGAGACTTCTTGTTTAAAGCCCAAGATGAAGGCTGACACATGCTGAGGAGAAAATAAACATAGATCCTAGACTCTGCTAAGGAAGATTGATGAAGATAAGGGTGACGGAGACTGTCCATGTCTCTCATTCCAAAAGGTGTACTCAATGCAAAATTGAGACAAACTTAGCTTGTTTAAAGTCTGGTTTAAATTGGAAGAAACTCACCAGGGTAGGCTAAAAGGTGACTAAAGACCTGTTCCTATGTTTATAAGAAACCTGATGGGTCCTTGTATACAAGCTCAAGAGGAAGCTGGAAATGCTTTTAAGAAGCCTGTGGGTCCTTGTACAAAGCCCAAGAGGAGGCTAATCGAGGGTCCTTGTTATAGCACAAGAGAAAGCTATGTAGTTTTGAACTTATTTTGGTTCTAAGCAAATGGGTAAGAGGTTTCACCGGGAATAATTCCTCTTTGGGTGGATGTGTCCTATTATTTGGATTCTAAGATTTTTACCAAGATGTTTCACCGGGAATAATTCATCTTGGGGGTTTGAACTACAGATCTCTAATTAGGAAAGAGCCTTCACCGGGAAGACATTCTCAATCCTAGGCCATATTCCTATAATATATATATATAGTTTAACTGTCCTAGGGTTTATACTCAAACGTAGTTCTAAACTAATATATGCATAGTTTATATTTGACAGTAATTTAAATAAAGACTGTAAATTGAAAGCTTGTAAAGCCTAACCTGGATGGAGTGGAGGCCTTTGGAGAAGTATGTACAGAGCCTCAACAGTAATTGGTGGATAACAGTTGAATATATATATGATAAACAGTTAAGGGTTTTTGAAAACAGAAGAAGTGAAGATGGACAAAGGTCACATAGGTATCTGAAGAGTTTCACCGGGAATAATGCCCTTCAAATACCAGAAGAATGTTTTGAAAACAGAAAGAAGATTTTGAAAATACAGTTTTGAAAACAAGCTAAGAAGAGAAGGTGTTTGGGACTTACACTCTATTAGATGCCCAGTACTTTACAGTACTGGTGTAAAAGCAATTTAAAAAAATGATTTGGAATGATACAAGGTTTTGTTGTTTGAAAACCTTAATCATTTGATTTATTCGGAGATTGAAAACAGTTTTGAAATTTGACAAAAAGTCAACTTAATTAAGGTAAAGATGAAAATCTATGCCTAATTAAGACCTAAACAATTAGGGTTTTATCATAAACTTTATTTACAACATGATTAGGTTAAAACAAATTGAATGTATATATTTAAAGTTTTTAATAAAGCACTTAAAACATATTATTTTAAACTTAATAAAAATATATGAAATAAATAATATTTTTATGATTTTTTTGATTATTCACAAAATAGATGTATTAAATGACAAGTGTGTGAAAAATGAAGTGAAAATAAATTAGTTTGATAGGTTAATTAATTGTGTGAAGTTGTGAGAAAATTGAAGGAAATAAGTGATAAAAAATAATGTTTTGTCACCTAGAGGGATTGAACTCACGCCCTCCAAGTCACTAACCCAAAATAACACCACTGGGCCAACGCGCGCTTGGTGTTATTGTCACACATCCAGTTCATTATATTTTCAAACAAGTGGTTAATCATGGAAAAATAAAAGAAACAAAAAGTCTGGGGCGAGGAGGATTCGAACCCCAGACTTGAGGCATGAGGAGACTAAGAGCGCATGTGTGGCCACTGGGGCAAGTTATTCAGTTGTTTATAAAACACCTATCATTAAATATAAAATAAACTCTACCCTGAGGTTTGAAATTTGCGCGCCACCACCATTGTCATCTTCTTCCTCAAGCTCCAACAATTTGAATTTCTGAACTCTCTCAATTCTCAACCATTCGCAACGATATAAAGACCAAACTTGCTCTAAATTCACTCACGATTCTAGATATGTAACTATTATGAATTTATATTAACTATATCTACTGAATTATCTAAAATACGTGAAGAACCCTAAAATTTGGAATTCAAATTAAATGACTATACTGAAGCATAAATGACTGATGATAGAGGGTTTTTAATCCTCTTATGATGCTGAATAGAATGGTGTTGAGTTTTAGCCAGAAAGATACACGAATTAGAGGGATGGAGTTGAGAAACTTACCTCTGAAAATGAAGGTCGTGAGGATGTTAGAGAGCACCTGGGCTTGAATGAATGATCTCAATAGCTTCCTTGAGACTCAATGATGCTAACTGAATGCTTATTGGAGCTTGAATCCTTCTGAATTGCTCTATGGACCTCCCTCGATTTCAGCTTCAAGTGAACATGGAGGGTGATGATTCTCGAGTTACAGATGAGCTGCAGCCACCTGGTTAGCTTCACTATGACCTGAGGAGTGTGTATGGATGATTGGCTTGGCTTGAAAACTCCTGAATTACTCCATGGTCCTCCAACTGCAAGTGCTCCAAATGAGAGGTGAAGGTGATGATTCTCCACGCCCAGAAGTGTTCCAGAGGTTTGGATCACTCCCAAATGCCTCCCTCAATGTGTTTGAATACTTATTTTCAAAGAGAGAGCTTTGGTTTGAAGAATCCGAGTCTTCTTGCCAAAGGACCTTTGAAAAAACTAAGTATGAAGAAAGAAAAGAGAAAGCAAGAATTCTGTTGCTTTGGTGTGTTTTTTGAATGAGAATGAGCCCTCTATTTATAGGCAATTGGTTCAGTACTGATTGAGAGAGTGAGCTTGCTTAGTGGGGGAGTTTTGGTTTCTTAGCCATGAAGAAATTCAAAGAATATCCCAAGTGCAATGATGAGAATTTTGATTCCATTTGATCAATCCTCTAGCCCTCGATTTTGCTTGATCTTAGGGGACAATTCTGAGCCAGAAATAAGCTCTAATTGGTTGGTGAGAAGATTCCTTGGGTGATTCATCAATTTGCCATAAATTCACAAATGTAATCATTACATAATCACATGTTCTTGTTTTTTAGAATCTTCTTCAATTCTTATGGCATGGTGAAAATGAATGCATGGCATTGTTTCAGATATGTTATGGGTCGTGTAGCATCCATAATTGAGGTCATGTGCACAAAATTTCAAAGTTCAAAAATGATGCATGACCTATAATTTTACTTCATGAGGCCAACTTTGAACAAGCATAACTCTTAGCTCAAATTGAATTTGGAGAAGGTTGAACACAATTTGGAAAGCCCTAAACATCTACTTCAAATCATTAGTTTATGTCTTCTTCAGAATCATTTGGGAAATTTGTGAAAAATGAGCCCAAAGTTGGATGAAAACTAGGTTAAAACACTTAGAAAATTTTCTAAGTGTTTATGACCTAAAACTTCAAAATTTTCAAAACCCTTAAATGGTTGATCTTTTGAAAAAAGTTCTTATGTGAGATGTTGTTTTATTTTGCAAGATCTACAACTTTCATGTTGGAAGTTTTTTGAGTTGTGTAGGTGAAATTTTGAGTTCTCACCATGCCCTCAAAAACCCTAATTCCCGACTTTTTGCTCCTTGATGAATTTCTTTGAATTTTTTTGGTCAAATGACTTTGACATCCATATATTGATGATATTGATCTTTGAAAGTCATTTTTTGACCAAAAACCTTAAAAGTCAATGATGATCCCACACAGTTGACTTTTCCTGACAAAGTGAATTTTTGGGCTTTTGTGTAGGAACAAGATCTTTTCCTCAAATGAATGATGTAAATGGATTATACTGAGGTAGTAGAGACTCTTGAATCATGTCTTGAGTTTTGGATTCATGCCCTGATTAAAAAGTCAACTATCTTGGGGAATTAGGTCAAAAACCCTAATTGTCGACCAGATGAGAATGATGACTGTAGACTTTGAATTGAGGTGTGATGTCCAGTGGATCTTGCCATATGGGTTATTTGAAGATGATTGATGTCTTTGAATGATCCCCTGGGGCTTTTTATGGTTTCCCAAAGGTGATCCCTGATTTTAGTCCTTGATAAGGCTCAAAACCCTAGTCTGTGGATCTGAGTAATTCTGTGTTTAGATGACTGGGTGTCTTAATCAATCATAGGTGAAATAATGAAGCTCTTGAGTCCCATGATTGTGTTAGAGACTAATCCTCCTATTGATTGATCCTTTGCCTGAGTTTTCTTGTCTTTGAACACCCTCGATTGAATGTCAGGTTGCTCTGGGTACTTGCTTTGACTTGATGAAAATCCTGAAGATATGTCATCTCAGGGGGGTCAAAAATTAGGGTATGACACTAATTAAATTAAGAAAAAACTTAAAATAACATATAAAATAAGTAACCTCGAAATATCTATAGTGCAAAATAACTTCCTAAAAGAAACATTTTATGGATGCATATGGGATTGAAATACCTATACATAAAAGACAATTATGAAAGTATACAATTATGAAAGTAAATCATTTCGTGAAGTTCAATGTTTTTATTAAACAGATTGAGATAAATTAAATATGCATTGAACAAGGTTGAAATTTCTTCATAACTTTTATTTAATTACTAAAGTAATTCACTAAAATTCAACAAATATCAAAAGAAAATCTTTTCATCCAATTTAAATCTCATTTATTCAAGATTTCAGCCTATAAATTGAATAACTTTGTTATAATTTTTAGTTCAAGAGTATACTAAAGATACACTATAATCTGTCAGTAGAGAAGAAGTTATAGAAGAAGTTTTGATCTCTCATTCTTTTTTTGCATATATATTGGTTCGTTCTTTTTTATCTCTCATTTTTATTTATGTTTTCCTCTCTCTATGTCTCATAGTGCTACCGCCAACCTCAGCTTCTTATGTAAGTACCTTATTTCAACACAATCTTATATTGGTTTTTCATAAATTGTAAAAGAAAAATAAGTTAATATTTTGCCAAAAGAAATTTTTCGTTGATTCAAAGCTTTATTAAAGCCTAATCTCTCATGAATAATTTTTGGTTGTTAATTTTTTTAAATATTACTTCAATGGTGGTCTCTTTCTGGAAGTAATGTGATACACAAATTGCAAAGTCCGCGCTTTCTTTCCTACAATGAACAGAGGTACTACCTATATGTTACATTTCTTATTTTTAGTTTTAGATGTTAGCATTCGTTTATTATTTGTTAAATTGTAGATCTCATGAGAAAAGAAGTGTATGTTTAGATGAAATTTATATATAATTAATAATCATTGATTTCTCTGTTGAGTGTAAGGAGTTAAAACCCTATGGCCAACGTAGACACTTTTATTTAACCATTTACAATATACCATAGATTTTATATCTCTTATTACTGATATGTGTCTCTTATTTTTTATAAGGTTGTTGATATGATTAGAGTGGAAACTAATGGTATTTTCTTTGAAAACAAATATGTTTTTTATAATCTCAATCTATTAATGAACAAACTCTTGTAGAGGGGTACAAAGGTGTCAATTTGGTACTCAAGTGACTTCCTATTCACTTTCATTGCTGATTTCTCGAGCTATATTGTATTTTCTTGTTTGTTCTTGGGACTTTAAATATTGTCTAAGTAGAACTCTATCACTTTTAAATTATGTCTTAATCACTTTAGTACGAGTTGCAAAATACTATATGTCACAAGCTTATAAATTGTTGGCTTATATTTTGGTTCAATTGCATTTGCTTTAGAGTTTTCTCTTAAGGCTCATGAGATATGTCTTGCAACTGATTCTTCCAATTCAACTAATATAACTGCAAGTATTATAATGACAACAAACGTTATTTTTAGAAGCAGCGGGGTGAATTGAAGGTAGGAAGCTGATACTAGTGAGATCTACTTCAAATTCATTTCATAGCCCCTTAAAGTAATGTATGTTATGTTTATCATACCTTATGTTATAAGGGATATATTTGAAGACTCGCATGTAGGATATATTTTACGCGAAAATTTCTTAGTTAGAAATTCTAAAGAGAATTAAGGTGGAGCAAGTATGCGGGCCAAAAAGTTTTTGGTTTACTTTATAATGTATTTTCCATATATTTGCAAAGTGATAAAAATACTAGTTAGAATGGATAGAGTAATATTGTATACATTAAAGTAATTAATATGAACTCCCATAAAAAACTATATATCTAAGAAAACCAAGATGAAAATTTAATGAGTTGTCTCTTGACAGTAGTATAGAAATAACTATAGAATTATTGATATAATAACTATTTTATTAAAAAAAGATATAAAATTTGTATACAATGGCAACTTTGTAATTAAAATGAAAATTCTTGTTTTAATGTTAATCATTAATACCCAATTTTTAGAAAACCTAGTGTCTAATGTACGTTACTTTTCTTACCAATAAATTTATTTAATGTAAGATACCTGATTTAAAGAAAATTAAGTATAAAATAATAAAATGACAAAACACATATATATAAACTCATACCTAATTTTAGAAATATGTGATGTGATTCTAAAATTAAAGTCTGTGCGTGGTTTAATTTGGAATAATTATATACCATAAATGAATGATTAAAATTGGCGCTAAAATTATAAAAAAAATTCGCTTCATATCTGCGTTTCAGAAAATTGCACTTTTGAAAAGCCAACACTTATGAAACGTGAAACTGCATATTACATAAAACCCTTATGCTCTCATATTAGGATTTCACGGTCACTAATTTACAATTGCATCTTCTCTCAATCAATCTAAGTTGAAAAAACTTCTCCAAAAATGTTTAGAAACAAAATCTATCTCAAAACCAGTTTAGCATAATCACAAATGTAGTCCCTCTCTTTTAAGTTTCAATCTTTCTTTAAATTGAAATTGTTGATCCCTTTTACTATGGAATTAGAATATATATTGATTTGTTAATTTATTTTCAGAGAATCGGTGTTCCCTCCAGCTAGCCACACGCCGCCGTCTCGAGATTCTCGTGGTATGTCCTTTTATTTACCATTGTTTTTCTTAAACCCTCACTCTCAGTTAATTAGTTTTATTTAATTTCTGGATGAAATTTCATATCACTTTGCTTTTTGATTGAATATAATCTTCTTTTGACTAAAACAAAAATTTCATATCACTTTGACTCAAGGTTATAACTGTTATTTGATATTGATTATATTATTTGACACTTGATATCTAAGTATTGTTTGCTGTTGTTATACCCTAAAATTTGCCCACATCATTTTTCAAGAAGACTTCTATCTAAAAGTGTAACATCCCTAATTGTCTAAGCATAAGTGTATATATTATGATTTGTTAAGAGAAGATTGGTTGGAATCAAAGAAGTTAGTTGAAATTGGACCAAATGGCAAACTTGTAGTTTACACATAGTTAAAGGACAAGGTGGTCAATTCCACTTGAATAAGTGTAGTAAGGGGTTGTTTGGTAGAATAACTTGGTATCATTCATTTGTTAAAAAAAAAGAAAAGAAAAAGAAAATCAGAATTGTTAGAAAGAAGTAGAGAGGAAACGTGAATGGGAAGGAGCGGGAGGAAGAGTTCATCTTGCTTGATCAAATGAGTTGCATGTGTGAATCCTTGAAGAATCTTCATCATCCAAGTGAAGCAAGCTACCATAAAAGTGGATTACTACCAAGAGATTTAAGGGATCATCAATATTCATCTCCATCTATACTTAACGAGATTTAGTGTTTGAGAACTAAGAAGCATGAATGGGTGTTCTAAGAAATTGATGAAGGGTGCAAAATTCGGGTTCCATGACTAGCCTCTACTAAACAGGTGATAACTTTTTCTCTGTAACTCGTATCGATGCGAATCTTGATTTACTGGAATCTACACAAAATTCCCTTCAGTTTAGACACTAATTTTGTTAGCTGGATGTTTGTTATGAGGTTGGAATGTGTGTTTGAAGTTGGGGGTCTGAAGCTGAATTATGCAGAAAATCTGCGTGCAAATTATCGAGCTTTGGAGCGACACAAGCAATCAGAAGCAGAATTAGAATATCTTATCAGGTGAGTTCTATAGTTAGAACTTGGGGTATGAATTGGGATTTATGCATGATTAAGGGTTTAGATAGTGATCAATACCTTGCATGTGGATTTAATCGGTTAAATATCTGTTCTTTTGATGCAATTGTATGATATGGACGGTTAATATATGGTAGGATTCGTATTTGGATTGTTAGGGAACCTATGGATGAGTTAGAACTCTTTTAGAACTGGTTTTATGCAAGAAAAATGTGATTTTTGCTTCTGGTTTAGTAAGCAATCGATTGCAGGGGTCAAGCAATCAATTGCACTGTGAAAAATTAGCATTCTGCGCTTCTGGTTCTGTGAGCAATCGATTGCACACCAGTGCAAATCGATTGCACCTGACAGAAAATCATCCTTTTACTGTTTTGACCATAAATGGAGTTCCATAACTCGGAATCAGGCGCCGTCGGAGGCATTGGAAAGCTAACGGAAAGGGCTACAAGATGCCTAAGCTTCCACAACCTTATCATACTTTTAAGTACTAATTAAACCCATGTGAGTATTATTGTATCGTGGTTACTAAACGATAATGCTCGAATAATTGATTCGTTAATCATTCTAAGGGCCTTGTTGCCCAAGTGTTCCTTAAATTGGGTTGTATGGATCATGGAATGAGTGGTAATGTAAATCAAATCATCCACGTACACTAAAGATGTTGAGGTCTTAGAGCTTGTGAAGCTAAGCATGTGATCCAAGAGGCGAGGAGGTCTTATAACTTGGTGCAACTTGCGTACGTCAATTAACAAAATATGGATATGGTAAGCTGAGCCTTAGGATACCTAAACTAAGGTATATGAACATATTCTAGCCTGATATTCCCTCTTTCCTATCAAGCGACTTCTTCTGAAATTCTACAATCTAATGGTGTAGTAAGTATGTGAAGAGGGGTTAGAGGACATACAAAAGGACAGTAACTGCGAGTAGGCACGTTACATATATGTTGGCTACTTCTTGTGAAGAAATTCCAAGGATGCCCCTGTGCCACATATATTGCAGGCATTCTCGGGCTTTGGTCTCGGGAATGGGTCGACTCCTTAGTTTAGGAGTTATTCTTCGGGGATGAACTCCCGGGGATGTGTACCTCACCTTCTCCATTTGTTGTTTCCTTATGGGTGAATTTCTATGTGAGATTTGGACCCAGGAAATTGGACGAGTTGAATCGTTGTAGCGATTCAATGTCGGTTCCATGGTTCTCTATAGTCATATGAGTTACTTACCATGTAGATTGAAAAGGTATGTTTTGGGGTCTTGTTTCGAGGACAGATAGGCAGGTAAACCCGGAAGACCAGACCTTGAGGGTAGCTCCCGACAGAAGGTTGGCAGGTAAATCCGGAAGACCTATTCTGGAGGAAACATGTACCTAATATTTGAACATGTGATATGTTCTCAGTGGATCCAATTGGGTGGTCAGTGGACACTCAATCATGGTGCTACGAGTTGATGGGCTTTCCAGTACTGGATAGTGATGAAACCTTAGGATCTGAGATGGATCTGTAGATTATGTATGTACCTTGTAGAGCTGAGAGGACCCATAAGATAGGGGAACTCACTAAGATTTAGTAATCTCACCCCATTCATCTTATTATTTTTCAGGTACCATGCAAGATCGAGTTTTGCTAGATGCTTGGATCAAGAGCTTTAGATCGGATGTCGTGAAGCCTGTTCCTAATCTTTTCTTCCGCTGTGTATTAATATCTCTGTGTAGATATATTCATTGTATCCATCTTCAAGATGATTTTGAAATGTATACACTTATGTTATTATTCCTGACTTTTGTATGTACTCAGTACCAGTTATTAGTATTATGCTGATATGATTCTAGACACATATTGGTAGGATATTACAGTTGGTATCAGGGCGGGTCGACCCTCGACCTAACTGTGAGGCATCATTAGCAAATTTCTTTCTTCCTCACAAGCGTGCGTTGCTGGCTCGATTTTACTGTCACGTTATTCAGTTGATGAACTTGATCAACTCACCAACTGGATACGTGATAGGAAGGATTGCGGCAGAGCCGCCACGAGGACGCATTAGCCCCGTAGTAACTCATGTAGTAACAGAAGTGCAATAAGGGATTGTGGAGAATTGTCGGACGTGGATAGTGTCGCATATGCAAGGTAGTTGCGATAGTAGTCTCCACAGAAGAAATCAGGAAGTTGGAAATTCCATAATACTTTATGGGACAGAGTGAACCTTCTAGACGAAGTTATGTTTGAGGAATCAGTTGAAGTGGTTGAAGTCGGTTAAGTTGGAAGAATGATGGGATTGTCATACGTAAGAGGATAAATTGTCATAGAATAGTTGACAACCCAGCTGTCGTGATATGGTCTAAGACGATTGGAAGTTCCAAGACTTCGATCGGATGTAGTGAACCTTCTTTGGAATCTCGGTAGTAATAAAGTAGATCCATGAAGCACCTAAGTAGGAATGGAGTAAGGGAATTCTGTGATGGAGCTGAGCTTGAAGCCGTTAGGAATTCGTTACTCGAACATGGTGCCAGTAGCAGACTTGGACAGAGAAACGGTTGGATGGAAAACCTTGGGAGTTGAACAGAGATATTGGATCTTTCTAATTACTCTTGCCTAGACAGTATTTGGAGGAACAAGATTATTACCTATGACTCGTTTTGGTGTACCTTAAGATGCGGGTAGTTATCTAGTGAATGGTTGGTAGAACGAGTGGAAGTGGTGATCTACAAATTGGGAAATCTGAGATTCCTGATAGGGTGGAAGAAACTACTACATCTCCTTGTGTATTCTGAAATGCGTGAGTCCTAGAACTACGCTAGGCGGAAACCGAATTGAGGGATATGCAAAGGGCAGCATCCATGTTCCCTGCTAGTTATGAATCATTTAATCCCGAGTGAAGCCATCAAGCTACGATATGCATTGGGTACTTAGGTGAACTACACTAATGGTTGTCTAAAGCATCGGTGAGTTGACCGTAGTAAGTGACTTTTATTTGTAACCATGATATTCCTATATGGTGGGAGTTAACATTGAGAATCTCTCGTGAGTGCCCTGCGTGAGTGAGTACACACCTGGCATAGGAACTCGAACTGGATTTGTAGTGAGTCAGATCTAATTTGTTGTGTTCAGTGGAGGTTAACCTTAAACGTGTGACTAGAAGGATCTGAGTAGCGATGACCTCAATTGAGACATGTCCAATCATTTTCGATCGTGGCTATAGGATACGGGTGGGGATTGTTATATGCTACTGGGTAGGTTACTTGAGTGCATGGCCTCGGATTTGGACCACCATGTTAGTACTACCATACAGGTATATCGCCACAGTATCCCTATCATGCACGAGGCGCGTGAGTCGACCTTTCCTGACAGATGTGGGACATGCTGATCTGGAACTCAAGGTAGGATGGAATTGGTATTCGTGAGACGCGGATCTGAGTTCTCATAAGGTAGGCAAGAAAGGATCCTACGTCGCACTCGATGATTTAGGATTATGCGAGCGGACGATGATAAAGTGGATTTGATTTTAATGCTACGCTTATGAGGAGATCTTGGGTGGTCGTAATCGCTTGAGAATTTTGGATTTTACATTATATATGCTTCTTGTTCCGTTGGATTTAGTGAACCTTTTGTGTAGTTTCTGAGATGGGAATGTGTGTGTGATCATCATATTTCGACCAACGTATTGTGTGGCTATTCTTTAACATTGGTGGTCAGTGTAAGAATAGATGAAGTATGTCTTGGGTTAGCTCGACGTGAGATGCTTTGAGGCGATTATCTATAGATCCTCAGAAGTTAAATAAGGTCAGTCTCGGTAAGCAGAGGCATTTTTCGTTTTGGAGTGTCGTGGAATCTCAAAGGGGAATATCCAAGGCACAAAGTCTGACTCCTTGCATTGTGATATACACATAACTGCTAGAAATGATGCATTGGGGAATGCGGCCGAAGAAGTCAGTTTAATGTCAGTTTCAGAAACGAAAAGGCATTAGATGACAGTGTGGTTTAAGTGCAACATTGAAAGCATTTTTTTATATTGGTTAAGCCATATGAATTCTGGGAAGTGTTGTCACGCCAACGGTATGAAGTCGTATGGTTAAGAAGATACTTTAGACAGGATGACAGAGTACTTAGTGACTTGATGTTAAGAACTACTCGACCTCGAATAGTAGTGTTGGTAAGTGTGATTAAGACTCTAGCACGTGTCATAATTGGACGAATGTCGAGAAGGAATTGTTTCTACTAAGGGATTAAGCGTAATAGAGTAATGAAGCTAAGTGGGTTATGGACACAGTATGTCTTAGAGGGTTCTATGAAGTGTGTGACCGGTTAAGATCGGAGTAGTGCCACAGACAAGGAAGAATAAGATTTGCCTGTAGTATGTATGTATGGGGATACCTTCCAAAGATGAACTCGACAAAGTAATGTTTCGTTCATTGTAGACTCAAGAATCCACCATAATCTAGAGAAACCCGTCGATGGACTGGTATAGAAGGACACTGTGGTCGAGGTATAATCGGAAGTTTCATGGGTTGGCTTGTGAATATTGGAAGGAGTATTGTGACCATTGGAGATGCTGGAAGTAAGTATAGGATTTTACTTGACGAAGTTTATTTGACTATGTCGGGTGAACTTGTGAGCGTATATGGAGAATTTGAGCGATGTTGCAGGTCAACCGTTAGAGCTTTCTCTTCATTGGCAAGACCTTGTGTGAGGTATTTAGCTATCAAGATAGATAGTTGCAGGAATTGTGTACCCTTGTGGATTGCAGGGCAGTTATGCCGTTTAAGGCTGAAGGAAGAATCAAAGTAAGAAGCTTGGTAGTACAAGGAGGTAGATGTGGAGCAAGTCAATCTAAGCATATGGGAATTAGAAGTCAGGACCAAGAATTCAATAAGCATCTGTATGACACAATAAGGATTCGTTTGGAAGTAAAGTTGGAATGTCGTCATTAGAGAGAGACGCTGCACTAGAAGAGTGTTGATTCGAGATAAAGGAATAAGCCAAAGGAAAAGAAGTGGGAATCAGTACCATGTGTAGAGCAAAGGTGTTAGAACAGAAGTGTATTGGTGGATTGTGTTTCTTTGGGTGGAGTAACTTCTAGGTGAAATCGCGTAGTTATCCGAAAGAGGAATTTTAGCAATGATTCATTCCCTCGTTAGAAGAAGATGTGAGAAATTGTCGTCGTAATAACTGAAAGGAATTCGAGGACGAATTCTATTTATGGGGGGGAGAGTGTAACATCCCTAATTGTCTAAGCATAAGTGTATATATTATGATTTGTTAAGAGAAGATTGGTTGGAATCAAAGAAGTTAGTTGAAATTGGACCAAATGGCAAACTTGTAGTTTACACATAGTTAAAGGACAAGGTGGTCAATTCCACTTGAATAAGTGTAGTAAGGGGTTGTTTGGTAGAATAACTTGGTATCATTCATTTGTTAAAAAAAAAGAAAAGAAAAAGAAAATCAGAATTGTTAGAAAGAAGTAGAGAGGAAACGTGAATGGGAAGGAGCGGGAGGAAGAGTTCATCTTGCTTGATCAAATGAGTTGCATGTGTGAATCCTTGAAGAATCTTCATCATCCAAGTGAAGCAAGCTACCATAAAAGTGGATTACTACCAAGAGATTTAAGGGATCATCAATATTCATCTCCATCTATACTTAACGAGATTTAGTGTTTGAGAACTAAGAAGCATGAATGGGTGTTCTAAGAAATTGATGAAGGGTGCAAAATTCGGGTTCCATGACTAGCCTCTACTAAACAGGTGATAACTTTTTCTCTGTAACTCGTATCGATGCGAATCTTGATTTACTGGAATCTACACAAAATTCCCTTCAGTTTAGACACTAATTTTGTTAGCTGGATGTTTGTTATGAGGTTGGAATGTGTGTTTGAAGTTGGGGGTCTGAAGCTGAATTATGCAGAAAATCTGCGTGCAAATTATCGAGCTTTGGAGCGACACAAGCGATCAGAAGCAGAATTAGAATATCTTATCAGGTGAGTTCTATAGTTAGAACTTGGGGTATGAATTGGGATTTATGCATGATTAAGGGTTTAGATAGTGATCAATACCTTGCATGTGGATTTAATCGGTTAAATATCTGTTCTTTTGATGCAATTGTATGATATGGACGGTTAATATATGGTAGGATTCGTATTTGGATTGTTAGGGAACCTATGGATGAGTTAGAACTCTTTTAGAACTGGTTTTATGCAAGAAAAATGTGATTTTTGCTTCTGGTTCAGTAAGCAATCGATTGCAGGGGTCAAGCAATCAATTGCACTGTGAAAAATTAGCATTCTGCGCTTCTGGTTCTGTGAGCAATCGATTGCACACCAGTGCAAATCGATTGCACCTGACAGAAAATCATCCTTTTACTGTTTTGACCATAAATGGAGTTCCATAACTCGGAATCAGGTGCCGTCGGAGGCATTGGAAAGCTAACGGAAAGGGCTACGAGATGCCTAAGCTTCAACAACCTTATCATACTTTTAAGTACTAATTAAACCCATGTGAATATTATTGTATCGTGGTTACTAAACGATAATGCTCGAATAATTGATTCGTTAATCATTCTAAGGGCCTTGTTGCCCAAGTGTTCCTTAAATTGAGTTGTATGGATCATGGAATGAGTGGTAATGTAAATCAAATCATCCACGTACACTAAAGATGTTGAGGTCTTAGAGCTTGTGAAGCTAAGCATGTGAACCAAGAGGCGAGGAGGTCTTATAACTTGGTGCAACTTGCGTACGTCAATTAACAAAATATGGATATGGTAAGCTGAGCCTTAGGATACCTAAACTAAGGTATATGAACATATTCTAGCCTGATATTCCCTCTTTCCTATCAAGCGACTTCTTCTGAAATTCTACAATCTAATGGTGTAGTAAGTATGTGAAGAGGGCTTAGAGGACATACAAAAGGACAGTAACTGCGAGTAGGCACGTTACATATATGTTGGCTACTTCTTGTGAATAAATTCCAAGGATGCCCCTGTGCCACATATATTGCAGGCATTCTCGGGCTTTGGTCTCGGGAATGGGTCGACTCCTTAGTTTAGGAGTTATTCTTCGGGGATGAACTCCCGGGGATGTGTACCTCACCTTCTCCATTTGTTGTTTCCTTATGGGTGAATTTCTATGTGAGATTTGGACCCAGGAAATTGGACGAGTTGAATCGTTGTAGCGATTCAATGTCGGTTCCATGGTTCTCTATAGTCATATGAGTTACTTACCATGTAGATTGAAAAGGTATGTTTTGGGGTCTTGTTTCGAGGACAGATAGGCAGGTAAACCCGGAAGACCAGACCTTGAGGGTAGCTCCCGACAGAAGGTTGGCAGGTAAATCCGGAAGACCTATTCTGGAGGAAACATGTACCTAATATTTGAACATGTGATATGTTCTCAGTGGATCCAATTGGGTGGTCAGTGGACACTCAATCATGGTGCTACGAGTTGATGGGCTTTCCAGTACTGGATAGTGATGAAACCTTAGGATCTGAGATGGATCTGTAGATTATGTATGTACCTTGTAGAGCTGAGAGGACCCATAAGATAGGGGAACTCACTAAGATTTAGTAATCTCACCCCATTCATCTTATTATTTTTCAGGTACCATGCAAGATCGAGTTTTGCTAGATGCTTGGATCAAGAGCTTTAGATCGGATGTCGTGAAGCCTGTTCCTAATCTTTTCTTCCGCTGTGTATTAATATCTCTGTGTAGATATATTCATTGTATCCATCTTCAAGATGATTTTGAAATGTATACACTTATGTTATTATTCCTGACTTTTGTATGTACTCAGTACCAGTTATTAGTATTATGCTGATATCATCTCTCAAATTTCTACTTCATATTCATTCTCTCTTCTTCCCCGGCAAAAATGGCGAAGCGGATGGAAACGTGTTTTCTTATGGTCATCACCGTCGTGGTGGTAATCATGTCCTTCTTCTGTCTGCATAGTCCTGAAAAATGTGGACCTGGGTTGTTTACACTCCCAATCATCTATATGTTATTATTTGTAGCATGGGTTATTAATCGTCATTCTTAAAGTTTGTCGTATCTTTTATTTTTTAATAACGTACCGTTCATTCGTCGTACTGTTCATTATATTATGTAATGTTTGTACTGTCAGTATTAAATGTCGTACTATCTGTCGTACTGTTGTTTAATTATTAAGATAATATTTTATGTGTTTTCTGCCAGTTAAATATTTATTTTTCTGTGCATTAAATGTTTTTTAGGGTTATTATCGGTAATTTCGTTCGCATACAGTATATATTATTTATTTATTATGTCTGTGTTTTCTAACAACTCACGTAAATAAATTTTCACCATTAACACAACAAAAAAACAAAAAGTAAAATTAACTTTAACTGTTGAATTTTCACTTTAACTGCTACATTAATACCTGAACAGTCAGTTGACAGTCAAACCCGCTGACAGTGCAATTCTATGTGTTTTGTACCATCAATCAAATCCAACTTTTGCATTTCAAAAATTCCAATATTTTTGTTCTAGAAGTCTTCTGAATATCACATGATTAGCAGAGACTCAGCACTGCACAAAAATCAGGTACGCTTAACTGTCTCCTACACGAACAGTCCCTAACTAGGGTTTCTTGTTTTTTTTTCAGGAGAACAAGTTTTTGAGACCTCAAATGGATTTCATGGACCTCCATATATCTCAAAGTACCACCATACAAATTTTCAAACTTCAATTCGCTCAGACGCACAGTCAGCAGCTCAAACAGTTAACAGACGATCCGTTTGACCAAAAAGTCAACAGACAGTCAAAAATGAAATTTTTTGTCAACATCCATATTTTGTCAAAAGATTCATCATTTGATCATTGGTTGATAATAATTCATCAAGGAAAGATCAAAAATCAACAAAACCCTAAGTTTCAAAATTAGGGTTTTCTCCTAAAAAGTCAACTGAACTTTGACTGGTCATAACTCTCTCATCCTTCATCCAAAAAATTCAAACCAAAGCTCATTTTGAAGGAAATTCAATTATCTTTCAAATTCAATTGGTCCCATGGTCATTAGATTCACCATTTGGAAAATATGAACCAAGACATTACAGGTCATTTTCAAAGTCAACAAGTAATGGTTTTTTGTCAAAGGCCATAACATCAAGATAACTTCTCCAAATGGAAAAAAGTTTCCAAAGTGGCTTGTAGAGGATATCTTGAGGTTTCCAAAAAGTACAAGAACTCCTTCATATGATAAAAATTGAGGGATTTATGCCTTGTTGAAGTTGGCCATTTTTTGGGAAAATGCATGAAATCAACATTGATCAAAAATGTTTTTTTCCAAAAGAGACCAAATTTCCATGATCCAAACATGTTTCTAACAATGCTAAGGGCCTCCCATGATCAACCTAAGGCCCATAACATTTTATTTCTTTTTTTGGTTTAATTTTATTACATTTAAGATTAAATTGAAAAAAGAAATGGAAGGATAATGTTATGTGGCTTGGATATTAAGCTAAGGTCATCAAGAAACATTCAACTCTGCTACAAGAGGCTGGTGCAGCAGAAGATTGAAGAAAAATCAAGCCATGGTTGCTTGAATTCAAAGCTACATATATTATAATATTCAAAAATTCAACAAAATCATCAATGCTTCCTAGCTTAGTTATTAAGCACTTTCTTTGCCTATAAATGAAGTATAAAACTTCATCAATAAAGAGACAGAAGATCAGAACCAAACCTATGCTTGTAACTCACTTGTAACACATTTGAAATTTTCAAAGAAACTTGAAATTCGAATTTTCAGTTTAAGTCATTTTTAATCCAAACCAAACACTCAAACATCATCCCTAAGCATCACTGAATCTATTCAAACCAGTTTCAAGCTTTGAAACTCAAAGAATCGAGCACTATAGCTCACGGTTTGTTCAAACCTAAATCACTTCATACCTGATCATTCATGCATTTTTAACAAGATGTAATCATATATTTGAATTTAGTTCATTATTCTGATCGTTTCTGGATGGTTAATTGAGGTTTGAACATGTATCCATGAAGATACCATTTTAGGGTTCTTGAACTCTATTTTAGGGTTTTTCTTAAAAGGCAAAATTAGACAAAATTAAGGGTATGGTTGAATTCAGTGAATCATGACGAATCAAATGGATATGTCGCGAAAAATTTCTATGCATGTTTACCCCTATTCGCTATTTTGCAGGGATGAGTTTTATCTATTACAGCATTTTTAGGCAAAAAAACGCTATTAAAAGTGTAGGCTGGAGGTTGAAGACGAAGGCGTGGCGCCATCTGATTGGCCAGTTTGAAAAAACGCGCGTTTTGTTTTATCCTTGGATCTGATGCTTCGCTGACTAGACTATTACCATGCACCACGCATCCGTGTCCTTCAGATCATTATGATTCTCTGATCTAACGCTTTTTGACCTGCAGGTTCACCATAGACCCTAGGGGTTTGCCACACTGAATCATATAAATTATTATTTTCTTAATTAATTTGTTTTTTCTTCTAAAATTAATTAAAAATAGTTCTAAAACTCAAAAAAATATAATAAAAATATTTTTAGGTTTATAAAATAATCTATTATTTTTTGACATAAAAATATTTTATTTTTCTTAATAATAAAAATATTTTGTTTAATTAATTAGTATATATTTATATATTTGCTTTTTAATTATTTCAACCAATCAAAAAATCAAAAAAAAATTGGTCTCTATATTAAATGTAGTTTATATATTATAGGCTAATTTTGTACATATTTAGGATAATTTTCTCTTTAAGTTTTAATTATTTGTGTAATTATTTGTATAATTATATTATTATTTAACTTAATAATTTCAAAATCAACTTCAAAAAATCCCAAAAAATTAGTTTTATTTTAAAATTAATTGACAAGCATTTTGAACATATTTTAAACTTAATTTTTAGGTTTAAATTTTATTTCCACCTTTTTCTCATTTTAATTAAATTAATCATGCATTAATTCTAATTAAAATCAATCATACAAAAAATCCAAAAATATTTCTTTTATCTTATTGCAATTTAAATTCCTAGATCAAGTGTATAGGTTGTCAAATTCATGTAAATAGCGTAGTTTACATTTCTCGCACAATCGATGTAATAGCGTAGATTTACTTTCCGCATTTTACATTCCGCATTTTAATTCCAGTACATATAAAATTGCGTGTATGTCAAAGATAAAAATTGAAGCGTTAGGTCACTAACTTCCAAGATAAAATATCTGAATCAAAACACAATCACACTTGCACCTCTTAGGGTAATCCCTCTTTTACTCTTTCCAAAATCAAAATCAAATTCTACTATTTCAAACGCAAAATCGAACTTTCGTTTACATCCGGTGAAAGGAGAATTTTCTAAAGGAAATAGGAAAAGACCTTATAACTTAGGGTAGACCTCCTAATTGCTTGCTCAAATCAAACAAACAAATGTCTCATATATCATTGTTTTTCAAAATAAAACTTTCAAAAAGACAATACTTGGTATATATCCAAACAAGGATCATTACGAAGTTAACGTTCTTTTTTTCAAAACATCTTTCGAAAGATAAAACACTTTGTATACATCCGCACAAGGATCATTACAAAGTCAATTTACAAAGGTATTTGAAACCATATACAAGCATTTCAAGGCAAGAGAAGAAAATGATTCAAAACAAGTGAGCTAAGCAATTAAGAGTCCATGGATAACCATGGATACAAAGGGTGCTAACACCTTCCCTTTGTATAACCTACCCCTTTACCCAAAATCTCTTAAAGGTCTTTTTTCTGTTTCTTTTATAAACCTTCCCTTAATTGGATAAAATAAAAGTCGGTGGCGACTCTCTGATTTTCAAAAACACAAAAGCAAAGAGAAAAGTCAGTTCGTGTATCTCTCCACGAGAGGTATGGTAAAAAACCGAGGGCGACAACTGTGATGTTTCATACTTGAAATTCTACCTTTATATGCATTCCAGTAGTAACTTTTATAATCAATTGTTCTGAAATCCTTATATCTTTATAGTGATTAGGGCGTCAATTCAATGTACTTAAATGTCTTCGTCTCATGAAGTTCAAAAATCCTTCTATCTTTATAGTTTCTAAATAAATGGTTAATTTATAATCTATAGTGTCTTAGAACGGAAGGTTGATTACGTTGAATCGTGTGATTTTGATGTGGCGATAATATAGTCTGCATTATATAACAAAAAGGATAGTTAATTAATTCTGCATCAACTATTTACTTTGGTTTGAATCCATTAGTTTGTTTGGGACCCTGTAATATCTGAGTAAAAGTGAAGGAGGTCTGGTGTTGGGCGATCTGTTTTTTGCTTGGTTGGTTCGTTCCAGCTGGTCGGTGCGGTGCTCGTTGTGTCAATCTCTGGCAGGATCATTGCAAAAGTCTTACGTGAATTTTGAGGTTAATGTGGTGCTTGTAGCTGTCAAGGTGCGGGCGGACGAAACTCTAGATATCCAAGTAGTTGTTTTGTCATGTTCTTTTTCTAATGGCTGTTTCAATTTACTGCGGGCATGCATTGGATTGGACCAACAATTTCTGCGTCAATTAAGTTTTGTACGCGGCTACCTAATCCTTACTGTTATTCGATTTCATAAGGGTGGAAAGATTGGTGGCATGATTTCTGGGTCACTACTCACAAATAATATATTTCCATCATTTTCAGATAGTTGATCATATTGTTAGATCATCCTTCTGAGAACAGTCAAGAATGTCAAACAAAATTCATTTCACAATAAATAATGACAACAAAGTAAAAGGAAAAAAAAAACATATATCATGAGAAAGCTAGAGTGAATACCGTACTATTTGAAAGAAGTAAAATTTTAGCAGCATCACATGCATCAAGTCTACATCCACTAATAATACAAATTGTAATCAATCAGCACGACCCTATAAAAATTCATAATACACTTTTGTTTCTTATTATGTTGACTTTTAAAAAATTATTTTTTAGTTTGGTTTAATTAAATTGTTATAAGTCCATTGGTCATTGTTATTGATAATTGTAAACTTGTGTGGCTAACTTTTTAGGTACTTTGTTTCTATAATGCAGTTTCATTTCATATATACAAAGTTCATCGTATTTGACGGAAACCGAAGAAATAAACTGTCAATTAAATTAACACGTAAGGTATGAAGTTTTAAATCTAGTTATGCAAAATATTCAGGTTGCTACAATATTCTATTTATCATGTAAAAAATTGGCTCCAAATAATTAATTAAAATAATAAATACAAAACAATTAATTAAACTAAAATAAAGATATTGGAAAAGAAAGTAGCATGATAAAAATTTTGTCCCACGTCAATAAAATTTAAATTTAAGTTGTTTTCAAGTTTGATCAGTATTGTCTCACATTGACCATTCATTATAAATATACATTGATGTGCCTAGTATACCTCACTTGCTGAAAGAGTTTGCCTTGTATCATGAGAACATACACACTTCTTTAGGATAAATAATACTAATGGACATACGTACTTGAACACTTAGGAATGCATGGTATTTGCAAAAATTATACGACATGGACATGGCATGGAGAATTGTTAGACCCTCCAAAGGGCTCTAAAAAACAAGAGGTTGATGTAGAGATGGGCGATCAACTAGAAGAAATGATTTGTGATATTGGTCAAGACTCTTTTCAGCGAGCATATGTGTATGATACTCTTGGTAGTGACAAAGAAATTCCTTTGTATCCGGGTTGTAAAAACTTTACACGATTGTCGGCTATATTGAGATTGTTCCATTTGAAGGCAATAAATAATTGGACTGATAAGAGCTTTACAGAATTGCTCGAGTTACTGAAGGAGATGCTTCCAGATGAGAATACATTGCCACATCGTACATATGGGGAGAAAAATATATTATGTCCAATGGGTATTGAGTATAAGAAAATACACGCATTCCCCAATGACTGTGTATTGTATTGGAAAGAAAATGAAGGCCTAGACAAATGTCCCAAGTGTATGGTTTCACATTATAAGAAGAAAGGTGACGATGAGGGTTATGAACATATCACAAAAGGTCCTCCTGCAAAGGTGTTATGGTATCTTCCAATTATTCCAAGATTTAAGAGATTGTTTGCCAATGCAAATGACGCAAAAAATATTAGATGGCATACAGAAGAGAGAAAATGTGATGGAAAACTTCGTCATCCAGCTGATTCTTTACAAAGGAAGAAAATTCATTCATTGTTTCCGAATTTCGGAAATGAGCCAAGAAACCTTAGACTTGGACTTTCTATGGATGGAATGAATCCATATGGTAGTTTAAGTAGTAATCACAGTTCATGGCCTGTTATCTTGGTTAATTATAATCTGTCTCCTTGCTTATGCATGAAACACAAGTATGTTATGTTATCAATGATGATTTCGGGACCAAAACAGCCAGGAAATGATATAGATGTTTATCTCAGTCCGTTGATTGAAGACTTAAAAAGACTGTGGGAGGAAGGCATTGATGTATTTGATGGGTATTCATGTGAAAATTTTAAATTGCGTGCCATGTTATTTTGTACAATTAATGACTTTCCTGCTTATGGGAATTTGTCTGGTTATAGTGTTAAAGGGCATAAAGCGTGTCCTATATGTGAAGAAGACACATGTTATCATCAATTGAAACATGGAAAGAAAACTGTTTATCTTGGACATCGAAGATTTCTCAAACGTAATCATCCATATCGAAGGTTGAAAAAGGCATTTAATGGATATCCAGAGAATGAGTTAGCTCCTAAGGCCTTAACTGGGAAACAAGTATATCAGCGGGTCAAGAACATACATGTTAGTTTTGGAAAGAAACAAAAGCATTCTACTGAAAAAAAGATATGGAAGAAGAGGTCATTGTTCTTTGATCTTCCATATTGGTCTAGTCTTGATGTAAGACATTGTATTGATGTTATGCACGTGGAGAAAAATGTTTGTGATAGTGTTATCGGAACACTTCTCAACATTCAAGGCAAGACAAAGGATAATTTGAATTCACGTAAAGATCTTGTTGAAATGGAAATAAGAGAACAATTAGCTCCAGAATCGAGAGGTAAGAAGATATATTTGCCACCAGCATGCCATACATTGTCGAAAAAAGAGAAAACAAGTTTTTGTGAGTGTCCACAAGGTGTAAAAGTTCCACAAGGGTACTCTTCAAATGTTAAAAGTCTTGTGTCAATGAAAGATCTCAAGCTAGTTGGATTAAAATCTCATGATTGTCACATATTGATGCAACAACTAATTCTAGTAGCTATTCGTGGAATCTTACAAAAAAATGTTCGACACGCCATAACTAGATTATGCTTATTCTTTAATGATGTGTGTAGTAAAGTGATTGACCCTGAGAAATTGGACGAGTTGGAAAATGAGTCTTTTATTATCTTGTGTCAGTTGGAGATGTTCTTTCCACCGTCATTTTTTGACATCATGGTTCACTTAATAGTTCATATAGTGAGAGAGATTAGAATATGTGGACCTGTTTATCTAAGGTGGATGTATCCTTTTGAACGAGACATGAAAATCTTGAAAGGCTATGTGAAGAATCAATATCGTCCTGAAGCATCTATTATTGAAAGGTATATCACAGAAGAAGCAGTTGAGTTTTGTACAGATTATTTATCAAATGCAAAACCTGTAGGCCTTCCTAAGTCACGTCGTGATGGAATATATGATGGTAAGGGTACGCGTCTAAAGGTTAAGCACATGGCTCATGCAGAAGTATTTCAAGCACATTTGTATATTTTGAATAACACTATTGAGGTTGAGCCATATTTTTCTAGACATAAAACCATTGTCAAGGAGATGTATCCTCGAATGAATGGAAAATGGTTGTTGAATGAACATAACAAGACATTCCTAAAGTGGTTTAAAATCGAAATTATGAATGATCATACTGCTTCTGATACATTAAAATGGTTAGCAAATGAGCCTAGCTTTAATGTCTTATGTTGGAGTGGATATGATATAAACAAATTTTGCTTTTGTACCAAGTCACAAGATGACAAGAGTACCATGCAAAATAGTGGAGTCATGGTTATGGCTTCTTCGATGCACTTCTCTAGTTCAAAAGATAAAAACCTTGTTCTGGCATCCATAGCTTATTTTGGTATCATTGAGGAGATTTGGGAGCTAAACTATTGTAAGTTTAAAGTGCCTATTTTTAAATGTAAGTGGGTTAATAGTAACACTGGTGTAAAAACTGACGAATTAGGATTTACACTAGTTGACCTTGATAAGGTAGGTTACAAGGATGAACCTTTCATTATGGAAGTCCATGCAAGACAAGTGTTTTATGTCAAGGATCCCTCGAACAACAAATGGTCAGTCGTCCTCCAAAGAAGAAGCATTCATCAGAGTGATGAGAATGAAGATTTGCCTTTTGATATTGGGGACATTACTACTTTTTCAGCCCAAAGACCATCTTTCAGTAATGAAAATGAAGTGGATGATGTGTATGCCACTCGTTATGACCATCAAGAAGGGATATTGGAGGATAATAACAAATGAGAAGATAGGACATTCTGCTAGGTTTATATTTGTTAGTTTTTATCCACTTTTATATTGTTAATTTTTATTTTTATTTATTTAGTAATTTCTATTGATAAGTTAACTGACACATTAATTTATTATGATAAAAAGGGAAGGATGGTTGATTCACCCGACTCTCTTCCACAAAAGAAAAAAACAAGAGGTGCCACGACTATGTCACGATTCATTGGAACTATAGAAGCTGGTAAGAAGTGGGAGGTTGATTTTGACGAAGTTACGTTTGCACCTAGTGGAAACAATGCTGCACAATTTATTAGTTATGTATCTTACCTTGCACGTAGCAAGGTTAATATTAATGAAAAAACATGGAAAGACGTAAGTGAAGTAGCGAAGACTATGATTTGGCAAGAAATCACGGTAATTACTATTAAAATAATTCTTTGAAAGTTATATTTTTCTTAATACTCATATATAGTTACTAATATTTGCAATTTTTGTAGGATAAGTTCACTTGTCTAATTCCCATTGACCCTGAAAATGACAATGTAAGAAGAAATGGTTAGTTTATATTGGGGATCGTTGGAAGCAATTTAAGACATATCTCACCAACACCTATGTATTTGGGGATGGAGATAAAGAAGGCAACTTAACACCAGTGGTTAAGTATAAATACATCTCCGAGGAAGATTGGAATAAGTTTTTTCAGGACCGGACCAAAAAAGAATTTCTGGTTTTTGAAATAAAAGATTTTTGTTTGACTTAACTAATTTTGTTTTTTTTGTTGATTTTTTTATTTTGTTACTTTTATAGGAGAAAATGGAAAAAGGCAAGAAAAATGCATTAAAAAATGTTCACCCCCACTGATTGTCTCGAGGGGGTTACAATAAGCTTAAAGCCAAGATGATGGAAGAAAGGATGAAAACAATGCTTGAAGAGGGCACAAGTTTGAGTGATGTTCCCATGCCAAAACGATATGAAGTATGGTTGACGGCCCGACAAAAGAAATCAGGAGATTATACATCTGAGGCAACAACTTTGGTAGCTTCTAAGATTGTAAGTAAATATCTTTTTAGTTAATACTTTTAAATTTAATTTGTGCACTGTTTAAAATTATGTATGCATATGTTGTAGGAGGAGTTAGTTGAAAAAAATATTCAAGGTACTTATGTTCCCGAAGGACGTGAAGATATCTTGACTAAAGCAATTGGAACAAAAGAACACCCAGGCCGTATCCGCACTGAAGGTCGATTTGTTGGCTTTAAAGAATATTATGGTAAATCTTCACGCTCCACATCAAAAGGTATCTCTATGGATGATCTTCATATAGTGAGTCAACAAATGGAACAGAAAATAGAAAAAAAAAACTAGAGAAGAGGTTGAAAATGAGTTTGAAAACAAATTGAAGGAGATGGAAAAGATTCAAAAGGAACAAATGGAAAAGTTTCAAATAGAGATTCAAATGAATTTTTCACAACAACTAAATGTGCTAAAGGAGGTAAGAATTAATGTCCATATTTTTCTAACACTGTGTAGAGATGAAAATAGTAATAATAATTCATACAGTTAAATAGTATATAGTCTTGTTAGTGAGATTACTATATACACTTCTCATATATGATTTGTAAATGGTTCATTGTTTTAACTTTTTTACAACATATGGAATCTATTGGGATGAACAATTGTGATGCTCAACAAAATATTATCTCTCCCCAGGATACAACAACTAATGGTAGTTACTCTAATGTGGTTATGGCAAATGATGAAGATTTCATCAAGAAAATTACCATTTTTAAAGAAAAGATGATAAATCTCAAAAAATATATTTTCAAAATTAAATTGGATCACGACAAAATTGAACCATACTTCTAGGTTGATATAGATGACCTTAATGATTTGATTATGGGTAACCATTGGCTTTCCATGCATATTTTGTCCGTAAGTATAAAATTTTATATATATATATATATATATATATATATATATATATATATATATATATATATATATATATATATATATATATATATATATATATATATATATATATATATATATATATATATATATATATATATATATATATATATATATACACACACACACATATACACATATATATTAAATAAATTCATTTTTTATATTGATTAATTATAATTTATATTTGTTTCAACAATTTAGATATCTGTATCGCTGGTGTATCTCCAATTCCTCTAGCGAGCAATTTGGTTTCTTTGATCCTTTTAGGACATTTAATAACAAAATAAGATGTATACTCATCCTAAAAAATGTTTTTTAGGACCACGTTTGAATCTGTAAGTGCATATTACTAATTAGATTGTCAATTTTTTTGCATGTAATATTTTTGTTTATATGTGCTTCTAACAAAATTGTTTGTAAATTCTCAGCAATCATTGGCAATTACTTGTAGTTTGTCCAGATGATAATATTATTTATTGGTTTTGTTCGCTTGGAAATCAACCAAGCAAATCTTTTAAGGACACGCTTCTAAGGTAAAATATATCTTTTAAAATTTATTTTGAAGTTTCTCTATTGTTTGTCTTTATATGTTTACTTAACATAATTAGATTTTTTTAAATTATTTTTATTAGGGCTATGAGAGGCTATAACATCTTGAGAGGTCGTATTGCGAATAAAAAGCCTAATTTTATAACTATCAAGGTAAGTAAATAATCTTAAATTTATTGATATTTCATATATATATATGATTATATGCTTTTTTAATCATTTAATTTGTAGGCACATCAACAAAAAAATAGTTGGGCTTGTGGCTATTATGTAATGAAAAATATGTTTGACATTATTCAGACGGGTATATTTCAAGGATTACATGAGGTAATAAGAAAAGATTTCAATATTTAATATGGAAATCACATCACTTCATGTTTTAACATGTTCTCGTTTAATTAATCTTATGTTTATATTTGTAGATATATGATGATCCATCATCATATGACAAAGATGTTATTGATAATATCCGACAACTTTGGGCTCAATTCTTTTTGCAAATAGTTGAAGAACAACATCAACTTGAAGAGAAAGAAATAAGGAGTTAGATAAAAGACGGTGTTTTATAAGAATTAATATTGAATTATTAATTAACAGTTTTTTACATAATTTTGTATTTGAGTTTGGGTTTATTGTGTATGGTATAATTTGTTGAATTTAAACCAAAATTGTGAGTTTAATTTTGTTCAGTTGAAACAATAATAAAAAGTTTATCGGTGACATATGCATCCCCAACTTGATTTAAGATTAAACAATTATGTTATGCCTTTTTTCCATCCATTTTAGAAAATACTATTTGTTGAGGGTTCATCTAAAATCAAATGACACTCGATGTCATTTATAACACTAACTTAAATAAAAAACAGGTGTGATATGTATGCTATACAAACAATTTAAGAAAAAAAATTAGGTGTGAAATGATGGTTTCTAATCAAATAACTCCGTCAAACTTTTAACACCCAATTTTGGAGAAAATTTGTACGATATGTATGTTCTACATCTTTTATTAGGTAAAAACAGGTGTCATAAGTTAATTTTAAATCAAACTACTCTCCATTAAACTTTAACACCGGTTTATGGAAAAAGTAGGTACGATTTATAAGTGTTTACACCTCTTTAAAAGAGAAAAAAGGTGTCAAATGTGAGTTTTAACACCCATATGTAACACTTATAATACCAGTTTATCGTCGGTGCTAAATTAATTTACCATACCCTTTTTAAAACCGGTGTGAAAAACATACTTACAATACCACTAGCAACAACACCGGAAAAAATCAGGTATTAAATCTTTAAAAAAGTGGTGTTGAATCCCTTATCTACACTAGTGTGAGACCCAATTAGACACCTTCGTAACCTCTATGTGAAATATTCATCAATAGACTATGCATTAAAAACATGTTTGCTTTCAAAGAAACTACAATTTGTTTTCTGTGTATGTTTTCAACGACCCCTAATTAAATTAAGAAAAAAACTTAAAATAACATGTAAAATAAGTAACCTTGAAATATCAATAGTGCAAAATAACTACCAAAAAGAAACATTTTTATGGATGCATATGGGATTGAAATACCTATACATAAAAGACAATTATGAAAGTATGTGATTATATATATATATATATATATATATATATATATATATATATATATATATATATATATATATATATATATATATATATATATATATATATATATATATATATATATATATATAGAATTTTCAGTTCCTACCATGTCTAAGGCAGGAACAAATTAGTTTTTTACCCTACATATATTTTTTGGTTGTACACGTCAATGATGTAAGAAGAACTAGTAAATATTATGTGTCACTATTTTGTAATCAACCATTTAAAATTAATAAGATCAGATATCATTCAACCATTTATGTTATTCAAAGAAAATATTGTGACAAAGATAATAAAAACCTTGTACTTAAATTTGAAAAATGTGTCCATGATTAAAATGGGAAAGAAATAAAAATTGTTTAGATATTAAACATAAATTTTGTTTATTTGCAAATTTTTGGAAAAAATTATATTGAAGTTTAAAATGGAAAAAACAAATTAGATGGTTATAATTTTAACTTATGTTATATGAAGTATTTTTCCTTTTTAGATGGCTTTATACAACTCATTAAAATGTTAAATATCTTAAAGAAATTCTTTTACTAAGTAATAATTTATTGACAAATGGAAAAAAAAAAAACTCCCAAGGTAAATGCATAACGTTTGAATTCTCTTTTATTATGTTTCTATAAATCATTTCGTGAAGTTCAATGTTTTTATTAAACAGATTGAGATAAATTAAATATGCATTGAACAAGGTTGAAATTTCTTCATAACTTTTATTTAATTACTAAAGTAATTCACTAAAATTCAACAAATATCAAAAGAAAATCTTTTCATCAAATTTAAATCTCATTTATTCAAGATTTCAGCCTATAAATTGAATAACTTTGTTATAATTTTTAGTTCATGAGTATACTAAAGATACACTATAATCTGTCAGTAGAGAAGAAGTTATAGAAGAAGTTTTGATCTCTCATTCTTTTTTTGCATATATATTGGTTCGTTATTTTTTATCTCTCATTTTTATTTTTGTTTTCCTCTCTCTATGTCTCATAGTGCTACCGCCAACCTCAGCTTCTTAAGTAAGTACCTTATTTCAACACCATCTTATTAAAGCCTAATCTCTCATGAATAATTTTTGGTTGTTAATTTTTTTAAAAATTACTTCAATGGTGGTCTCTTTCTGGAAGTAATGTAATACACAAATTGCAAAGTCCGCGCTTTCTTTCCTACAATGAACAGAGGTACTACCTATATGTTACATTTCTTATTTTTAGTTTTAGATGTTAACATTCTTTTATTATTTGTTAAATTGTAGATCTCATGAGAAAAGAAGTGTATGTTTAGATGAAATTTATATATAATTAATAATCTTTGATTTCTCTTTTGAGTGTAAGGAGTTAAAACCCTATGGCTAACGTAGACACTTGTATATAATCATTTACAATATACTATAGATTTTATATCTCTTATTACTGATATGTGTCTCTTATTTTTTATAAGGTTGTTGATATGATTAGAGTGGAAACTAATGGTATTTTCTTTGAAAACAAATATGTTTTTTAATCTCAATCTATTAATGAACAAACTCTTGTAGAGGGGTACAAAGGTGTCAATTTGGTACTCAAGTGACTTCCTATTCACTTTCATTGCTAATTTCTCGAGCTATAGTATTTTCTTGTTTGTTCTTGGGACTTTAAATATTGTCTACGTAGAACTCTATCACTTTTAAATTATGTCTTAATCACTTTAGTACGAGTTGCAAAATACTATATGTCACAAGCTTATAAATTGTTGGCTTATATTTTGGTTCAATTGCATTTGCTTTAGAGTTTTCTCTTAAGGCTCATGAGATATGTCTTGCAAGCGATTCTTCCAATTCAACTAATATAACTGCAAGTATTATAATGACAACAAACGTTATTTTAGAGGCAGCGGGGTGAATTGAAGGTAGGAAGCTGATACTAGTGAGATCTACTTCAAATTCATTTCATAGCCCCTAAAAGTAATGTATGTTATGTTTATCATACCTTATGTTATAAGGAATATATTTGAAGACTCGCATGTAGGATATATTTTACGTGAAAAGTTCTTAGTTAGAAATTATAAAGAGAATTAAGGTGAAGCAAATATGTGAGCCAAAAAGTTTTTGGCTTACTTTATAACATATTTTGCATATATTGGCAAAGTGATAAAAACACTAGTTAGAATGGATAGAGTAATATTGTATACACTAAAGTAATTAATATGAACTCCCATAAAAAACTATATATCTAGGTAAACCAAGATGAAAATTTAATGAGTTGTCTCTTGAGACCCAATTAGACACCTTCGTAACCTCTATGTGAAATGTTCATCACTAGACTATGCATTAAAAACATGTTTGCTTTCAAAGAAACTACAATTTGTTTTCTGTGTATTTTTTCAACGACCCCCAATTAAATTAAGAAAAAACTTAAAATAACATATAAAATAAGTTACCTTGAAATATCTATAGTGCAAAATAATATCCTAAAAGAAACATTTTTATGGATGCATATGGGATTGAAATACCTATACATAAAAGACAATTATGAAAGTAGGTGATTATATATATATATATATATATATATATATATATATATATATATATATATATATATATATATATATACATTATTTTAAGTTCCTACCATGTCTAAGGCAGAAACAAATTAGTTTTTTATCCTACCTATATTTTTTGGTCGTACATGTCAATGATGTAAGAAGAACTAGTAAATATTATGTGTCACTATTTTGTAATTAACCATTTAATATTAATAAGATCAGATATCATTCAATCATTTATGTTATTCAAAGAAAATATTGTGACAAAGATAATAAAAACCTTGTACTTAAATTTGAAAAATGTGTTCATGATTAAAATGGGAAAGAAATAAAAATTGTTTAGATATTAAACATAAATTTTGTTTATTTGCAATTTTTTTGAAAAAATTATAGTGAAGAATAAAATGGAAAAACAAATTAGATGGTTATAATTTTAACTTATGTTGTATGAAGTATTTTTCCTTTTTAGAAGGCTTTATACAACTCATTAAAATGTTAATTCTTTAAAAGAAAATCTTTTACTAAATAATAATTTATTGAGAAATGGAAAAAAACTCACAAGGTAAATGCATAAATTTTGAATTCTCTTTTATTATGTTTCTTTAAATCATTTCGTGAAGTTCAATGTTTTTATTAAACAGATTGAGATAAAATAAATATGCTTTGAACAAGGTTGAAATTTCTTCATAACTTTTATTTAATTACTAAAGTAATTCACTAAAATTCAACAAATATCAAAAGAAAATCTTTTCCTCCAATTTAAATCTCATTTATTCAAGATCTCTGTCTATAAATTGAATAACTTTGTTGTAATTTTTGGTTCATGAGTATACTTAAGATACACTATAATCTGTCAGTAGAGAAGAAGTTTTCGAAGTAGTTTTGATTTCTCATTCATTTTTTGCATTTATATTGGTTCGTTCTTTTTTATCTCTCATTTTTATTTATGTTTTCCTCTCTCTATGTCTCATAGTGCTACCGCCAACCTCAGCTTCTTATGTAAGTACCTTATTTCAACACCATCTCATATTGGTTTTTCATAAATTGTAAAAGAAAACTAAATTGATATTTTGCCAAAAGAAATTTTTCATTGATTCAAAGCTTTATTAATAGCATAATCTCTCATGAATAATTTTTGGTTGTTAACTTTTATAAATATTACTTCAATGATGGTCTCTTTCTGGAAGTAATGTGATACACAAATTGAAAAATCTGTGCTTTCTTTCCTACAATGAACAGAGGTACTACCTATATGTTACATTTCTTATTTTTAGTTTTAGATGTTAACATTCTTTTATTATTTGTTAAATTGTAGATCTCATGAGAAAAGAAGTGTATGTTTAGATGAAATTTATATATGATTAATAATCTTTGATTTCTCTGTTGAGTGTAAGGAGTTAAAACCCTATGGCTAACGTAGACACTTTTATTTAACAATTTACAATATACTATAGATTTTATATCTCTTATTACTGATACGTGTCTCTTATTTTTTATAAGGTTGTTGATATGATTAAAGTGGAAACTAATGGTATTTTCTTTGAAAACAAATATGTTTTTTAATCTCAATCTATTAATGAACAAACTCTTGTAGAGGGGTACAAAGGTGTCAATTTGGTACTCAAGTGACTTCCTATTCACTTTCATTGTAAATTTCTCGAGCTATATAGTATTTTCTTGTTTGTTCTTGGGACTTTAAATATTGTCTAAGTAGAACTCTATCACTTTTAAATTATGTCTTAATCAATTTAGTACGAGTTGCAAAATACTATATGTCACAAGCTTATAAATTGTTGGCTTACATTTTGGTTCAATTGCATTTGCTTTAGAGTTTTCCCTTAAGGCTCATGAGATATGTCTTGCAACCGATTCAACTTATATAACTGCAAGTATTATAATGAGAACAAACGTTATTTTTAGAGGCAACGGGGTGAATTGAAGGTAGGAAGCTGATACTAGTGAGATCTACTTCAAATTCATTTCATAGCCCCTAAAACTAATGTATGTTATTTTTATCATACCTTATGTTATAAGGGATATATTTGAGGACTCGCATGTAGGATATATTTTACGGGAAAAGTTCTTAGTTAGAAATTCTAAAGAGAATTAAGGTGGAGCAAGTATGCGGGCCAAATAGTTTTTGGCTTACTTTATAACGTATTTTGCATATATTGGCAAAGTGATAAAAACACTAGTTAGAATGGATAGAGTAATATTGTATACACTAAAGTAATTAATATGAACTCCATAAAAAACTATATATCTAGGAAAACCAAGATGAAAATTTAATGAGTTGTCTCCTGAGACCCAATTAGACACCTTCGTAACCTCTATGTGAAATATTCATCACTAGACTATGCATTAAAAACATGTTTGCTTTCAAAGAAACTACAATTTGTTTTCTGTGTATTTTTTCAATGACCCCCATTTAAATTAAGAAAAAACTTAAAATAACATATAAAATAAGTGACCTTGAATGTAACATCCCTAATTGTCTAAGCATGATAATGTATGTATGAGGAATTATTAAGAAGAAACAAGTGGACTAGTTAGAAACAAAAAGGTATTGGTTAGAATGGAACTACATGGCAAGAGTGTAAATATCTTGTATTTGAAGGGTATTGTGGCTTTTTAACATGAGTGCATGGAACTTAAGACATGTTTGGTGAGATAGTGTTTCATAAATCAGAATTTATGAGAGAAAGAAAGAAGGAATAGCTTAAGAGCAAGAGGAGAAAGAAGTTCATATCTCCATTTTCGTATTCCATGGTGCAGCTTCACTAAAAAGGTAATAACTTTCAGCTCATGACTCTGATTGTAACGATTATGGTCTTGTTGGAAAGCTTACGATATTCTCTTCAATTTGCATATAAGTTTCATGCTTATATCTTGTTTATTGAAGTAGTTAATTGCATTTGAAGTTAAGGGGCTGAAGCTAAATTTGGATAGAAGTGTGATTACGGGTTTGATGAAGATGAAGGTGAAACTTTGGCCATGATAAGAGTTCAAGGACTACAAGTATGTCATCTCAACCTCCATTTAAGCAAGATGAGTCCTTAGATAGAGACTTGGGGAATTTGCATGCAAGGGTTAGAATTGGGGTTAGGGATTTGTGAGAAATAATCCATGAATCTATGATGATAAAACATGTTTATATGATAATTGCTGGTTGTATATGATGCCTATTGTCAATACATGTTGTAATTGTTTCATGCAGATGGAATTGAGGGGTGGAAGAACCCCAAATGCAGGACTGATGACTTCAGCGTTTTTCTGCAGAATCGTCATCCCGCTAAGCAGACTCAGGTCGCTTAGCGGATGTCCTTATAACTCTGCAGATTATCGCGAGTCCGCTAAGCGGACATAAGCCGCTAAGCCGAAGAACATTTGAGCTTCGCCACTGGAAAGCCCGCTAGCAGTCCGCTAAGCGGACGATGATGTGCAGAATTTTATCCTTCTTTCCCCTGAGTGCAGTTTGGCTCCATGTTTGGAACTGAGCTCCTCTTCGGCTAATGATATACTTTTGTATGTTATACGGGCGGTGTTTTATGACACGTATGATCGTCTTTCCATTGAATTACATATGTTGCGTGTTATGCATAATATTAAGTATGCTATTTCAATAAATTTTGTCTATACTTTGTGATTGCTTATGAATACTATGATGAGACAAGGTATGAAAATGTGTGACATCCAATGTTTCGGTTAAACATTCGGATTGGTTTCTCTTATATGACTTTACGCTTGTTATGCGTGTATATGCTTGAATCGAAGCGGGCCAGGGGCTAGGTTGGGAACATAACTCCGACCTTGTGGTCATTGGAGTGTCCCAGACTTTGTGGTCCATAGTATAGCTCGATCTTGTGATCATTGGCGCTCATACCTGAGCTACCGTTGCAGTGTGCTTGTGAGGGTCGCGGGGCAATTTACTCACTTGGTGTTAACACACATGCATGCTCGGTATGGTAGGGTTATGTGGCCATGTAGGCTAATACATAATCGCTAACTCACCTCTAGTGAAGTCAAGTAGACTAAGCACTAGGCTTTCGCCCGATGTACATGGGTATGGGTTTGCATACATGTTTGTTGTAGTGCTTGTGTAATTATGATATGATGACTCCTATGGTGGATGATTCATGTGTTTGCTCCGTACTTGTACCTGATGTGAGGATAAACCCTGAATCAATGGTGGATTCGTTTTGTTGATGCATGTACCCTGTAGATCCGATTGGACCCATAGGATAGGCGGACTCACTGAGATTTAGTAATCTCACCCCAAGCATCTTATCTTTTTTCAGGTGCAGTTTGTAGTGTTCGATTAGTAGCAGGTTCGGATTGAAGAATTAGAAGTTGTGATGGCTCGAAGACCTTGTTATATCTTATCATCCGCTGTGTAGATCCATTGAAGACACATGTTTTGTTATTCCTAGTAGAATTTCATGTTGTATTTAATATGGATCTTTCTATATCTATAGCTTTTGTATGTACTCAATATATATTTTTAACGTTTCATGCATAATATACTAGTCAGTTATGTACAGGGTGTTACATTGAAATATCTATAGTGAAAAATAACTTCCTAAAAGAAACATTTTTATGGATGCATATATATATATATATATATATATATATATATATATATATATATATATATATATATTATTTTCAGTTCCTACCATGTCTAAGGCAGGAACAAATTAGTTTTTTACCCTACATATATTTTTTGGTCGTACACGTCAATGATGTAAGAAGAACTAGTAAATATTATGTGTCACTATTTTATTATCAACCATTTAAGGGTGTTTTTTAGGATTACCAATTTCCGAAAAAAGAAAAGGAAAAACTAAACGAAGGAACAGAATGACATTTTTATTTATTGACAGTCATTTCTTGAAACAAAAACCCTATAAAACAAAACTCTATTGCTTTGGGCGAAGCAAAGAGGGACATTTTCCTAAGAAATAGTAAAATGCAAAGCCCTATGAAACATCTCTTCACCCTGGGCTATGGTGAAAGGACAAAATAACGGTGAAAGTTCCTACTTAGGAGTGCGAACAACAGTTGAAACTTCAACAACTGTCCAATAGTGGCGAACCCCATTGTGCACTAAGTAATCTGGAACCTTAGGCTTAAGCTGGCCTATGGTAGGTCTTGATTTACCAACCAATGTCTTTGCAACACTCAGACGGTCTTCTTCTACTTCAGCATACTGAGTGGTGTGAGCATACCCATTTCCAAGTGGAGTATGTCGGTTTTTCTTTTGAGGAAACTTCCAATCTTGCGAATGGAGAAACTCGTTGTCGGAGACACTTTCGAGATCATCCTCTTCTGTATTTTGGTCTTGCTCTTCTCCCAAGATGGCATTGACTAGGTATGTGAACTCTAAATCCATAGCCTTGGAAGGTGACTTGGGGATATAATCCTCAATGATGACTTCACCAGATGCTGATGATGAATAGCAAGGGTTATACATTTCTTTTGGCTGAGAGAGGTACTCATAATCAACGTTCCATCCAGTTGGAACAATGTCTTCAAGAGAGATCTTGAACTTTCAGGAGCGGAGTATTTCACCATGTAGTCGAACTTTCCGCTTGGTTCTCCTAATGTGTCCCAAGTTTCTTCGGGGATAGGAGGAACTTCTTCTGATGAACCATGACTTCTGGTGGTGAAGCTGTTAGCAACTTCATCACTGTTTGGTTGAGTCTTACTTTCAGATCCTTTAGTTGGATAACAGCAAGGTGAATCAGACTCTGGTAGGGCTATGTATCCTGCCTCGAGAAGGTAGGACATACATTCCACTTCAAAATTCTCATCGGTGTCTTCCGTACCGATGGTATTGACTGTTTGTTGAACAGGTTGAAGAAAACCTCCACTGCGGAAAGTCTCTTGAATTGGAAGAACTACTTCAATTCCTGGAATAGCCTTTGATGATGTTGGAAAGAATCCAACTCCTGTTCTATTCTTGTTGTTGGTAGGAATATCAATGTTCCCCCAACCACTGGTAGTGCCATCCTTTACAACTTGGATTGCATCTTTGTATGAAGAAATAGATGCTGCTTTCTCCTTTCCTCCTTCCTTGTCCAAGGAAAGTGCTTGGAATTTAGTTCCAACAACTTATTTTGGTTCTATGTCGGAGAATGATGACAGGTTGCTGACGATCAAAGCTCGTTCTTCACATACAGTTACCAATTTATCATTTTTTATGAACTTCAGTTTCTGATGAAGCGTGGAAGTAATTGCCCCAGCCTCATGAATCCATGGGCGACCTAGCAAACAACTGTATTGTGCCGGGATATCCATAACTTGGAAAGTAATTTTGAACGTCTGAGGTCCAATAGTTAGGGGAAGATCCACTTCTCCGAAAACTGACTTTCTTGATCCATCAAATGCTTTGACGATGACGTGACTGTTCCTCAATGGGTAATCTTTGAAGGATAATCTTGACAGTGTTGATTTAGGCATGACGTTGAGAGAGGATCCGTTGTCTATTAGGACTCCTGTGAGAACATCACCCATGCAGCTAACTGAGATGTGAAGTGGAAGGTTATGGTCCACTCCTTCTTCAGGAAGATCTTCGTCACAGAAACTTAGATTAGTTCCTGCGGAAATGTTGGCAACGATACTGTTGAATTGTCTTACAGTAACACTTGGTTCTACGAAAGCTTGTTCCAAAACTTTCTGTAGAGCTTCCCTATGAGCCTCAGAACTCAATAGTAGGGAGAGAACAGATATTCTAGACGGAGTATGTAGTAGCTGGTCTACAATGTTGTATTCACTCCTCTGGGTTAACTTCAAGATCTCATCATTTTCTTTCGCTTGAACAGCATTGGTCGGATGATTGTCTTGCTTATGTGGTACTTCTTCCGAAAGCTTATCCACACTTTCTGTTGTTTTGTTGAAGACTCGTCCACTTCTGGTGACTCGACTAATGTCAGCAATGCTGACAACAGATGGTAATGGTATCTCCTTACCATTTTCAACGAATGTAGCATTGTACTTATATGGTATAGCCTTGTCAGACTCATACGGTACAGGACCTGGTAAGTAAATGACTAACGGAGCAATTGCTGTCTTCCTGTTATCATACTTGACTTGCATAGGTTCAACTTGATTAATTTGAGGAGATACGGTAAAGTCTTCATCATCTTCTCTGTTGGCAAGAACTGTAATGGTATTATCATCCATCAGTGTCTGAATGTCGTTGCGAAAGAACCTTTGAAAACCTTAAGTATGAAGAAAGAAGAGAGAAAGCAAGAATTTTGTTGCTTTGGTGTGTTTTCTGAATGAGAAAGACCCCTCTATTTATAGGCAAATGGTTCAGAGCAATTGAACATAGCAAGCTTTCTTAGTGAAGTGAGTTTGGTTTCTTAGCCATGAAGAAATTTTGAAAATATCCCAAATGCAATGATGCATTTTCGGGCTAGCTTCCCCAACCATTGATCTTGTATGATCTTAGGGAACATTTATGATGCAGAGGAGAGTTCTAATTGGCTTAGAGCAAGATTCCTTGATGATTCACCATTTGCCATAAATTCAAAAATGCAATCATTACATAATCACATGTTTTGGTTTTGGAATATTCTCTTCAAATATTTGTGTAATGATGCAAATGATCTTCTCTTATCCTTGTAATGTTTCTGAGTTTTAGAGGTATCAATTAGTGTAAGCACTTGCACAAAAATCGCCAATTTCAAACTTATGCATGACCTATAATTTCACTTCAAATGCCCAACTTTGATCAATCATATCTCTTAGCTCAAAATGAATTGGGAGAAGGTTGAGCACAATTTGGAAAGCCCTTAATATGTACTTTGATTCATTAGTTTAGTGTTTGCCCAAATTCTTTAGGGAAATTAGTGAAAAAGTCCCATAAAGTTTGAAGAAAACTAGGGTTTTCTTGCATTTTTTGTGAAGGCGGGCACTTTGAAGCTCCATAACTCTTCAATGGTTGATTTTTAGCCAAAACATTATATGTGTCAAAGTTGTTTATTGGCAAAAATCCCTTCCATAACTCCATAACTCCATAACACTTTTGAAGTTTGTAGGTGAAATTTTGAGAAAATCCCTTCCAAAGTTTGGCAAAAATCACTTGAAATCACTTAGAAAATTTTCTAGGTATGAAAAGTCAAACTTTTGACTTTTGATTCTTGATTGATTTTCTTGATTTTACTTGATCAAATGACTTCAAATATCATATATTGATGATTTAAAACTTCAAAAGTCATGGTTGACCAATATTTCCAAAAAGTCAAAGGTGATCCTCTTCAGTTGACTTTTTCAGATGAAGTGAATTCTTGGACTTTTGTGATGAATCAAAATCTCCTCTTCAAATGAGTGATGTGAATGGATTATATTGAGGTAATAGAGGCTCTTGAGTCATGCTTTGAGTTTTGGATCCATGTCCTGATTAAAAGTCAACTTTCTTGGTGAATTAGGTCAAAAACCCTAATTGTCAACCAGATGAAATTGATGACTGTGGATCTTGGATTGGGTTGTAATGCCCAATGGATATTTTCATATGAGCTATTTGAAGATGATTGATGCCTTTGAGTGATCCTCTGGAGTTTTCTAGGGTTTCCCAAATGTGATCCCTGATTTTAGTCCTTGATGGAGCTCAAAACCCTAGACTGGGTATCAGATGAACAAGTGACTGCTCTGAGTATCTATTTTTTCTTTGATGAAAAGTCTAAAAGATATGACATCTCAGGGGGGTCAAAAATTAGGGTATGACACAAGGTAAATGCATAACGTTTGAATTCTCTTTTATTAAGTTTCTTTAAATCATTTCGTGAAGTTCAATGTTTTTATTAAACAGATTGAGATAAATTAAATATGTTTTGAACAAGGTTGAAATTTCTTCATAACTTTTATTTAATTAGTAAAGTAATTCACTAAAATTCAACAAATATCAAAAGAAAATCTTTTCATCCAATTTAAATCTCATTTATTCAAGATCTCAGTCTATAAATTAAATAACTTCGTTATAATTTTTAGTTCATGAGTATACTTAAGATACACTATAATCTTTCACTAGAGAAGAAGTTTTAGAAGAAGTTTTGATCTCTCACTCATTTTTTGCATATATATTGGTTCGTTCTTTTTTATCTCTCATTTTTATTTATGTTTTCCTCTCTCTATGTCTCATAGTGCTACCGCCAACCTCAGCTTCTTATGTAAGTACCTTATTTCAACACCATCGTATATTGGTTTTTCATAAATTGTAAAAGAAAACTAAGTTAATATTTTGCCAAAAGAAATTTTTCATTGATTCAAAGCTTTATTAAAAGCCTAATCTCTCATGAATAATTTTTAGTTGTTAACTTTTATAAATATTACTTCAATGGTGGTCTCTTTCTGGAAGTAATGCGATACAAAAATTGCAAAGTTCGTGTTTTCTTTCCTACAATGAACTGAGGTACTACCTATATGTTACATTTCTTATTTTTATTTTTAGATGTTAACATTCTTTTATTATTTACTAAATTGTAGATATCATGAGAAAAGAAGTGTATGTTTAGATGAAATTTATTTATAATTAATAATCTTTGATTTCTCTGTTGAGTGTAAGGAGTTAAAACTCTATGGCTAACGTAGACACTTTCATTTAACAATTTAATATATACTATAGATTATATATCTCTTATTACTGATATGTGTCTCCTATTTTAATGAGTTGTCTCTTGAGGCCCAATTAGACACCTTCGTAACCTCTATGTGAGATGTTCATCACTAGACTATGCAGTAATAACATGTTTGCTTTCAAAGAAACTACAATTTGTTTTCTGTGTATTTTTTCAACGACCCCCAATTAAATTAAGAAAAAACTTAAAATAATATATAAAATAAGTGGCCTTGAAATATGTATAGTCCAAAATAACTTCCTAAAAAAAACAATTTTATGGATGCATATAGGCTTGAAATATCTATACATAAAAGACAATTATGAAAGTATATATATATATATATATATATATATATATATATATATATATATATATATATATATATATATATATATATATATATATATATATATATATATATATATATATATATATATATATATATATAGACAGACACACACACACTCATTATTTTCAGCTCCTTCCAGGTCTAAGGCCGGAACAAATTAGTTTTTTAACCTACATATATTTTTTGGTCGTACACGTCAATGATGTAAGAAGAACTAGTAAATATTATGTGTCAAAGATATTATTCAACCATTTAAAATGAATAACACCAGGTATTGTTCAACCATTTTTATTATTCAAAGAAAATATCGTGACAAAGATAATAAAAACCTTGTACTTAAATTTGAAAAATGTGTTAATGATTAAAATGGGAAAGAAAAAAAATTGTTTAGATATTAAACATAAGTTTTGTTTATTTGCAAATATTTGGAAAAAATTATAGAGAAGAGTTAAATGGAAAAACAAATTAGATGGTTATAATTTTAACTTATGTTATATGAAATATTTTTCCTTTTTAGATAGATTTATACAATTCATTAAAATGTTAAATATTTTTAAGAAAATCTTTTACTAAATAATAATATTTTGACAAATGGAAAGAAAAAACACAAGGTAAATGCATAACGTTTTAATTCTCTTATACTCTGTTTCTTTTAATCATTTGGCGAAGTTTAATGTTTTTAGTAAAAAGAATGAGATAAATCAAATATGATTTGAACAAGGTTGAAATTTGGTCATAACTTTTATTTAATTACTAAAGTAATTCACTAAAATTCAACGAATATCAAAAGAAAATCTTTTCATCCAAATTTAAATCTCATTTATTCAAGATCCCAGCGTATAAATTGAATAACTCTGTTATAATTTTTAGTTAATGAGTATACTTAAGATACACTATAATCAGTCAGCAGAGAGGAAGTTTTAGAAGAAGTTTTGATCTCTTATTCAGTTTTTGCATATATATTAGTTCATACTTTTTTATCTCTCATTTTTATTTATGTTTTCCTCTCTATCTCTAATTTTTATTTATGGTTCATACACTCAAAATGTGTTAATGATTAAAATGTAAAAGAAAACTAAGTTAATATTTTTCCAAAAGAAATTTTTCATTGATTCTGTCATACCCTAAAATTTTCCCATCATATTTCAATATATTCTGACTCACGTGATCCTCAGTCACTCAAGTCTATGCAAGGATTGAGCACATTTACATGTCTCCTAAGCAACAAGTCATAACTAGGGTTTTACTTCCCTCCAAGTAAAATAAACTTCTGATACTTCAAATGGACTTCATGACCTCTCATATGTCTCATAATACCCTCATGACAAGTTTCAAGTCTCGATTCAAAAGATTGCTCACTCAATGGCCCAAACGATCGATAATCGACTAGTTGACCTAAAAGTCAAAATATGGTCAAACCACAGTCAAAACTTCTGATTTTTGGTCAACATCCTCATTATGAAGTATCATTCATCATTTGATCAAGTATTGATCATGATTCATCAAGAAAAGTTCAGAAATCAACAAAACCTAAAGTTTCTAAATTAGGGCTTTTTACATATTCATTCATGTCTTAACTTTCGTATCTCATGTCTTGCAATGTTTTATTCCAAACTAACCGCATGTTTGAGTTATTTGTGAAATTTAAAGAAGGTTTAGATCATTGGCTCGAATCTTGAACGTATGGAATGAAAGATGCCATGATTAGGGCATGAATGGAGACGACATTCGTTTTCCTATGTGCCAGCGTTTTTAGACCAAACCAATACCACCATTCTAATTAGAGGATGTTTTTAAACTAATCTGGGCGCTTTGCAATCTTGCTTGGGTTGTATTTTGGTTGCTTGAGTTTTGCAGGTCTGGGGAAAAAATACTTGCAGAAAAATCCGCAGGTAAATCCGCAATAGAATCCGTGACAAATTCCACAGGGCATGAGGTTGAAGACGATGATAAGGCCCTTGGAATTCTTTGACCGTGCGTTGGAAAGTTCTCATTGACAGGCCCACTATCATGCTCTCTTTCTGCACGCGTGTGATCTCCTCACTGGCTTGTCAAATCTTCATGTATCTCTCTCCTTCATTCATTGGGTGTGAACGATAGTAGTGGGGCCCGAGCAGACTTTTATTTTTGTTCCGTGCATTCAATAGCCTTGTTTTCAATAACTTATTTTCAATATATTTATCTAACAAATAACTAGCGCTGAACGATTGGAAGAAGTGGGGAGGTTGTGACCAACAAGACCTGGGTTCGAACCCAGGGTTTTGTAAATTATTTTTTCTTTCTCTTCTTTATGTATTCACACAGATCCAGCGCGTCCAGTCTGCACACGCCTACGGTATACCCTCAGTCACCAGCCACTGGATTCAATCCAAGGTCAGATCCAAGGGCATCTTGATGAAAATCTACCATGCACCTCCAGTGAAGAACCACATCTGATCCCAGCTAAGTTATTTCCAAATTTTTTTTATTATTATTTTTAATTACATAAACTTTCTTTTATCATTTTTTTCCTCTTTTTTTTCAAATATTTTTATAAATCTTCTTAGTATTTACTAAAATTATTTCTTATAATGTTATGTGTTATAATTACTTATTTTATTCGAATATTCGATTTTTTTTTACAATTTTATCAATAGTTGTTTTTAAACAATAAAAATCATTATTTTTGTTAATTAATTAATTGAAAGTTAATAATTAGTTTTTTAGGTGTGTTAACCTCGATTCTTTTATAAACCTTAGAATCCTTTGGTAGGTGTTTTCCACTAACGCATTTTTAAGCCTCATAAACCTTTTGGGTCACAATAAGTTTTCTTAAATAACCCTTTTAGGTTCAGGATCAGGGTTTGTAATCAATTAGGGTTTAGATCAGTCAATGCACTAACCTTTTTCTTTCTTTGTTCAAATTTTCAGAATTAATCAAGATTCTCCGATTACGCGCCATGCCAATAAAAAAAAAGAAGCTAAGTCACTATTTAGTTATTATTTTAAATATTATTTATTTTTACCTTATAAAATGTAAATTAGGGTTTACTTTCAAATGTTAAAGAACTCTGCCTACACTCACCCCATTATTTTCTGTTAATTCTCAGATGATCAGAGTCAATCAAGGGTTCGAGGAAGATCAAGGCTCAAGATCAAGATGATAAAACTAATTATTGATTTCTCTTATTCTCCCGCCTTTTAATTTCCCCCATCCCCGCAGGTGTTTATTGTAATAGCGTAGGGTTTTAATTCTGCCTTTATTTTTCTGCTGTGGTTAGTAATCCTAGGGAGTGCAAGCTTCGTTAAAAGAATTAGATCACTAATTACAAGATAAAATATTCGAATTCAACCACATGATTGTTGCACCCACACACCTTTAGGGTAATCCCTCTTGTTGCCTTATACTGTTGCCTTAATTGTTACATGTTGCCTCTAAGTGTACTAAATAGTCAAGTCCCTGGATTCCGAGGATACCTAAAGCAATGTTGCCTGTCGCCTTCAAATTTATAGAAACTCCCTCGAGGTTGCCCTATAAAGAATAATTGTCCCAATTGCTAAGGTATCCTCGCATGATGCCTAAAAAGATTAATGACTATTCTATCCTTCCATTAGACTACCGGCCCTCTTTATGGCAACAGATAGTCTTATGGCGAACGAACTCTCGATGACCCTTCAAACATCCAATTGAAAGACTTCCTGCCCTCTTATGGTATGGATAGATCCTTTCGCCTGAAAAGCTAAAAGAACGTTTTTTTCAAACTTAGGGTAGTTGCTACTAATTGCTTGCTCACAATTCAAAAATTCAAAATACTTTTCACACCTCCTTTTCAAATACTTTTAAACAAGGCTACGCTTATTTACAAGCTAAAGTCCTTAACGAAATCTTTTTTCAATTCACACCCTACTTTTCAAACAATTCAAACATTTTGAAAACAAAGTGAGCTAAGCAATTAAGAGCCCATGGATAACCATGGATACAAAGGGTGCCTTACAGCTTCCCTTTGTATAACTTACCCCCCGAACTCAAAATCTTTTCAAAGAAGGTCTTTCCTGTTCTTTTAGCCTTTCCAATTGGATAAAATAAAAGTCAGTGGCGACTCTTGCTATTCGCACATTTCTTTAAAAGTCAGCTCACTGTATTACAGATTCAAAGCTTTATTAAAAGCCTCATCTCATGAATAATTTTTGGTTATTAACTTTTATAAATATTACTTTAATGGTGGTCTCTTTCTGAAAGTAATGCGATACACAAATTGCAAAGTTCGGGCTTTTTTTCCTACAATGAATTGAGGTACACCTATATGCTACATTTCTTTATTTTTATTTTTAGATGTTAACATTCTTTTATTATTTATTAAATTATAGATCTCATGAGAAAAGAAATGTATGTTTAGCTGAAATTTATTTATAATTAATAATCTTTGATTTCTCTGTTGAGTGTAAAGAGTTAAAGCCCTATGGCTAATATCGACGCCTCTTTTTTTAAACAATTTACAATATACTACAGATTCTATATCACTTATTACTAATATGTGTCATAGTTTTCCTATTTTTCTATAAGGTTGTTGATATAGTTTGAGTGGAAACTAATGGTAGTTTCTTGAAAAACAAATATGTTTTTTTAATCTCAATCTATTAATGGACAACTCCTGAAGAGGAGTGCAAAGGTGCCAATTTGGTACTCAAGCGACTTCTTATTCACATTCATTCCTAATTTCTCGAGTTATATAGTATTTTCTTGTTTGTTCTTGGGATTTTAAATATGTCTAAGTAGAACTCTATCACTTTTAAATTATTTCTTAATCACTTTAGTACGAGTTTAAAACTACCTTACGTAACAAGCTTATTAATTGTTGGCTCACATTTTAGTTCAATTGCATTTGCTTTAGAGTTTCTTCTTAAGGCTCATGAGATATGTCTTGCAACTTATCCTTCCAATTCAACTAATATAACTGCATTTATTATAATGACAACAAACGATATTTTTAGAGGCAACTGGGTGAATTGAATGTAGGACGCTGATACTAGCTAGTGTGATCTACTTCAAGTTCATTTCATTACCCCTAAAAGTAATGTATGTTACGTATATCATACATTTTGTTATAAGGGATATATTTGAAGAATCGCATGTAGGATATATTTTACGTTAAAATTTCTTAGTTAGAAACAAGAGAATTAAGGTGGAGCAAGTATGCGGGCCAATAATTTTTGGCTTACACTATAACTTATTTTGCATATATTGTCAAAGTGGTAATCATGATATGCATCATCAAATGAACTCCCATCAACGGCGAAACGAGTATATTTGGTGCGACTCAATTCAAACCCCATTTTCTTGTGCTTTTCGCACCTTTAACTATTACACTACCAACATTGAGAAATGTCGACTGAGCTAACCAATCACTAATCCAAGTCTAATGGCAAATTCTTTAGGTAGGGAATTTTATTACCAACACACTTGGACACTGCATAATCAAGCTCTTGTATACTAAAGGGAGAAGTCAAGGAAAGTTTATCATCATCTGAAAGAGATGAGAAAACTACATCATCTTGACAAAATCTTTCATCATCTGTTTCCCTAAAAATATCAGTAAAATGATTCATAACTTCTTGCCTAATCTCGTTCACCCCTTCGATCTAGCCCTTTCTAACCTTAAGAGATAAGATAACATTCTTTGTGTTCCCACTCTTAACAAAAGCATGAAAGTAATCAAATTTCGTGTCACCCTCCTCAAGCCATTTAAACCTAGATCTTTGAAACATTTGAGAGTATTTAATCTTAAGTAATGACCACAAGTCTGCAATCTCTCTAGATGTAAAAATCTATCTCATCAATAGATAAGGGCCTGAGATCATCTAAATAGTCCACGTTACTCACCTTCTCTTTAAAGAGAACTCTTGAAATAAACATTTATGACAAAACACACATAATTAGAAGGACGTCACTCTAACCAACTACCCGTAAAACCTAGACCAAAGGAGGAAAATAAATATCTACCTTCTAAATTAAACTAGATCAAAAGAAGACCATCACTACTTCCCACAAAAGGACTGAAACTCCAATCACATATCAAGTTACCCCACCACAAGGACTGGATTGGAGAAACGGAAGCCTCGTAAAGCTTAGTTTTTTTATTGCTATAAAATCTAAGGAATTAGACCTAATAAGATCCTTTACCTTGCTCTTTTTGATCCTACCCTAGATCGACCTCTGCAACTAAAGAAGGAAATCAATATTGACGAGAATCCATCATCGATCGAACTCGTTTGAGTCCTATCCCTTCTCTCTAGATCCTGTAATTTCTTAATTTCTAACTTAGTTTTTTGCACAAAAGTACACCCTAATTATTTTGTTAACCTATAACTTCTAGAAACCATTCTATTATCCACATCATAAACCCTTACTAAAGATGGTACCAAAGTAACAAAAAGAGAAGACAATGAAGAGGAAGCACCATCAAGGCAAATTAATAAAGAAAAATTAAGTGAACCAACAATTTAAGAGATCAAGATCACTGTTGGGATAATCAAATTTAAGTAGATTATCTAATAATTACTCTCTCCGTCCTAAAATAAGTATCATAATAATAAAATTCGTTTGCAGTAATGATAAAATTCGTATGTAGTAATGATAAAATTCATGTGGTAATTATATATTTACATTGTTTCATCTCACAACCTAAAGCTAATGATAAAGCAAGAAAGGCAGATTTGTTACGTCTGAAAATAAATAACATGCTAGCCGAGATCGGAAGACATACAATTTAGTATCATGTGATGCTTCCTATGTCGATCAAAGGTTAGAAGATGCAAATACAATGAAACGCAAACTAATCAAATCTTTTTCAAATCTACCATAGTATACTAAAATCGTTGAAATGTTAGAATCAATTAAAACTTAGTTAGACTCGACAATTAGGCAATTGACTCATACTCTATCTTTTAAGTGTCACTAAATGACCAAAGTTATAAACAAAGAACTATGTTCTGAGCGAGCGGGCTACGTACGCGAGGATAAGAAGAAATTAAGAATCTTGTGAAATCAAAGCCCACATTATTTTGGTCAGTATGTTAATGTTTGCGTTTAAATATTAAACTCAAAATTTTTCAATATGTACAACCAATCAAATAAGTCATTTTATTCATTTTTATGTTTTTTTTTTCATTTTATCTTTATCTTACTTTCTATATGTTGTTGTTTCCAAACTGGATTCTTATTGAAAAAAATTCTTATTTAGTGTTCTCATATATTCGAAGATGTAACATGTTCAGTTCTAAAATAAAATCAGAGAAAGAAATAATTAGAGCTACAAAAAAACACAATCATTTTAAGCAAAAATGTTCAAAGACAAAAACAAGATAATGAAGATAATAATCTCCAGGAAGTTGATTAATCAGTCCAAGTATGAATGCCATAGCCGTGAACAACACGATAAGAACCACTATTGCTTAAACGGCATGTGGACCGAAAAAAATTTGAACTTATAATAATAATAATAATAGTAATAATAATGTGGAAAAAGATGAAGAATATTAATGTGATGAAATTGAATTTGAAGATTATTATACAGTTGAAACTAAGGGGTATATATTATTTTATTAGTTGTTCTTCCCTTGAGTATTTGAACTTTCCGAAGTTATAACTACTCCAGATGCTGTCTCCGATGAAGTACGTTGCTGAGTCTGTGAATCTGATCATCACACCAATCATAATAAACAGTCAATAATCACAAATATGGCAAATTATGAGTTTTTAGACTCACCGTAACATGATAATACTAACAGAAAATAGACTAACGAAGTTTCAAGTTTTTGAAAGTTCCGTGTAGATTAGTCGCAGTTTAAGCGTTTAACCATCGGAAAACAAATATAGAATCTATTGAATTACAGTTTAACTGTGACAAATATTTTATGATGTTCTATTTAACGATAACTTAGCTGTTACAAATTTTAGACTCAGTACAGTGGCCTGCCTTACACGTTCTCAGAGACGGTGATATGCCCTCTGTCATGAGAATATGCTCCATTGATCTCATGATTATTAAGTGAATAGTGCTTCTTTTTTTTTAGACTACAGATAATGAAAATTCATCAATTTTCTCAGTTGGGCAGTATCTAAAAATACCAGAGAATGCAAAGTGGGCCAATGCATGGAAAGCAAAGACCATTTTGACTGGATCTTTAAAGAATTAACCACCATGCACAATTCCTACAGAAACCACATGCATTCACTGTTACTTTATATGATGACCCTCTCTCTCTCATATTCATTGACCCATACATACATAATACGGTTAATAGCACAACCAAGACAGCTCATGCACATGGGTTTTGTGTTACCCATGTGGACCCCTATGTCCACATGTTATAGCAAAATCATAACATATATTGTATGTCAGTGAGTAAGTGACCATCACAATTCATATAAATATTCAACTCAAAAAATACCATCAGAGACGACGACTCTGACACGTTGACACTCATAATAATTTTTAAAATACGAGAAAAGGAAATTACCGGTCGGAGAAGGGGAAGGAGACGGGTGCCTTATTACTGGTTGCTGATTAAATGGACGATATGCAGGAGAGAAGGGAGCGCCTTCGATCGGTGTAGTAGGGTAGTATAGATAGGATGGTCCTGCTGGTATGCGATGTGGCTGAGGGGTAGAAAATGTACTCCTTGGTGCAGCTGGTTGCACAGAATAGCCATAATAATATGGTGAGGCCATAGTTGAAGATGATGGTCCATACACTTGTTGGTAGTATTGTGCTTGCTGAATCTGAGGGTTATACATTGTGGCCTATACTCATAATTACAAATCATTTATCAGCCCAATAATTCAAATTATTTAATGTTTCAAAAATCAGATCAGAGATCAAACTAATGAGATCGATAATAATTTAATGAATAAGTATATCGCAGAAGGAACCAATAATCTAGGTATTCTCTCTGCGTAATACTATTTCTCATTAAATTGAAAGAGATCTCTTATTATTAAATCAATCAACTAACTAAGTTGTTCGGGTCTATTTTAAAAACATAGTACTATCAAGTACTAATGTGAAAATTAATGAAAAAATTATAATTTTGGATGATATTAATTGATTATGGGAGGGAGATGCTTACTTGATGGTACCCATATTCAGGAGTGTAGGTGGGGTAGCTGAAAAAAAGAGATGAAACGAATTGAATTAGAAAGCATATAAGGAATGAAAAACGTTGAATGCAGTAATGTATTTTTTTCTTAGAGAAGCAATAACTTAAAATGGTAGCCTTCTATTGTTGTGGAGTAGTAGTATAGTAGTGAAGTTAATATTGTAAGGTTTTTTCGGTGACGAAAATTACAAGCATTAATTTCATATCACTAGCTTTTGGTTGTCTTGTGGGGACCTTAAATTGATTAATGTGTAATCAGATTTTATAGCTATTGTACCATTTCCTCTTTGTTATATAGTATGCAATATTATTGTCACAAAATTATTTAATTCGAACAGATTAATTCTATCGTCTATTATCACACTCATTTAAAGACAAAGCAAAATTCTGTATAAACTAACTCAGTATACATAGTGTTTGTATCTGATAAGATTCAAACTCTAAGACCTTGGGAAGTGCATACTCTCTCAGGTCTCAAGTTTTCCGCAACATGTCAACTCTTGGTTTATTATGTTTTGAACTAAATTATTGGATTGTTGGAGAGAGTAGGCAAAGTTTGGACAAGTACATGGTAATTTAATTTTATTATAAGAAATGAAATGTGAGGATTTTGACACTGACAATGAGAGGTACTGTAATTGGAGGGGGAGCAGTCAAGAGACATATGTAGACAGCAATGTGTGCGTCTATATGCAGTTATATAATTAATACCATGGACCAGTTTTCCTTTGACTGTCATAACTTACCATAACATGGGTAATAAATTAATCACCACACAGTAATTTATTAACTCACCCATATGGTTGGTACATTACTGGTGCTGCTGCTCCTCCTCCTGCCATTTGTGCTGCCCCTCCCGCCGGAACACCACCGTACCCAACTGCTGCCGCTGCCCCTCCTGTCCCTGCTCCTACTCCCCCACCTTGATATGTACTACCTCTGCCTGCATTACACTACCAATGTCAGAATAGCAATCTGAATCAAATAATAAAAACACTCCTATCGTCCACAAATTTCTGCTAGAAATCGATATTCCTATATTGAAAGTTATTACTAGGTTCTTGAACTCTAATATTCACAATTGTAATCAAGTTTTTAGAGGTTATTATCATTTCTTCTATAGAAAAAAAAATACCATATTAAATAACGAAACTTGTATTTAAATAAATACTATGATCTAATCTCTCTGCTTGAATTATAAGCAAATATTCTCTTTTTTTGTTGATTGAGTAATAAATGTATCTGGTCAACATAAAAGACTAGATACATTTATTTTTTAATGAAACTAAAAAGAGAATATTTACTTATAATAATGATCCGAGGAAATAATTTATAATATTTCTTTTATTACATAGTTTATATAATAATGATATACCATGATTAAGTTGAAAAGTAAAATAAAAATTATTATTAATCATTATGGTAAAGTAAGAAAAATAAAAGCATGAAAATAACCTCTTGGTGGTGATGGTCTAGGACGTCCTAGAGAAGCAATGTTACAATTAGCTCTTCTTCCATCGATTACCGGATTCGGATCAACACAAGCTCTTCTTGCTGATTCCGGATCACGAAATGTTACCTGGAATTTCAATATTTATCATATGATATATGCATCATCAAATGAAATAAAGTGAGATAAGGAGAAAAAGATGGAGACATACAAATCCGTATCCTTTAGATTTTCCTGTGTTCTTATCAGTGATAATGACAGCTTCAAGAATGTCACCAAATTGTTCAAAATATGTCCTCATTTCATCAGTTGGAGTTTCCCAAGCTAGTCCTCCAACAAAAACCTTAGTGAATGTTGTGTCTCCGAACTGCGATCGGTAATGCGGATAAGCCATTGCATCAAATTAGCAACAAAATTTGCTACTGTTGGCTAATGTAACTGTTGTTGTGGTGGTTGATATTGTTCTACTAGTTTATGCATGCATCAAATCAACTATTTTGGTATTCTCATTCTTTGATGAGTCTTTCTTCATCAAAGTTTTCTTCTTCTTGTTTTGATTTGTGTTTGTGGTTTTTGCTCTTTCAACAACACCTCTTTGTTCTTTTCCAATAGAAGAGAACAGTTGAATTTTAAGAGAGAAAAGAGAGAGGTGGGTATGGTTTATGAATATGATGATGATGTGGTATGGTGGTTTGAAACAGAGGTGTTAGTTAATTAAAAAATGAAAAAAAATATGGAAAAGTTTTTTATTTTAGAATTATTTTAATGGAAAAGATGAGAGAGAGGAGGGTAGTGGAGGAGAGAGAAAGAAATGTGACAGCTGCAAACAAACTCTAATATGCTGGCTAAAGAGAGAAAGAGAAGAAGGTAATGTAATGGTTTTTGTTATATATCATTTCATATAAGTGACAGCTGAGATAATCTAGTCTCACTTGAAGTGTGTCCTCCCTGTCTTTGCATTAATATACTCTCCTACCATCCAATCAATTTTTCTGTTTTGACTTAAACTAATAAGTCTTATTTCATTTTTTTCTTTTTGGCCTAGGTTCTTCTCAACCATACTTGTTATTGTTCCATTCCAACTACATGTCTAATTTATGTTTTAAATATAATAATTAGTTTTCTTTTGAAGAATAATGGTTTTTGAGGTAAAATATGTGTCAAGTATATTTCAGTCGCGTTATTCTTCAGTCGGCTTTGTCGATAATTAAGATTTGATCTATTCAGAAAAATTTTCTTTCATGCGTTTCTATTGAGTACTGAATTATTAACCACTTAGACCATGTGTTTATAAGATCGATTTAAGATTTTGGGAGGCTTTGTGTATGAGATTGATGTTAGTCACGAATTGGAGTTTTAGATTAACTGTGTTAAATGTATGTAGACATTAGAGTCTCATTTTGTTGTTCCATTCCAATTACATCTCTAATTTATGTTTTAAATATAATAATTAATTTTCTTTTTAAGGAAAATATGCGTCATGTATAACTCAGTCGCGTTATTCTGAAGTCTGCTTTGTCGATATTTAAGATTTGATTTATTCATAATGATTTTCTTCTATGCGCATACATTGAGTACTGAATCATTAATCACTTAGACCATATATATGTCTATAAGATTGATTTAAGATTTTGGGAGACTTTGTTTATGAGATTGATGTTCTTCACGAGTCGGAGTCTTATTTAGTCATAGATTAACTATGTTAAATGTATGTAGACAGTAGAGTCTCATTTTGTCACGGTTTAATCACCGCAAAATGCATAGTTTGAGTTGTTGCCTATTGCATTCTTATTTAGCCACAAATTAACTATGACAAATGTGTGTAGAGACTCGTTTTGCCACAATTTAACCAATGCAAAATGTGAGTCTTTGTGTTGTTAGGGTCATATTCAACCAAAGATTAAGAATGTCAAATATGTATAGAGTCTCGTCTTATCATAGTTTAATCGTGACAAAATAGAATGCTTTGTGTTGTTAGTTGCTATGCACACTTTTTCAGACGATCATATGTGTCTATCATGTCTTTAACATTTTTGTAATTGTTTATTAATTAAAAAAAAAAGTTATATTAGAAAAATACCGATATTTTCCACAACAAAAGATATGGACCCTATGATGATCATCAAATGGCTCTTTAAACATGAAAAGAAGAAACTATATAATTGACCCAAAGAGGTGCGTGCTATGGCTGGCAGCTTTGTACACAAATAGTGAATAATCTCAAAAAATTTAATTCAATTTCACTTGCTTTTTCCAATGTGTTTTGTTTTGCAGAAAAAGCTTTGCATTTGCATGTGTGTGGTGTACAGAGTGAAAAATACTAATTTAAAATTTTAATTTGACCTCACTCCTTTTCCTCTGCCGTGTCTTTTGTTGGTTAATTATAGTTGATTATAGACACAGACACATGTGCTCTTCAGTAATTAACTGCACCAATCATATTTTATTTTCTTTTTGATGGGACCATATAGTATATCCCACCACATGACCCCAAATCCACTAATTATAAGCTATTATAGAACCAAATTGAAACAAGGCAGTTATACAGTTAGGTTTGAAATTAAGGATATACTTTAATATTCTTTTTAGAAATCTAAATTAACTAGAAATTGTAGCAACTTAATGAATTTATTTACTATCTTAAATTGGTAGTTTTTTAAGAGAACGAATTACTGTATAATATTTAAATTTAGTCACAGTAAAACCATAATTGAATAAATTTTTATAAAATATTTTTATAATTAAATCATGATTAATTAAGATATATATTTGTTATGTCATAATTAGTGACAAGGATAATCTCGTTGAGCAAATGCCCGTAAAAAATGAGACGGAACGCATATTTAAAGATATGATCTTAAAATTTTGGTTTGTCCTGCAAATAAATAAAGGAGGAGCGGATGCGGACACTACATCTTTTAAAATTAAAAATATAAAAAATTTAGGTTAATGTTTATGTATGCAAAAGTCCGTAAAAAATATAAGTGAACAGAATGGACACATCAGACAGTGTGACTCTAAAAATCTTAATCTAACTTTAAAAAAAACCTCTAAAAAGTAAAACGGCTTTGATCTTAAGAAAAACTAAGAAATATGTTGATTATCCGAACACAATTTTTCGGTTGTTATTTATTTATTTGCTATATGAAATGAGTTGTTAATTATGGTATGATAAGATGTCATGTTCTAAGGTAGGATTAGGCAGCCACGATGAAAACAAATGCGAAGACTTTTATGAGCTGTATAGATCCATCACCATCGTATCATTCCCTAATAAATCATGTCATTAACTAAACAAATGCAAATGTCAAGCTAATATCCCACTTATTTTATTACTAATGGTAGACCATTATCTTGTCCACAAGCAAACCAGAATGAGAATCACAAAAATCAGTCTTCCTGGCACTTAATTGTCAAGAACTTTTCAACAATGATTTTTTCTCATTAGTCTTAGTTGGATCATACACGTTTGCCACTCCCCTTTTGTTGCTGACCTTGGCTTTAATGATCATATACAGTTAATTTTTCTATATTTTAAAGTATCATGATCACTTTTAGTGTATTATAGAGCATCTTATATCTTATCTGTATTTATATGAGATGATAGAAATTGTAGTTTTGTTTTGAGTTTTTCTTGTACCTAATAATCAGTGTTTGAGAATGATTTATAATCATTAGAATTTAGATGGTAGTATTCTATATCACTTGTCATATTGAAATTTTAATTCATTCAAATAATAATTTGGAATTATATAATTGTTTTGTAGTTGTACACGTATGTATATTGATCAAATTGTGTAAGCAAATATCGCGTTTGTTGTTTGAACTTTCTATTTAATATGTTGTTATTAGTTGTTGTTTTGACACAAAATTTTAGGCTTAATTACACAAGAGATTTTTAAGTTTTTTCGGTAACAACTTGGTCTTGTAAGTTTTTTCAATAACAACTTAGTTTTTAAATTTCTTTTTTTTTGAATTAGGATCTCCCTTTATATTTTTTGGATACTATTTTATGTATTTAGGATACTAATATATGCATTTTGCTGCAATTTTATGTATTTTGGGTGATTGGTTTAATCAAAGATTAAAAAATGATTAAAAAATGGTAACTATGCATACATGTGTTAACTTAAAGGATTAAGTTGTTAACAAAAAACTTAAGGGACCAATTTGTTACAAATAAATAACTTAAAGTAACTCTGGTATAATTATACCAAAATTTTATATAGTGGTTGTAAAGATGGTTGTAGTCACATTATGTTCTATAATATCTCATACAAATGTAGTCAATGAAAGACGAGTAGTAGCAAATTAAGTTTGTAAAACTCAATCTCTTGGCTAGTGAGAGCCCATGGTAAATATCATAGAGTTTAACCTTGAGGATGTCCGAAGAGTCTTTACTTAAATTAGAGAAGTCATATTGTCAAGTCCCTAAAGAATTACATATAGCTCCACCAAAAGTGGTGGGTGCAACACCCAATTCTACCCCGCAATCATAAGCGAAAATCAGAGTGCATTTAAAATATTCATCAAAGATGGGATGTCACATTTCGACTTAACCAAACAAACATACTCATATTGTATTTAACAAAGATACATAGCATTCGGAAACAAAACTTTATCCAACAACTTCCAATTTCAATTTATAAACATCTTTCAATTCAACTCAAAACAAATATCATCATGGAATACAACAATTAAATAATAACGACTAATCCCCCCGAGTGCTACGTATCAGAGCAATAGACACCAACTCGACTTGCCATAAAGCAACATAAGGACTTCATGAAGTCACTTCGAACATCCACAGCTAATCTTGAATACCTGCCCATTTCTCATGGTAGGGGAAATATCAGCAAAGGGGTGAGATGTCTTACAATATAAAGGAATGCATGATAAATAATATAGTAGATATAGATCATACATAATTTCACCACTTCACATCACATAACATCTTACAACAATTTTCATCGCAAAACAACTTATCAATATAATACAACTTTCAAAACGGCAACAATGTCATTAATCAATTAAGACAACATATTCAAATTTACAATTATACTATCATTACGTCACAACAAACATGTCATCGTCTCAACAATTCAAATCACATAATCAACTTATGAAACGGCAACAATGTCAACAATCAACCATGACAATATATGCAATTCACAAGTAAGATTCCAACACATCACAACAACCATCTCATCATCACGTCACAACAATACAAACACAATTCAAATGCAATTCAAATGCGACTTGACTTATGCAAATGCATGTGGTACCAATTTGGAGTAAAACTCCCACCGTCTCAATTTTTCCATTGGGCACACCGTCGCTATTTGCCAATAAGGCCACCGTCGCTTTTTGCCAAAAGGTCGTCGTCGCTTATGCAAATGGATGTGACACAATGAATGCAACATCCACACCAACACAACACATACAACACAAACAATACGTCACAACATCAATCAAAATCACCGTCGAACATCATCAATATAATGTCAAACTTCAATAACAAAATCACCATCATTCATAAGAATGCATCACGTCATTATCCCGTCACCATGTTGCATCATCATACAACAAGAATTCATCTCACAACAATAATTACATCATACAACAATCCAATTCAAGAAAGGGATTCACAAGAGTTTCCAAAGATATTCAAAGCATATACAATGGAAAGACATCAATTACAGCTTCACGGAGGTTCAAACGGCATTGAAAACGGAGTCACAGATCCAAAGATACATCAATTCAAAGTTTGAACAAGTTTTGCACAACAAGGTCCGCTTAGCGGCCTTCAAGCTCGCTTATGGAAATACAATTTCAATAACCCCGCTTCAAGCGGACTAAAACAGTAGCGAAATACAAACTAGGCTCCGCTTAGCAGACTGGCTCCGCTTAGCGAGCCATCTTTATTTTTCAAAAATAAACAGCATATAATCATATCACATATCATGCCAACAATATTGTTATCAATCAACACCAATTCACATTTACATAAATACGATTCAAGTAACATGTTATCACTCACATATAAATCATACTCATAGTATCCACCAATTCAACATCTCATTATACATGTAGTAAACAATTGTCAATACATTAGCGCACATCCTCATCAATTCATCACGGTATATAATATGAATAAATTGCAACGTATTATATCAACACATACTATTCACATTTCATCAAGCCATAACACATATTCACATACATACATATTATTAAAACAACCACATCATAATTAAGTCATCAAGTAATCATTCTCCACAAGGACATTCAAATAACACATATTTATTCACACACATCATGAATATTACACCACATAATATGCCATCACAATGTTATTCACAAATTATCAAGTTATAACGCACATATACATAATTACATGATAACAACATCTTAATTAATTCGTCATGTGCTAACCATTCCACTTCTATCGCATAGATAATTTCATTAGCTTCCCAACTCTTCGAACAACGCATAAAACGGAGTTACAGATCAAAAGTTATGACATTTCAAAGTTTCAAAAATATTTTTGACAGCAGGGTCTGCTCAGCGGGCTGGGGTCCGCTTAGCGACCACGCGATTACGCAGAAAAATACAGCAGCAAACAGAACTACAAAAATGATATATCTCCACCCAAAATCACTTCCAATCAACAATTCAAAGCATATATGATCAGTATACATCATTTATCATCATCAAATCATACCAAAACATGCTTAGACCACCAATTTCATGAAATCTAACATAAACCCTAATATTTATAAAACTATGAAATTGAAAGATTAAAGATGATACACCAATCACAACCTTACTCACTCACATAAACCTCTAACAACTCATCAAAAGCTCAGCAAATCATTCATTAATTTCAACATTCATCAACATCACATTCATGGATTTCAATTATGAAACCTAATCTATACCATATTCATCATCATAGAGAGTAAGAACTCCATCCTTACCTTAGCAAAAGCTTCTCCTTCTTTAATGAAGTCCTTCCTCTTCGTGCCATAGCTTTCCTCTTTCTTCCCTTCTTTCTCTTCTTTCTCTTCTTTCACCAAATGAGAGTTATGTCTCTAAAACCCTAACTCTCTTACTATCCTTCTTTTCTTAATTGGGCTTAACCCACAATCCAATCTCATTGTTTTATATTCCTTCCACTTAGGCCCAATTCATAACATTCCTCTAATTACTCAATTAAGCCAAATAACACACATAAATAAATAATCACATAACATAACGAATATTATTCCCAATAATATTCCACAACTACAATTGATCCATAATGCAAATAATACTAACTCACAATTGTATTTCTCCGACTAATTCGACTAATAAATCTAACCATAAACTTAATTGCTCAAATCAACATATTAATCTAATTACGCCTTTAGAATAATACCGATAAATTCCGACTTCGACTAATTCCAATGAATAAATCATTGATCAATTTAATTAAATACTTAATTAAATTCGGGGCGTTACAGTGGGGGTAGGTGTTCTCTTGCTATTTCTGTAACACCATAAAATCCCCAACGTATAATACTACGAAATAAATCAAATATAACAAATTATTATATTTAGAGTGTCACACATCACATCACAAACCTTATATGTATCACTTTTTAAATAAAAACATATAATTCAAAGCACCTGTAATCACATGCCCTCCTTTACTTACGGACATCGCAGTGGAATTAATCAACAAAATATAACTCATCAATTAAATAGATCTCATAATAATCTTTTTTCTGAAATTAAAGGAGTTATAGAAAAAACGTTCAACATCAAAACAACTCAAAAATACTGTTATAACTCTCGCAACAACAACTCATAGTGTGATAAATCATAAATGTCCGCTCGCCTGGTGTTACAGATCAGAGCAACGAGAATCTAAAAGCGCATAAAATAGAAAAGGAAGAATAGCCTCAACGCCATCTTTCAGTTCTAATGCAGCTACTTATCTTCTTGCTTATCTTTACCTCTAAGAATAAGCACAAAACACTACAAATAATAAAGGAGTGAGAATATGCTCAAAATATATAGGTGCAAAAGAAATGTGAGGGCAATCTAAAACAAAGATACCCTCTTTCGTACATTTCAATCACAATAAATAGCATAACTCATATGTGTTATTCAAAACAACTCAAATGCACAACCTTTATATAATGCAATCTAGACAACGACTAAACTCATGCATGTGGTACCAACTTAACAAAGATTTTTCATACGAACCAGGTCCCAACATTTGAACCCCGAGCCCTCTCATTTGAGCTCTGGACAAGTCACTAGTCTCCTTATCTAAAATCGTGACTCACCTTTTTCACAATAACGACAATATATAATGCATGTATATATAATGCAAAACAACAACTCAACAACGAATTTACAGTCTCACATCTGACCATAAATAATCCTGCACAACAACAACAACAAAGTAGTCCCCACATTTGAACTACACACCATAAATTCAATTATATGATCATCACATAATTATCATACAACAACGCAATTTCATCATCAACTGATTAATAGATTGAATTATTTAATCAAGTAAAATTCACCAAACATACCAAACAGCAGTCAAACATCGACCACACGAGGAAACAACACTGAGCAGCTGAAAATGCAGCTACTAACAAGGTGACGACCAGCTCAACGTCAAAGGGACGACCGTTACCCTCTGAAGACCGTGACGGTCTCCCCGTCCCCTTCGCTGACTACCTTCAGTTATTTATAGCGTGTGACAACAAGGTCGTGGTAAGTGTGACGACCGTCACGTTGTAGCAGTAATAGTTTTTTGCGTTTACGTCAACAAAGTTGTTCCGAAACTCCAATTTTTTGCCTCAAAACACCCAAATCGATTAGAATCAATAGAAAATTAACATATCATCATCAAAACATCATACCCTATCAATTAACTAATAAAATAATCGGTTATTCGCCACTTTGGACCTTTTATATCATCATAAACATAACACACATATGAACACTAACTCATACCAAATTCACAAACAAGAACATACAATTTTCATGGTAAAATCAATACACGAAAAATCATATAATTACACCATTTATCTAATGTTTTCACAACAATCTCATTCATATCATCCATCATTCACCAAGGGAAAAAATAGAGAAAACCTAATGGAAATTGAGGACTTCTCCCTACCTAATCATGCAATTGACACCAAATTTAGAGTATTCTCCCTACCTTGAATTTCTTGCAAAGCAAGCTCAATAACAATGGTGATTTTTTCCCAAACCCTTGTTCTTCCTTTCCTCTAACTTTGCCTCTTTTTCCTTATTCTCTAATTCTCCAAAAGAACACGTACTGGCACAATTAGGCTCTTCCTAAACCTTTTTTGTTCCAAAACTTAATTTTAATTTTTTAATTATATCACTTTGCCCCAACTCTTTTACTTCTCACTTACTTATCCTTATATTTCTATTAATTCTAAATTCCACCCCAACACTTCTATTTTTTAATTTATATTATATTTTAATTTTACTTATTTAATTAAATAAATATACCATAACTACTATCCCCTAACATTATATACACATATAGATTTCACCAAACATCAATCCATAGTACATAAAAATTATTTTAAATAATTAAATAATTCACAAAATCAATTAAATAGATAACTTATAGAAAAGTTTTTTTTTTAAATAATCAAATTTTTCAAAAAAAAATTACGCATATAACCAACTTTAAAATTAATTACATAAAGGGCCATTTTTTCACTATTTTAACACATTGTCGCAACCTTAGGTGGCGACTACACTTAATTTTAGGGCAAGTCGCCACTTGCATTGGCGACTACACTTAAATTTTAATTTTATTGTAAATTGTGGCGGTTCAGAACCGCCGCAAATTTATTTTAATTTAAAAAAAATAGATTTGCGGCTGTTTTGAACCGCCACAATTTACAAAAAAATATATTTAAGTGTAGTCGCCAATGCAAGTGGCGACTTGTCTTAAAATTAAGTGTAGTCACCACCTAGGATGGCGACAATGTGTTAAAATAGTGAAAAAACGGTCATTTATGTAATTAATTTGAAAGTTTGGTTATATGCGTAATTTTTTTGAAAATCTAGGTTATTTAAAAAATTCTAAAGAAAACGGGGTGTTACAACTTCCATCAACATTAATAATTATAAAATAGAGATTTAGAGAGTTCCATTTAACTAGATGATGTTCAATGTTACCAGTCAGAGATTTACAAAAGCAAGTGCAAAATGAGTCTGTCATTCAATGAGAAACAAGGGAAATATGATATATACACGAGAGATGCATGTTAAGTTTCGGTTTCATAAGGTCCATCAAATCCGAGCAACAAATAAGACACTTTAATTGTGAGAACTTCTATTTTTCTTAACAATATGTTATTATCATGAGTCAAGAATAACTCTATATTTAAAAATCCAAGGTTCATATAAAGGTTTTTAAAATCACTACAATCTATAGCATAATAAAGAATGAACCAACTTCTAAACCACATCTTACATAGCGAAGGGGATTAATATATATAAAGTCTTTTGTTTCTTGTAAGTTGGTGAATTTTTGTTTTTCGTCCTTGTATCTTTTTTCATGGATAAAGTCTTTAAATGTTGAATTTTATTTGGTTTTAGTCTCTAAAGTTAAAACCTGCAGCAAAATCAACAGGTTTCCTGCAGATTTTAACTTTAGGGACTAAAGCCAAAAGAATTTTAACATTCTGAGATCATTTCAGAGAAAACAATCCGCAGGGACGAAAACCAAAAATACGCCAACTTAAAGGGACCAAAAGACTATTTAAACATCTATATATATATATATATATATATATATAGAGAGAGAGAGAGAGAGAGAGTAGATGTTAGTGTGTGATGCACTTGGGTGAGGAGAGAATGGGGGGGAGAGAGAGAGTATATGTTAGTGTGTGATGCACTTGGGTGAGGAGAGAATGGGAGAGAGAGAGAGAGAGAGAGAGAGAGAGAGAGTAGATGTTAGTATGTGATGCACTTGGGTGAGGAGAGAATGGGAGAGAGAGATAGAGAGAGATAGAGAGAGAGAGAGAGAGAGAGAGAGAGAGAGAGAGAGAGAGAGATAGATGGATAGATAGATAGATAGATAGATAGATAGATAGATAGATATAGAGAAAGAGAATGAAAAGCAAAAGTATTGAGTTGTTTTTAAAACTGTATTATTGATATTGAGAGTTATGTACACATGTATTTACATACAGTTGGTTATTTGTAATTCAAATAACCAACATAACAAACTAACTAATTGTTTTATATCACAACATACCCTCTTATAATCCAAGTTTATAAACACAAGCTAATCATAATCGATCTAAACTATTCCTAATTTCTTTATCAAATTCAGGAATCTTTCAATATTAAATCATTTGGTGAAAAAGCCGACCAACTGTGCTTCACTCGAGTAATGCCTCACTTCAAGTTCACCTTGATTTACCTTCTCCCTCAGGAAGTGAAATCAAGCCTCAATGTGCTTACTCCATCTATGTAGAACGGGATTCTTTGCATGACTTGTTGTCGATCTAAAGCCCTAGAGGTTTCTTTACTTCGATCTTCATCTCATCCAGCACATATCTAATCTAGATTGCTTGATTGGCAGCATAGGATCCTGCTATATACTCAACCTCACATGATTTTAATGCCACCAAGGGTTATTTTCTCGAGCACCATGAGATTGGGGCACCAAATACTTGAAAGAAATAACCATATTTCCTTCTTTGATCTTCCTTATCTCCACACTAATCAGCATCTGAATAGAAATTAATCACAACTTCTTTGCTTTCATAATTTTGTGGAAACAAGATTCCATAGTTTATTGATTCTTTTAGGTATCTCAGAATTCTTCTTGCAGCCTTCATGTGTGACACCTTCAGTTCATCCATGTATCTGCTTATCAAACTGACTGAGAAACCTATATCATGTATGTTATTGCACATATACCTTAGAGATCCTACAATTTTTTTGAACAAAATGACATCGAGCTTGTCCTCATCTTCATGCTTCTGCGATTTCTGATTTGGTTGGACAGGTGAGGACGTAGGATTCAAATCACCCATCCTGAATCTCTTAAGTATTTCTTTGACATGCTTCCTTCGATGTAACATCATACCTTTCTTGGTAAAATTACATGCCTAGGAAATATGACAAGTTTCCTAGATCCAACATTTCAAATTCCCTTTTCATCAACTCTTTGAACTTCGACAAGTTCTCCATGTTATTTTCAATTACTAGCAATTCATCGGCATATAAGCAGATGGTGGTTATATCTTGTTCCATGACGTGTACATAGACACCATAATTAAACTTGCATTTGATGAATCCCAATTCAACTAAGTTTGAGTTGATTTTATTGTTCCATGCCCTAGGTGTCTGTTTAAAACTATTGAGGTCTTTGTGCAACTTTTACACTTTCCTTGCTTCCTCATGTATCATAAAACCAGGAGGTTATGTGACATACACGACTTCATCTAGGAGATCATTCAAAAATACTGATTTCACATCTAAGTAAAATGTCGACCAACCTTACTTGCATGCCAAGACTACCACCAATCTGAGAGTCTCCAATCTTGTTACTAGTGCATATACTTCAGAGTAGTCGAGGCTTACTAACCTTGCCTTATGTCTTGCAATTAACCCACTAAGATTTTGCTTCAACTTGAACACCCACTTCACTTTGATAGCTTTTCTATGTGTTGGTAATTCAACTAGCTCCCATGTGTTGATTCTTTCAATCGCTTGTAACTCTTCGACAATAGCTCCCTTCCATTGTTTATCCTTTAAGGCCTCACTATAGTTGATTGGTTCAGCACCTGCAAGTAAAGTGAAATAAACCAATTCTTTATCTGGTGTGACTTCATCATTCCTAACCACTCCACAGTCATGAAGCCTTGCTGGGATAACTCTGGTTCTTTGAGGTCTTTGGCTTGTGTTACCCACACTTTCTCTACTATTTGCTTCGAATTCAGTTGTTATTACAGTGTCATTAACTAGAATTTCTTCGTGCTAACTAATTTTTTCATCAACGCCATAGCTCGTCAATGGCTTGTTAGTTGCATCACCTGAATCCCAATCCCAAGAAAAGTTCTCATCAATCAAAATGTCTCGACTCAACGTGACATTATCATTGATTGGATTGAATAGTCTGTATGCTATAGTTTTTAGATATCCTACAAGAATCATAGGTTCACTTTTATCATCAAGCTTCCTTCTTCTTGCATCACTGATGGTCGTTTTCCACTTCATACTTCTTTAGGAATCTTGTTCTTTAATTTCTTAGTACGGCACATGTTCATAATATAAACAGCAGCGGTGACTCCTTCACCCCCATAATGATTTTGGCAGATTCTTCTATTTCAGCATGCATCTTGCAGTGTCTAATATGATCATGTTTCTTATTTCTACTATTCCATTATGTTAAGGTGTGTAAGGAGCAGTTACCTCATGATCAATACCATGTTCTGCACATAACTCCTCAAATAGCTTGGACGTGTATTCGCCACCTCAATTTGTTCGCATAACCTTGATCTTCTTTTAACCCAGGTTTTGGACAAGCATTTTTAATCTCTTAAAGATTGCAAATACTTCGTCTTTGCGCTTGTTCACATAGATCCTAAGCTTTCGACTATACTCATCGATCAATAAGATAAAATACATATTTCCACCAATGATATGATCCTCAAACAGGCCACGTATATTTGACTATACTACTTCTAGTATGTAGGAGGATCTCATTGACATACTTCTTTAGGAATCTTGTTCTTTAATTTCTTAGTAGGGCACATGTTCATAATATAAACAGCAGCGGTGACTCCTTCACCCCCATAATGATTTTGGCAGATTCTTCTATTTCAGCATGCATCTTGCAATGTCTAATATGATCATGTTTCTTATTTCTACTGTTCATTATGTTAAGGTGTGTAAGGAGCAGTTACCTCATGATCAATACCATGTTCTGCACATAACTCCTCAAATAGCTTGGACGTGTATTCGCCACCTCAATTTGTTCGCATAACCTTGATCTTCTTTTAACCCAGGTTTTGGACAAGCATTTTTAATCTCTTAAAGATTGCAAATACTTCGTCTTTGCGCTTGTTCACATAGATCCTAAGCTTTCGACTATACTCATCGATAAATAAGATAAAATACATATTTCCACCAATGATATGATCCTCAAACAGGCCACATATATTTGACTATACTACTTCTAGTATGTAGGAGGATCTCATTGATATAGTCGATACAAACAACTTTCTAGATTGCTTTTCTACTAAGCAACCTTCACAGAGTTTTCCAAACATCACAAGACTTGATATACCAGTTACCATATCTTGAGTAATCAGTTGATTGAGTGACCTAAAATTCATATGGCCAAACCTCAAATTCGAGAGCCAACCGTGCTTGTGGTCGACAATTATTTTTAGGCATTGTACCTCAATCGACCTAATTGTGGTCTTAAATGTCGTATTCTTCGACATAAGAGATTTTAAGACCAGATGATTATGAGTGTCGAACAGTTCCAAGGCTCCATCTTGTTATAACAAGATTTAATTCTGCATTCAATCTTTATGTTTTGATGATAAGAATACATATATTTGTTATGTTACAATTTTGTACTCTAATAGCTTCTTAAGTGTGCATATTCATATATATATATATATATATATATATATATATATATATATATATATATATATATATATATATATATATATATATATATATATATATATATAAATGAGACATCTTTTCTTTCACAAGTCGGTTTCATTTTACAAACTAGTTTTATATAATTGAGTTGAATTCCAGTCAAATTTGAGTAAGATATTCTTCTATCAACAAGTACAAAACCATGTTAATTTTGCATATAATGTTTATGCAACTTTTCACAAGTGAACCAACCATAGTATCAAAGTCACAACAACACCAACAAGCACACGTACCCACCCCCACCACCCACAAAGAACAGATCAAAATCCACACACACAAAGAGAAAGGTAAGAGGCAGAATGAGTCATTATCTAAATTGTTGCCAGCGTTAGGGACGAGGAGACAGCTATAAGGAAGGACCTTATGTTTTTTTCTTCTCTTATGTTTATTAAAAAAACCCTGCAAAAATAAGAGTCCGTGAACTGGCATAGTCCTCTCCACGTGGGGTCCTTGAGAAACTATGAGCTGGATTTCCATCTACTATGGTTATTTCATTTCAAACAAAATGTTGACATTATAGAAGAATCATATCACCAACCAACCTGGCTTGTTTTCATCAACCAATTTCAACCAATCAATTTTCATTTAAGTATCTTTGTGAGGCCAAAATACTTGTTTCCTAACCCACTAAAATTTTTAGAATATAAAGCTTTCTATTGATCATATTCTTTTCTTGTAGAATTCTACTTTGGGGTGATATATTAACCTTAGTTTCTTGCCTCTTTTCTTTTGGTCAATGACCATCATATCTTTTGTTTTTTATGGTCTAGTAATTTAGTAAAATAGATTTTCGTCTTTTAAAGTGAATAAATAAAATATTGCGTGTTCAAATTCAGGTTTCTGCGATTGTTGGATGTTCATACACAACTACAATTTAAATGGTTTAATGAAACAAGTGAAATCATCTTTATTATATAATATTTATGATTTATCAAATTTTGTTTTTTGAAAATTCTAAAAAATGTTATAACAAAATTAAATCATCTAACTCAATTGATAAATGTGCGCAAAGACATCTGACTACGGATGCATGAGTTTGAACCGGAACATCTTATTAATTTTAAAGGTTGAAATGTCAACCACTAAACTATTAGAAGAAAAAAATACAACTGTGATAAAATTAGGGGTTCAAGTTTTTTTTTTACATAAAAATATTTTATTTAAATGATAAAATAGAGATCATCACAATAAATTAATTAAAGAGAGTAGATGTAATGTTGTTTGACATAAAAATATTTCATTCAAATGACAAATTAGAATTCATAAAAGAAATTTATTGAGGAGAGCAAAGGCATTCCGTATTTATGATAAAAATGTAATACTAAAAGGTAAACCAACCAAGATATCAACTAAATAAGAAGTCACCAAATTAATGTGCATGAACATAGGGACAACAACCCAATCTCTATATTCTAGCCTCTAACTTACTAGTCACTTTCACCCTTGATTAAAGACACCTAGATGATGAGATGCCAAGATCTCAAAATCTATCCAGTTATGGATAAATATTTTTGGTTGTATAGGCATAGTTCAACTATAAGAAAATCTGCCGTTGTACTACTCATTTTTGAGTTTTTTTTAGGATCTATTGAACCACATAATTTTAAAGCAACTCATTTAATTTTTAATTTAATGGTACAATTTAAAATAATTTATATTGAGTCTCACAACTTTACTTTATATATCAATATTTTATTCATATTAAATAAAAAAAAGTAAAAAATAAAACTAAAAGATAACGTTGAGCAATAGTTTATAGTAATACTTTTAATATTTTTTATTCAAAACAACCGTTGCATTGCATTGCAACGTTCGTCAGGCTGTCAATGTTCCATAACAACTTTTTCCAAACTAGTATGTGACATGTGGCGAACGGTTAGAAGAAACTAACCGCTGGAGATGCTCTAAGTAGTCTATAAGATTTATAAAATACGAGGAACATTACTTCGAGGGATCATGACAAGAGCTATTTACACTAAATATAGGTTTTTTTTTTTCTCAACAACACCTTTTTGTTAAAAAAAATATGAGCATATAAAAAATATTAAGATATTCTATGAAATTCGGTATAGTATATCATTGTAACTTTATTAGAAGTAAAGTCTCAATTATTTTACGAAAGAATTGTTTGTTTTCCTTCTTTCATGTAATTTGTATTTATATGATTCTGAGATATTTGTGTGCTTAAGACTAATCAATATTCTAGTAACGTTGTTGCTCTCTTGTGTGAACTTGGCCCCTAATGACAATTAATTTGTTTTGAATTGATTAAATTCTTTTTTTACTTGGTTGTCTTCTCTACATTGATGCTGAGTCATCTTGGTCGATTTGAATCTTTCGTCATGGGTCGAGCCGACCTTAAAATTGAGGCAGCTCTCCCACCTTTCCTTAGTATGGCATCTTGTGTTCTCACTACAATCTTACTATAGCCCGACTTCTTCCCAGGTGGTCCTCCCTATAGTGTTGGTGAGGTCTTTATCTTGTCGGATCCATCTCATTGAGTCATAGTGTCCTTGAGAAAATAGACCTAAAGATTAACAATCCCCCAAGCATGAGGTGCGCAGGGGCGTAATACTTTGAGTAGAATACCAAGATGTTACATAATCCCTCAAGCATTAGACGCATAGGAGCGAAGTGCTTTGAGTGGCAAACCTTTACATTGAACAGTCCCCAAAGCATGTGGCGCACAAAGGAAAAGTGCTTTTAGTGGAATACCACAACATTATATAATCTCCTAAGCATGAGGCGCATTTGGGCGAAATATTTTGGGTGTTGGGTTAATATTTCTCATTGGCCAGACTCTTTCTATGTTTGAGCCCGGTAGTTAGTCAATATCCTTGTGTCTCTGAGATTTGATTTATATCGTACCTTTCTATCTACCTTTTGAAACTATCATTTTATTAGCCTAGTGGCTTGTTTAAAAGTATTTTTTTGTTCTTTGATGTATTGATCAAACATAACTTGGTAATAGATGTGTTGGCCTAAGCTTTTCAGTTTCTTTGACTTTCTAGAGTTTTAGCTATTGATGATGTCTACTTCCTTTCATCCACTTTAAGTATGAGGATTTCGTCCTCATATAGGGTTGTGCGTTTACATTTCAAATTCCTTTCACTTTTTCTCAACGTTTCTTCTTCTCAATGGATCGCTTATATGTTCTACTCACCACTTGGTTCTTCAAATATCACTAAAACCATATATTACTTTTATTCATTGGTGTATTTTCTTTATTATTTCTATCCATGGTTTCTATTCACAATTGTGATTTGCATATAAAAGTTATCGAGCCTAAAATTAATTTTGAGGAATATGAACTATGGACTTAAGGTCTGAGGAGTTTATAATGGGGTAGTGTGCAAATATATTGGAGGTTTGTTGACCTGGAGATGTTTAATAGTTATGATAATTTATCTAGCAATAGTTCAGGTAGCTGTTTTCCCAATGACAATAATAGTGACTTGGCGTCTTCCTCCTCGGGATTGGTTAAGTCTAATATGGCGCTCTAAACTTTAATGAGTTTCATCTTCTTTGAGGAATCAATGAATATTGATGTTTTATACCTTGATGAATATTGAAGGATAGATACACATCTATCATATATTGCAAATGACGTCAGGGTAATGCTAGATTCTTGTATGGAAGGTGAAATGGCAAGCATGATGAGGCCTCGTGGAATAAGGGGTGAATAGTTCTACTTTTATACTAGAGTAATTATCAATTTTAGGGTTTGCATCTCGCTTACTATCGTTCAAAATAACATCCTAAATTACATCAATGATGCCTTTATTGATTATGTGACTCCATACACAATAGTGGATGAATTGTGAAGGTTTGAATAACGAGTTTAAAATAAAATCATGTTCCAAAGCAATGTTAAAAAAATATTTTATAAAAAAGCTTTTGGATATGAAGCGGAAAAACGAGATTAAAAAAAATAAGAAGAAAGTATAAGTGTTAAGAGAAGAGAGATAAAACCCAGGATTTATAGAGGTTTAGTCTTAATGAAGTGTCCTACTCCTCTCCCTAAAAACTGATTTTGGGTGTATCCAGTAATTCTTTAGAGCATTTAGAAGGTTAAGCACATGAATCCCCTTGTACATGGAAATGAAGTTTCATGTCAACTTCAAACCAAACTTCAAACATAGGAATGAAGCACTTTGTCTTCACTCCAAACAGCAAGTAGAGATTCAAGCGGTTAGTCTCTAAGTCAGACTCAAAATTTGCACAAGCTGATCTCAAACTAAGTAGGAGTTTGATGTTAGCTATCCTTTGAACTGAACTGAGGTTTTACACAGGTTGAACACAAACCGACTTGATATTTTTATTAGGCTAATCTCAAACCAACTAAGCTATTACACAAGTTGAACGTTTGTTGATATTTATCTCTGGTTACTTAAAAAATACCAAAATGATGGAAAAACACCTTAAAATATGGTAGGATCTTATGTGTGGCTGGTGTCGGAAGCCAGTGGTTAGAGATGCAGTCACATGCTAATTAGATTGAGGCTCATGGACCCATGCGTAGAGAAAAAAAGAAACACCCATTACGCCAAATAAGCTAATTAATAGTGCTTTTTTGTTTTTGATATCGCTTAAAAATGCTATTAACCGTGTCGTTATTGTAAACTCTTTTTTGTTTAATAGCACTTTAAAAGCGCTATTAATGTAGGAGGAAATAACTATCATAGGCACCAACAGATTTTGCGGCGATGTGAGAGGGAGCACAATGGTTGGTCGCACTAATAAAGGCTTTAACTGATAATAACACATCCAAAAGTTATATACGATAGTCATCAGATAAAACATGCAAACATGTAAAGTAGGTCTTGGGTGAACCAATACATATACCATATAACTTCTATAAATTATGTGTGCCTACACTATAACAAATAATACATTTTATGTCAAAGCTTTCACCTCAGCCAACGAACAATCGAGGTGTAAATCATAGGCGCACCATATTTCAATTTTTTCCAAAAGATATACTATATACTCCCTCTATATATATTGGCATTTGAGGGGAAAAGTTATGATCAACCCCCTTTGAATCCCAACGGTTGTATTTTAGCGTGTTTTATTTTTTTAATTTTTTTATTTATGACATATTCTCTCGGTTGATTTGAAAACCGAGGGGAAAGGTTGTGATCATCCCACCTTCAAACTCCAACAACTGCATTTTAGCTTTTTTTTTAATTTTTTTTATTAATACCTATTTCCTCAGTTTCTCTAGCAATCGAGAAGAAAACTATTTTTTGTCTATAACTAACACATCTTTGTCGTCCATTTATAAAGTAATAACAGTCAAGACATTGAAAACTGATCAATCTATATGAAACAATAGCAATTTGCATGAAATCCACGCCAAGCAATTAGAATGTAAACAACACAACAATTTATTTTGAAATGCTTAATGCAAAGTGCTGGAATGCAAACACAAATAATGAAAATACGCTGATAATAAAAGCATTGCATGAAGTACAAAACTGCTCTAGAATGGATTGCAGAATAGAGAAATGTCTCAAGGTTGATTCTTTAATGTATCTTTTCTTGTAATTGCTAAAATTATTTTCTTAAATGATTGCTTGTTAAAACTGTTTGATGTTAGAAAACATGAATGAAATTTAACAATGTTAGTTGTTATTGTTGTTGTTGTTAGAAATATTAAAACTCAACAACAACTAAATACATGATTTCCTAAGAACAATAAATCTTTTTTACAAGCATGTATGAAGAAAATAATTTTAACTATAAGAGAATATTATATTAACGAACCAACATTGATCCAAATGTTTCTCTGCTTTTGAAATCCATCATAGAGAATAATTTTTTATGTTGTTGATTTCACCTCAATGAAAAAATCAACTGAAAAAAAGTGTTGATTTCACCTCGGTAGAAAACACATCGATAAGAAAAGTGATAAATTTTCTATTACACCCTTCATTATCCCGTCCACCAAATTGAAGTACGAGTCTTGTTTTAATCGAGATAAAAAAGGCAAAATATATATTTTTTTGTCCCTTAAATTTATCTCGGGGTTCATTTTGGTCCCTTAATTTTTATGGAAACAGAAGTTTAACAGTGTATGCGTGGCGTCTGGCATGGCTATGTTTTGTACGCATGGCAGGTTACGTGGTATATGTTACACTAAGGTCCAGAAAAGTCTAAAAATTATTCCAAAATTTTGGACTCAAGCAAACTTAGTCATTGGACAAATGAGTGTACCACTAGACAATGTTATTTTATTTGATTTCTTTTCCTTCTGCAGCTACTTATTAACTAATGTATTAGTTGATTATACTTGCTTCTACAACTACTTATTGAACACATCTATCATATAAGAAAACTAATTCTATTATTCATACATTCATCCACGTTGGATTCCAAAACCATGCCACATGTATTTCAATTTCTATCATTCATTCCAATTTCTTATTTGGACCCCACCTTCCTATTTCCCTTCACTATTTCCTATCATCCATAAAAAACTCATTTAATTAAATGGAACGTTTCATAATATATTAACTTTGGTTTATAAGAATTTAAATGGATTCAATATACTTATCCAACATTTTAGAATACTTTACAACAATGTTTCATTGAATTAAATTAATATTAAAAGCAAATAAACTCATTCACCACTCTTGATTGTCATTAAAATTTTCAATAAAAACATTCCAAAATATTTTTATTTATTCATTACTTTTATGAAACCACGTGATTTAAGTTTGAAAATATTATGGTCTTTTATATGGCATTATCATCAACTTAAAATATTAATCACATGGAAACAAATAATAATCATGGATTAAAATACTTTAATTATTATTTGTAAATGAAGGTTAAATTAAAATAATTTCTAATTGATTTTAATAAAATATTTTTTGAAATTTAGTTGTTTATTTTATTTTTATTTTTATTTTTTAAATAATTACAACAATCCCCCAAATATTAAAAAAAGGGTTAATGAACTTTTTGGTCCCTCTAAATATTGCAGATTTCGTTTTTAGTCCCTTCGAAATTTTCCTTTAAGAAATCGTCCCTTCAAAAATTTTCGTCTTAAATATTGGTCCCTAACGTCAAATTTGCTAGAAATTAGCTACGACTTTAGCCACCGATTAGCTACGAAATTTGACGTTAGGGACCAATAGTTCGGAAGAAAAATTTTGAAGGGACGATTTCTTAAAGAAAAATTTTGGAGGGACTAAAAACAAAATCTGCAATATTTAAAGGGACGAAAAAGTTCATTAACCCTTAAAAAAATTAAATAAAACAGCATTATAAATTATTTATGTATACTTGGGTTAACAACATAATAGATGGCAGATTGTTACTCTTCCCACATTCATGTTACGAATTGCAAATTATTCATATTCTTCACTTTTCAATCTTCCTCCAGATGATGGGCGGTTATAGTTTCCAAGCTTCCTACCTATTGATGGACGGTTACGCTTATGAATTCATGAGCTGTTACGAATTGCAAATCATTGTTGCCCAAAGTTATTATTCTCTTATTCATGGGCTGTTACGAATTGCAAATCATTGTTGCCCAAATTTATGATTCTCTTACTCCTGGGCTGCTATGAATTGCAGATCATTGTCGCACATATTATTTAAATATCCATGCACAATTTCCGTTTTCGTATCATCTTCCTCGCACAAGACCGCCAACTTTTTACTTCTGCACATTCCCACCGTATTACATGGCCATACCTGTGGAGAAAATCTGCAACATCAATGACACCAAAGAGTTATGGAAAGTGGCTGTCCGAGTACATCATAAATGGAATGTTGTGTCTAATAACAAAGAGCATTTTGATATGATCTTTGTAGACAAAGCGGTAATTTGTTATTATTACATTTCATTTTCAAATATGTGGGATATGCTGGTCATTTTGGGTTATGTATGATTTGTTATTTTGTTGGCCTGCATTTAACTTTTCTCTGAGTATATGCATCGCAGGGTGATGATATACATGTTGTTGTCCCAACAGCACAAATGTCTCCGTTTGATGAAAACTTAGCATTGGACCATACTTACGAGGTATCCAACTTTAAGGTTCAACCTAATGTATTGGCTTTCAAACCTACGTCGCAAAAATTTATGATTAATTTTACGGGAGGAACGTCTGTTGTTGACGACAGCAGCCATAAAATACCATCGAAACCATTGGTGTTTACAAGTTTTGAAGAGATAATCACTGGGAAGTTTAAGAAAGATGTGCTAATAGGTGAAAACATTTTGTGTTGCCGCATTTATAAATGATATGTTTTTTTCTTATGTTAATTATCTTTATCAATAATTTTATATTGTCTTACCGGGAAAAGAAGAGGTAGAAGAAACCAAAGCACAAGTCCATTAGGATGCATATGCATAATAGTGCTTTGAATAACTTTATTTCATTGATATAAATATGAGAGAGTTGAATCAAATGAGTCATATTATTTAAGAATTTTGAGAAAGTATTTATAGTTGGCCTTGTGGTATCTTATTTGAATTCACTTTTATTGTATAAAGGCGTGAATTACTCACTAAGTATATATATTCCACTCAGTTTCCGTGCCTTTTTGTGTTTTTTTGCATTATATGAAAATTGAAATTTAATGGTAATATGATTCTTAACATGAGACTTTATTTTATTTTTCATGTCCCTTTAATTGTAGACCGTTCCTTTGAGCATTAAGGCCTTCATGCTTTACCACAATTTTAAGAATGAACTTAAAAAAGTGATTAAATGACTCATGGATCAACCGTCAAAAAAAATGACTCATGGATCACACTACCTGGCTATTTGGTTTTATAGCATAAGATAAATTGGCTCATGGTTTTTAATGTTGCCCCTCTATATTAAACTCTCATATATTGTTGGATATTTAATGTTTAATGTGATCTTTTGTATTTGTTGATTTATCCTAAAGAGGTTTGTTGGAAGGATGAGTCAGTAGCAAATAATTACTAGGTGTTTAGGAGTTTGTATATGTAGTGGGTGCTGGTTAAATTTGTGCATGTATGTGATGCAAGGGAACAATAACATATGGGGTTACTGTCATGAATTGTATATTTGTGCTATCACAATAAAAAAATTGGTAGTTACTTAATTGTGGGAGCTTGGTAAATCAGTTGCAAGGAGAAAAACAAGGAAGTAGAAGGTGCATGAGGTATGGTTGCTGTCAAGGATTATGGCAGGCTAGAAATATTAGGTGAGGTTTATTTTGGCATGGCGGGACTTGAGATTGGGAACCATTTCTGGTGTTTGATTGAATGGACAATTATATTATAATGTTTGGGTTTATTTAGGGTATCGGGTTTAGGATTTAGGCACCGATTTATTATATCTTTTAAAAAAAAATCATTTTATTTTTATTAGATATATGGAACAACCTTCGTATCCTTATATTTATTTATTTTTTCATATAATTTTTATTTAACTATAATTTTTATTTAACTATCATATGTAAATTAAACAATTTAAAACAAATGAGCGTACCACACGGGTACCCGTGCGAATGCACGGGTATCCCGTTAATATTCAAACTTGTGAGAACACGTCCTTATTGATTAAACTATTTAATATTAACGAGAACACGAAGTTATTGATCAAAATTGTGAATATTATCGGAAACATTAAGTTACTGATCCAAATTTTTAATATTAACGGGAACAAATTTTGAATATTAATGAGAACACGAAGTTACTAATCAAAATAATAAATATTTACGGGAACACCGAGTTATTGACAAAATATTTAATATTAACGAGAACACGAAGTTACTAATAATTTTTTTGAATATTAATAGAAACATTAAGTTAATGATAAAAAAATTTCAATATTAACGGGAACAAATTTGGAATATTAACGGGAACACGAAGTTATTGATCAAAATAATGAATATTAACGGGAACACGTAGTTACTAATCAAAATAATGAATATTAACGGGAACATGAAGTTACTGATAAAAATATTAAATATTAACGGGAACAAATTTGGAATATTAACGGGAATACCAAGTTACTGATCAAAATAATGAAGATTAGCGAAAATATGAAGTTACTGATCAAAATATTGAATATTAACGGGAACATGAAGTTACTGAATGAAATATTCAATATTAACGGGAACATGAATTAGTGATTAAATATTGAATATTAACGGAACATGAAGTTACTGATCGAAATATCCCAAACTTTGACTCAACCTATTGAAAAAAAATTTCTAATTTTACACATCTATTTTTAGGACATTTACCTCTGCAAAATATATATATATATATATATATATATATATATATATATATATATATATATATATATATATATATATATATATATATATATATATATATATATATATAACAAAATAACACGGCTACAACAGAAACCCGTGCGGACGCACGGGTATCAGACTAGTTAGTAATAATAATAGTAATAGTAATAATAATAATAATAATAATGGTAATACTAATAATACTAATACTAATACAAATAATAATAATAATAATAATAATAATAATAATAATAATAATAATAATAAAAGTAATAGTAATACTAATAATAGTAATAGTAATAATAATAATAGTAATAATAATAATAATAATAATAATAATAATAATAATAATAATAATAATAGTAATAATAATGGCAATACTAATAATACTAATACTAATAATAATACTAATAATACTACTAAAAATAGTAATAATAATAATAATAATAATAATAATAATAATAATAATAATAATAATAATAATAATAATAATAATAATAATAGTAACCACCCAAGTTCTCATTAAAAGATAATATCAAATTAATGGCATTTTGATATTAAAAAATTAGTAGAACTTTATTATGGAGGGGTCAATTGAATAAAAGAGTTGAGTTAGTAAGTGATGGAAACCATTAGTAAATTTGAATAATGACCAAGGGCGAGTTGGTAAATTGGTAGTACTATCATTTAAAGGGTTTGGACCCATTTCCTTCATTTGCTCACCATTCCTTTACCACTCTAAAACCAGAATGTAGAGAAAAGAATAAGAGAAGTAGAGAGAAGGGAAATGTGGAATGAAGAGAGAAAGGAAGAGGAGAGTCCAAGTTCACCTTTGTCAATCTTGCATGTGGGGATTCTTAAAGAAACCTTCATCATCCAAGAGAATCATCATCATCCTTGCTTCATCATCATCGTCATATTTAAAATTTGATCTTAAGGTGGGTTCCATTAGTTAGTATCTTGAGTAAATTGTTAGGTTTCACATGATTAAGGGTTGGGGTTTTTGAAAATTGATTATATGTTCTTGTGTGAATTGATGATTTTATGTTGCATGTTAGTATGAAGCGTGACATTACTTGATCATTGATTATATGAACATGCATGTTGAATCCTTATGTTGTGTAACCGGTGAAATTATGTTAAATACGATTCTACCATGTTTGGATCTTTTGGGATTGAACTCAAATGCTTTGGAACTGATATATGTGGTGTCGTTTTTTTTACCTCCCCGTTTCACTTGGGAGGACGGCACGCTAGACCCTTCACGCGAAATTTGGAAGGAGAATGCGCCCGTGGTGGGATGAATTTTATTTCAGTTCTTCCTACGATATCACACGAACTTTCTTATTGTCCTACGAGTAGGAAAGGGAAAAAAAGATCTCAATTAAACCCTAGGAGTTTGCTAAGTGTGGGGATTCACCTAGACTAGAAATTCTGGAGTCCGGGAGGTCGGTTATACATAGGGAAGTGTTTAAACACCCTACATATCTGTAGTACTCTACAGGAACCTTCTCTGTGTCTAAATGTGTTTGTGCTGCTAATGATTATTGGGAAAGTTTCTCCTTTGTGTTAGGAGAAGGAATTGAATTGAATAAAAGAAAGACAGACAGACTGACTATTTTTAGTATTTTATTAGCTCGCTAAGGTTCCTTGTGAACCTCATGCCTACATATCCCTAATGGAAGTCAGAGCTTAATGTAGTTCGGGGAACTAATTGATTATTAATTATATTTGGGTGCCTTGCTTGAAGCTCAAGGTTGAAGCTTTGAATTAAATCTCTGTTTACAGTAAAGAGACATGAAATCATCTTTACAGAGAGGTATTTGTACTATTCTACCACAAACATTTTGAAAGAGTGACAGAATAACTGGATTCATTTCATTAAGAGAGTGACCTTACTTGTGTGTTTGCAAGTATGCTAGTATCTCTTGAATGAAAGAAAGATGCTCGTCCAAATTAGGGAAAGTTACCACATGTCTGGGTTTTACTGCCAGCTCATGCCTTTCAAAATCCTAAATGGGAGACTTGATTGAAATTGAAATTGAAATTGAAATGTTGAAATGTTTGTTTGTTTGAATGTGGTAGAGTAGTAAAAATATCTCTCTATAGAGATAAGCTATGTCTATCTATTGTATAAAAGATTTGACTTTAGCTGGCTTGCATGAGGCCCAAGCTTGAGGCTTTTTAATTGATTGATTATTATTATGACTCTGGGAGAAAAACTCCACTGGGGATTAATTTACAAGGGATTTTTTTTATGTTCTGTACAAAGCCCAGAATTGAGGCTGACTCTACTTAGGGAAAATCTATTTTGATGGGTTTTATTTGGTGTTCTATACAAAGCCCAGAATTGAGGCTGACTCTAACTAGGGGAAATATTATTTTCTGCCTTGTATGAAGCCCAAGGTTGTGGCGGACTCTTAAATAAACTGAGTATGGATGACTCTATGGGAAAAGATCCTAGATGTTAGGAATCTTTGACATATGAAATATGGTTTATCTGCCTTGTACAAAGCCCAAGGTTGTGGCTACTGAACAATGAAGGACTCACTGGGGGAGACTCTATTATCTGCCTTGTACAATGCCCAAGGTTGAGGCTGACTATTAACAGGGGAATTTATTGTTTTTTGGTGCCTTGTATGAAGCCCAAGGTTGAGGCTAACTATTTTTGTTGGATTTTTTACTCTACTGAAGGATTTATTTATTAAAAGACTGATTTTTGGAAGCTAACCCTTTCCAGGGATTTTGACTCAGCTGGAGACATTGTCTGTTAAAAGACTGATTTTTGTCATGTTTTTGGAGGCTGACCCTTTCCAGGGGTTTTGACTCTTTTGGGGAAATTATCTCCTAAGAGAAATGAATCTTTGGTTTTTTGAAGAAGTGATTTTGGAGGCTAACCCTTTCCAGGGGTTTTGATTAAGGTGAAAGAAATGATTTGGAGGCTAACCCTTTCCAAGGATTTTTGATTAAAATGAAAGAATGTGTGGAGGCTAACCCTTTTCAGGGATTTTTGTTAAAATGAAAGAATGTGTGGAGGCTAACCCTTTCCAGGGATTTTGACTCAGCTGGAGAAATTGTCTGTTAAAAGACTAATTTTTGTCATGTTTTTGGAGGCTGACCCTTTCCAGGGGTTTTGACTCTTTTGGGGAAATTATCTCCTAAGAGAATGAATCTCTGGTTTTTGAAGTGATTTTGGAGGCTAACCCTTTCCAGGGGTTTTTATTAAAATGAAAGAATGATTTTGGAGGCTAACCCTTTCCAGGGGTTTTTATTAAAATGAAAGAATGTGTGGAGGCTAACCCTTTCCAGGGGTTTTTATTAAAATGAAAGAATGATTTTGGTGGCTAACCCTTTTCAGGGGTTTTTATTAAAATGATTGGTAGAAAGATTATCTAGTGGAAACTTCTTGTTTAAAGCCCAAGATGAAGGCTGACACATGCTGAGGATGAGCAAACATGGATCCTAGACTCTGCTAAGGAAGATTGATGAAGATAAGGGTGACAGAGACTGTCCATGTCTCTCATTCCAAAAGGTGTACTCAATGTAAAATTGAGACAAACTTAGCTTGTTTAAAGTCTGGTTTAAATTGGAAGAAACTCACCAGGGTATGTTAAAAGGTGACTAAAGACCTGTTCCTATGTTTATAAGAAACCTGATGGGTCCTTGTATACAAGCTCAAGAGGAAGCTGGAAATGCTTTTAAGAAGCCTGTGGGTCCTTGTACAAAGCCCAAGAGGAGGCTAATCGAGGGTCATCGAGGGTCCTTGTTATAGCACAAGAGAAAGCTATGTAGTTTTGAACTTATTTTGGCTCTAAGCAAATGGGTAAGAGGTTTCACCGGGAATAATTCCTCTTTGGGTGGATGTGTCCTATTTTGGGTTCTAAGGTTTTTGCCAAGATGTTTCACCGGGAATAATTCATCTTGGGGGTTTGAACTACAGATCTCTAATTAGGAAAGAGCCTTCACCGGGAAGACATTCTCAATCCTAGGTCATATTCCTATAATATATATATAGTTTAACTGTCCTAGGGTTTACACTCAAACGTAGTTCTAATATATATATATATATATATATATATATATATATATATAAACAGTTCTATATTTGACAATAATTTAAATAAAGACTGTAAATTGAAAGCTTGTAAAGCCTAACCTGGATGGAGTGGAGGCCTTTGAAGAAGTATGTACAAAGCCTTACCAGTAATTGATGGATAACAGTTGAATATATATAATAAACAGTTAATGGTTTTTTTGAAAACAGAAGAAGTGAAGATGGACATAGGTCACATAGGTATCTGAAGAGTTTCACCGGAAATAATGCCCTTCAAATACCAGAAGAATGTTTTGAAAACAGAAAGAAGATTTTGAAAATACAGTTTTGAAAACAAGCTAAGAAGAGAAGAAGGTGTTGGGACTTACACTCTATTAGAGGCCCAATGAAAATGATTTTTCTTGTTTATGAGAAACAGTTGAAAATGATTTGAAATGATTTACTGTTGTGAAAACAGTTTTGAATATTGACAAAAGTCAACTTAATTAAGGCAAAGATGAAACCTATACCTAATTAACACCTAACTAATTAGGGTTTTATCATAAAATTATTCACAAAGTAATTAGGTTAAAACAAAATGAAAATATATATTTTAAAGTATTTAAGAAAACATTTAAAACATACTATTTTAAACCTAATTAAAATACATGAAATAAATAATATTTTTATGATTTTTTTGATCATTCATAAAATAGGTATATTAAATAACAAGTGTGTGAAAAATGAAGTGAAAATGAATTAATTTGATAGGTTAAATAATTGTGTAAAGTTGATAAAAAAAATGGAAGAAAAATAGTAGTAAAAAAATATGGTTTGGTCTCACCAAGGGTTGAACTCACGCCCTCTTGGTTATCCAACAAAACGTTTACCAACTGAGCCACGCGCGTGGACTGATTAGCAGAGGTGCCCATGTGATTATATGTGAAAGCAAAGCATGAAAAAGATTTGAAAAAAATAAAATGGACAAAAGGTCTGAGGGGGGGATCAAACCCCAAACCTAAGGCATGGCAAGAGTTTGGACGCGCGCTGTAACCATTGGGACACTACGATGAGTTCGTAAGTGACACACCTATCATTCAAAATAAAATAAACTCGTTTCTGGGAAATTCAAAAAATGGCGCCACCATCTTCATCTTCAACCTCAAGCTTTTGAATTTCTGGAAATCGTATCTCTCTCAATTCTCAACCAAATCCAAAGATGTAAAGATGGATTTTGATCGTTTTTGGACGAGGATCATGATGGTGTCCTTTAATTTTATTTATTTTCAGTATAACATAAAATTCGCAAGCATGAACACTAAGAACCCTAAAACTGAAATTAAACATGAAATACTATATATGCATGATTTGATGCAATTGATTGAGGGCTAATGATCTATGAAGGTGCAGAAACCAACTCGTAACTTCATTTTAAATTTATCATGCGTGAATTATAGAGTTTGAAGCTTTTGAAACTTACCTGAAAAATGAAGATTTGGCTCTGATCAAAAGGTGTTACAGAACTGTTGTAATGATCCAGATAGCTTCAATGACTCCTTTGGAAGGTGTTGAGATGCCTGGCTTGGACTGAAAGTGCCCAGAACTTCTTGCTCGACCCCAACTGCAACAGCTCCAAGTGAGAGGTGAAGATGATGATTCTTCACGCCTAGAAGTGTTTCAGAGGTTTGGATCACCTCTAAATGACTCCCCTAAGGTGTTTGAATACTTAATTCCAAAGGAAGAGCTCTGGTTTGAAGAATCCAAGTCTTCTTGCCAAAGAACCTTTGAAAACCTTAAGTATGAAGAAAGAAGAGAGAAAGCAAGAATTATGTTGCTTTGGTGTGTTTTCTGAATGAGAAAGAGCCCTCTATTTATAGGCAAATGGCTCAGAGCAATTGAACATAGCAAGCTTGCTTAGTGTAGTGAGTTTGGTTTCTTAGCCAAGAAGAAAATTTGAAAAGATCCTAAATGCAATGATGCATTTTCGGGCTAGCTTCCCCAACCATTGATCTTGTATGATCTAAGGGAACATTTCTGATTCAGAGGAGAGTTCTAATTGGCTTAGAACAAGATTCCTTGATGATTCATCATTTGCCATAAATTCAAAAATGCAATCATTACATAATCACATGCCTTTGTTTTTGAGAATCTTCTCTAATCCTTATGCAATGATGAATTTGGATACATGGCATGTTTTCAGATGCATTAGAGGTCGTGTAGCATCACTTAGTGAAGCAAAATGCACAAAATTGCAAAGTTTCAAATTGTACATGACCTATAATTTTACTTCATGAGGCCAACTTTGAACAAGCATAACTCTTAGCTCAAAATGAATTTGGAGAAGGTTGAACATAATTTGGAAAGCCCTAAACATCTACTTCAAATCATTAGTTTATGGTTCCTTCATATTCCTTTGGCAAATTTGTGAAAAATGAGGCCAAAGTTGGAAGAAAACTAGGTTAAAAACACTTAGAAAATTTTCTAAGTGTTTATGACCTAAAACTTCAAAATTCCCAAATCTCTTAAATGATTGATCTTTTGAAAAAAGTTCCATTGTAAGATGTTGTTTTATTTTGCAAGATCTACAACTTTCATGTTGGAAGTTTTTTGAGTTGTGTAGGTGAAATTTTGAGTTCCCACAATGCCCTCAAAAACCCTAATTCCCGACTTTTTGCTCCTTGAAGATTCTTCTTGAACTTCTTTGGTCAAATAACTTTAATATCCATATATTGATGATATTGATCTTTGAAAGTCATGGTTTGACCAAAAATCTTAAAAGTCAAAGGTGATCCCATACAGTTGACTTTTTCCAAATAAGGTGAGATTTTGGACTTTTGTGTGGAATTAAGATCTTCTCCTCAAATGAGTGATGTAAATGGGTTATATTGAGGTAGTAGAGGTTCTTGAATCATGTCTTGAGTTTTGGATCCATGCCCTGATTAAAAAGTCAACTATCCAGATGAATTAGGTTAAAAACCCTAATTGTCGACCAGATGAAATTGGCGGCTGTGGATCTTGAATTGAGGTGTGATGTCCAGTGGATCTTATTGTATGGATCATTTGAAGATGATTGAAGTCTTTAATAGATGTCCTGGAGCTTTTTAGGGTTTCCTAAAGGTGATCCCTGATTTCAGTCCTTGATAGGCTCAAAAACCCTAGTCTGGTGACCTGAGTAAACCTGTACTCAGATGACTGAGTGTCTAATCAATCATAGGTGAATAAAATGAAGCTCTTGAGTCCTATGATTATGTTAGAGACTAATCCTTCTACTGATTGATCCTTTGCCTGAGTTTTCTTATCTTTGAACATCCTCGATTAAATGCCAGATGAAGAAGTGACTGCTCTGGGTACTTGCTTTGACCTGATGAAAATCCTGAAGATATGTCATCTCAGGGGGGTCAAAAATTAGGGTATGGCAATATAATGTAGGAAAAATGGTATTTTTGCTTTTGGAACTGATATAATGTAGGAAAAATGGTATTTTTGCTTTTGGTTCAGTAAGCAATCCATTGTTCTACAGTGTAAATCGATTGTACTGCTCAGAATATGTGACTTTTGCTTCTGGTAAATCGATTGCACCTGACAGAAAATCATTCCTTTACTGTGTTGATCATAATCGGAGTTCCGTAACTCAGAATTAAGCGTCGTTGGAGGCATTGGAAAGCTAACGGAAAGGGCTATGAGATTCCTAATCTTCCATAAGTTTAACATACTCTTAATTATTACTGAAATCCAAATGAATATCTTGTAACTTGATTAATAAAAGTAAAACTTGGTAAGATGAACCTTAGGACGCTTAACCAAGAGTCTGAGATGGAAGTTGGATGCTATTCCCCTTTTCCCTAAGAAGCTACTTCCGGAACCATATTATGATACGAATGTTAACTAACAAGGTTGTGTCATGGACAAGGGTTATATAACGGGCATAAGGGTGGTAGCCGATGTGATGCTTGTTACTCATATGTGGTTGTCCTTGAGGCGTGATGCCCAAGAATTCTCCCAGGCCATATATGAAGGCCCTTCTCGGGTGTGACGCTCGTGATTGAATGGTGCTCTATAGTTCAGGAGTTATTCTTCGGGGATGAACTCCCGAAGATGCGATCCAATACCTTCCCTTTAAAGTTCTCATTATGGAGGAGCCGAATTGTGTGAGGCGATTCGATGTGGATTCCATGGTTTTAGTGAAGTCGAATCGTGAGATATTATTCGATGTAGATCCATGTTTCCCTATGGTCCATACTTATGACGAGTCGAATTGTGTGATGCGGTTGGGAGTTGGAATTCCATGGTTTGATGAGTCGAATTGTGTGATGCGGTTCGGAGTTGGAATTCCATGGTTTTTAGGAGTTGAATTGTCATATGCGATTCAATGTCAATTCCAGGATTCTCTGTAGTCCATGTTAATTGATAAATTTTAGATTGAAATAAGAATTCCCCGCAGGTTGAAGTGAGATGCTTCGGAACTGATAGGAATTAGGATTTCTCATTAACAATGTTATTACAAGACCTTGCAGAGCCGAGTGGACCAATAAGATAGGGGAACTCACTGAGATTTAGTAATCTCATCCCATTCATCTTATTAATATCAGGTACTATGCAAGATTGAAGTTTCGCTAGGTATTTGGTTCGAGAATATCGTGGTCGATGACGTGAAGACTGTGCTTGATCTTTTCTTCCGCTGTGTAGTTTTATTTTGTAGACATACTTATTGTATTCATCTTCGATATGATTTTGAAATGTATACAGTTTATGCCATTATTTCCGACTTTTGTATGTACTCAGTATCGAATATTAATATTTTACTGATATGATTCTAGACGCATATTGGTATGATATTAAAATAATAATAATAATAATACTATAATAATAATACTACTACTAATAATACTAATAATAATAATAATACTAATAATAATAATACTAATAATAATACTAATAATAATAATAATAATAATACTAATAATAATAAAAATAATACTACTACTAATAATAATAATAATAATAATAATAATAATAATACTACTAATAATAATAATAATAATAATAATAATAATAATAATAATAATAATCTATTCTATAAATATATATCTATAACTATATATAGAGGGGATACCCCCTTTTGGGCTGGCCTATTTTTTTTTCCAACTTTACCCTTATAAATTTTAAGTTTTAACTGCTTCTAACTTTGTTAACTGCTTGAATCTTAAAGTGCCAACATTAGCTTCTAAGATGCACGTACTACAATTATTCCAAAAAAAAAACACCTACACTTAATAACTGCCCTTCTTATTCTGTCAATTTCTGTATAATAGTTGTAATTGTAATATTGAGAAAGTGATACACTTATGCAACGGTTTTGAATTGTGCTTTCTTTCTAAAAGTTTACACAGTCAATGGTCATCAAAATGAATAAAGTAACTACTCTGTACCAGGGTGGAGTGTATGGGATAAAGAAAAATTGAGGAACTGAGTCCGTTGTGGTTATTTGTGACACAGCCGTAAGCATGATTGATGACACAACATAACCAACACCAACAAAAGAGTTTGTGAATACATTTTCTGATTTTAAGGTAGGGTTTTAAATTTGATTCTTTGTTTACCATTTTTCTTGAATGAGATTGAATTGTAGATTTTGTAATATGAAATAATATTGAAATTATTGATCCATTCTCTCAATCTATCAGTCAGTGTTTGTGAAAAATGTAAATAAATTTATGTTTTTCTTATGCTAATACTACTATTTGGCCTTTGTACATGAGATGGTAACATATATATGACTATAAGTGACACTGACGATGAACATAAAAATGGATTGTCTTGCACAAATTTATTTTAACCTTTATTTTTTTATTTATTTTAGAAGTAAAGATAAACATAGATATTAGAAGTGTGAATAATTCAAATCTGTCAGTTATTGAAGTGGCCATGACACCATTAACGTGTTGTCTCAAATATTTTTCTTAAATTTTTCAGTTTATTTTAAGTTGGGTATCAATTATTTTAAAACAAATTATTTTAAAGTTTTAATTTATTTTAAAATAAAATAAATTAAAAAGTAATGTGGCACCAAATTTTATTATTTTATTGGTTAAAGATTCTGCTGTGTTTTAAGGGTAACTCTTTTTGGACTGGCCTATATTTTCATTGGTGGATTACACAATAAAAATAACAACAGGAGGGATTATCATGGAACTCCTAGGATGATTTTTAATGAGCATATGATACACTTTATAGGTACAAATTTATACACTCCCTATGGTTGTAAGCATGTGTCCTATTATACAGCATTGACATATGGCCTTTTGATTTTTTTGTTGAATAATTAATATGTATACTTTATGATTGATTATCATTAAATTATGATTTGTCAATAAATATTTTTAATAATACTAATTTATACTGCGAATAACGCGGTTTTTTTTAAAAGACTAATCAATTTACTTTTGAATCATTCTATATGTATAATCATTTTACTTTTGAATTACTTATGAACGTTGGACAGTTATATCATCACAACGAAAAGTAATACCCGCCAAATTCCAAGTCAACATCAAAGGACACGAAGAGCAGAGAATGAACGCAAACGAAAACAAAATATGGACAACGCGCAACGAGAAGAGCATTTATCGAGACGACGAGAAAGTTATAGGCGGCGACAAGAGCAGCAGAAACAAACTCAAACATTATGCACTGTTAACACTCCGTCGAGAGTTCCATTTCAAAATTTGACAAATATGACTTTTCCAAGTTCACACTTTCAAGGAACTCATGACCATGAAGCCGGCCCAAGTAGAATTACACATGTTAATGACGTCGCACTTGGTTAGTGGTGATCAATATAGAAATTATATCATACATTGTGTAATATTATTAATTTGACGTTTAATGTATGTAGTTAACCTCGCAGGTCGTACTTTTGTATCACCCAATCAAACTATCAACAACAACCAATCTGGTACAGGTATAAAGGTTATTGTTTTAAGTATACGATAACTATATATATATATATATATATATATATATATATATATATATATATATATATATATATATATATATATATATATATTTATTTATATATGAGCATAACTATTATTTTTGTATCAGATGATATGCATGTTAATGAATCTTTGGAGGATGTAGTAATATCAGATGTTGATATGGAAGGTAGAGATAATAATGCATCATCACGTCATTCTCAAGGTATGTTCATCAACTTTCTCCCTAAAAAAATGTAGCTTATATCGAAAATGTATGAAATTGTAAATTATACATTGTTAAATCTTATAATTTATGCACCATGCGTTAAGTTTTTATTTGTATTTTAGATTTTAGATTTAAGATAATATTCAGAAATTAATATCAACCTCCTACATGTAGAATCACGACATGTTTTTGAGCAAAATAAAAACTATATTAATCATAATCAAATTTAACCCCAACTAAAAATTACACCACAAAAACTATTAATTTTCAAATGTGACATACCATAATTTTCAAGATAAACAACTTACCTCTCTCACATCAGGGGTTTTGGAAATCATCTCCATCTTATGTAAATAACCCATTTTTTCTCAAATTCATAGATCCCATAAATCCCTCCTTTTCTAATTATTTATTATAATTTTTCGCTCTACGTCCCTCTCAATAATTTTTTTTCACCTTTATTGTTTCGATTGCAAAATGAAGTTGCACTCTACATCTTTTTTGTTTTGGTTGGTGTGTTTGTAAACTGAAATACAAACTACAATATGAAAGTTAACAAAACAGGTTTAACTATACATAGCATACATCATACATGCACGCAACATATGTTAACTGCCTACATGTACCACGTATTGATGTTTTATAGAGGTAACAATGAAAAGAAAATAGGCCAACCATAGAATCTACGTATACACTTAATATATAGTTATAGAAAATTATAAATGCACCATGTGATGCGATGAGTTCTTATTTGTATTTTAGATTTTAGATAATGTTCAGTAATCAATATCAAACTCCTACATGCAGGCTCGCGACATCCTTTTCGAGCAAGATACAATATTGCTCGAAATTTCAAAAATAACATGATGATGGCAAAATCTAGGTTGCCTAATCCAACTACCTGTAGACGTTGCAACGCAAGACTGTTTCACCACGAATCACGTGACACATGTTGTTTTAGTGGGAAGGTATCATTTCCAAGGGTTGATGCTCCTACAGAATTGCAAGAACTATTTTCGGATGGTTCAGCAGAAGGAAAACATTTTAGGCAGCATATTCGAAGTTACAACAATGTCTTCTCTTTCACTTCGATTGGTGTTCACGTCGATGAAAAAATTCTTCCTTCTGGTTGTGGTATATATACATTTCGTGCTCAAGGAGCTTTTTACCATAACATCGGAGGTTTCTATCTAAATGAGGGTGACATACCGCGCTTCCTACAGTTATACATCTATGACACAGATAACGAGCTACATTATAGAATGCGGGAAAAGCCACAACTACACCAGACTGTGGTTCAAAAACTACAACAATTGCTCTATCAGTATAATCCTTTTGTAATTAGGTTCAAACAACTGTCATTACTTCCAAATATCAGTGACTGTAGCCTCATACTCAAAGAGCGTCCAAGTAATCACCCTCAATATAATCTTCTATCTGCGGAACAAGTCGCTGCAATTATTGTTGGATGTGATACTGAATCTATGGCATATGGAAGGGATATTAATGTCATTCGCCATGATGGCAACCTAAAGAAAGTACAAGAAACAAAAGGATATTATGATCCCTTGCAGTATCCTATATTGTTTCCATTTGGGACGCATGGTTGGGATGTTAACACGACAAATTGTCATGGCGAAGAGTGTCATGTCGAGCGTATTACAGCTACATGCTTCAGGTACATTTAAGTTATTTTTTAGTACATATTAGAATAGCGTAAATATAATTTGAAAAACATATGGTTTACTATCGACATGTTTTTTAATCCACCGTAGATTCGTCCAATTAATCAATCAATGTTGTTAAATGCGGGTCGACTATTACAATAATATGTCGTAAACAATTATGTCAAAATTGAATCAGGGAGGTTAAGGTGGATTCGAGAACACCAGTCAAATATACGTGCTGAAGTGTACCAAGGTTTACAAGATGCTTTGCATGATGGTGAAACTAATGCAGAAACGCATTAGTATTTAGCCATAGATTAATAATTCTTTTTTTGTTTAATCACAACCAATCATATATCCTAAATCTAACGCATTACACTAACCATCATAGAAAATATTGGAAAAAGAACAATATTACCATCATCATTATTGGAGGTCGTCGAGACATAACACAACGTTACGAAGATGGCATGGCTATTGTTCTTAATAGCGGTAAACCTGATATTTTTTTGACCATGGCGTGCAATCCTTCTTGGTGTGAGATAACATCAGAACTTCTACCTTTTCAAACCCCACAAGATCACCCAGATTTACTAACGAGAATATTTCGTTCTAAATTCGAGCAACTAAAGGATGATGTCATTAATAGAGGAGTCTTAGGAAAGGTTAAAAGTTACATGTATGTCACTGAATTTCAAAAACTAGGATTTCCGCATGTGCATATGTTGTTAGTCTTGAAAAGTAACGACAAGTTGCGTGACCCGAAAGATTACGATAGTATGGTTAGAGCTGAAATACCTAAATTACAGTGTGAACCACAGTTGCATGAAGCAGTTGTAAAACATATGATCCACGGACCTTGCAACGTACTCAATCGAAGATCTCCATGTATGAAAGATGGCCAATGTAAAAAAAGGTATCCCAAACAATTTTGCAATGAAACACGTCAAGGCACTGACTCATATTCAGAGTATAGGAGAATGTTTAACGAACCTACATCTATAGGTAGAGATAGGTCTATTGATAATAGATGGGTGGTTCCTTATAACCCTTGGTTACTGTTAAAATATGACTGTCACATTAATGTAGAGGTTTGCAGTAGTATTAAAAGTATCAAGTATCTATACAAATATGTGTACAAGGGCCCTGATCGTGTGTCTATGGAGGTTCACAAAGGATCGTACATGGACGAAGTCCAACAATATGTTGATGCGAGATGGATTTGTGCTCCCGAGGCAATATGGAGAATTTTTTGATTCACTCTTTACCAATTATATCCTTCTGTTGAAAGACTACATATCCACTTGCCAGACCGCCATCAAATGCGCTTTTATGAACATCAAAGAATTGCAGACGTCTTAAATAATGAACGCAACTCCAAAACAATGATCACACAATTCTTTGCGCTAAATCAAAAAGATCCGGAGGCAAGGAATTATCTGTATATAGAGATACCAGAGCACTACTGTTGGAACAATAGGGGCAAAGAATGGCATCGCATGCGATCAACGAGAAAAGTTATTGGAAGAATCTATACAGTATCACCTTCGGAGGGGGATAAGTTCTACTTGCGATTATTGTTATCTCATGTCAGAGGTCCAACCAGTTGGGAATATCTTCTTACAAATAATGGAATTCCATTTAATACATTTAAAAAGTCAGCTGAGGACCGAGGATTTTTGGAGACTGATCATAGTATTCGTGATTGTTTGGTTGAGGCCGCGGGTCTCCAAATGCCATATGCTTTAAGGAGGTTGTTCGTGACGATTCTAATATTTTGTGAACCTACTGATGTTAGAAGTATTTGGAATTAGCTTTTTACACATATGACAGAGGATTATCAAGCAATGAACAATGGTGTGGAATTATTCTTGACTAATATGTTGTTGAAGGATTTAAATGAACTCTTAGGCCAACATGGCAAAAAAAATTGAAGATTATGATCTCCCATCATTATCCCCTGAAGCAATAGAGGAGAATTTAAACCCAAGTGCCATACAAGAGGAGTTAGCGGTTGATATCCCAAATGAAGATATTGAATCTGTTGCTAAATTAAATAATGACCAGATGATTCCGTTCAAAACCATCATGAATGTCATCGATCAAAAATACAGTAGGGTATTTTTTGTTGATGGCCCAGGTGGAACAGGTAAAACATTCCTTTATCGAACATTAATGGCAACTTTACGAAATAGAGGAGAAATTGTCTTGGCAACTGCATCATCTGGCATAGCTGCAACACTGTTACCCAGTGGTAGGACTGCACACTCTCGATATAAGATACCTATCGAAATACAACCGGGTTCCATCTGTGGTATTCAAAAGCAAAAAGATCTTGCAAACCTCATTACAGTGGCAGCTGCAATAATTTGGGATAAGGCCCCAATGATAAACAAAAATTGTTTAGAAGCCTTAAATCGATCATTGCAAGATGTTTGTAGCAACAATGCTCCATTTGGTGGAAAGGTTATGATCATGGGGGGAGATTTTCGTCAAGTTCTTCCTGTTGTAAAGAAAGGTACTAAGGCACAAATGATTTCGGCGTGTATTGTTCAGTCTCATTTATGGGCTCATACCAAGATTTTGCGGTTGCGTCAAAATATGCGGTCAATCCATGACCAAGAGTTTGCAGAATTTCTTATTCGCATTGGTGATGGTGTTGAACCTACCAAACTAGATGACATGGTGAGGTTACCTTCACAAATTGCAATCCCGTGGGAGGGTGAACATTCTATACAAGTACTTATCCAACATATTTCCCCTGAATTAGAATTACATGGATGGGATGCCCCTTATATGGTACAGAGAGCTATTTTGACACCAACAAATGACGAGGTTCAAAAATTGAATGATATAATCATCGATCAGTTTCCAGGAGAAGAACGTGAGTTGTTGTCGTTTGACGAGGTTGAAAGGGATACTCATAATTTATACCAGCAAGAATTTTTAAACTCAATTGCACAGGGTAGTTTGCCACCACATATTCTAAAGATAAAATAGGGTGCACCATTGATGTTGTTGCAAAATCTAGATCCTAGATATGGACTGTGTAATGGGACGCGGTTATTATGTCGTGGTTTATTTATGAACATGTTGGATGTGGAAATCTTGACAGGAAGCAACGCATGAAAACAAGCTTTCTTACCAAGAATTAAAATAAAAACGTCTACAAGTGATGGGTTGCCTTTTGTACTAAGTAGAAAGCAGTTTCCTGTGCCACTAAGATTTGCAATTACAATAAATAAAGCACAAGGACAAACCATTCCAAATGTTGGAATATATCTTCAACGACATGTTTTCAGTCATGGACAGCTATATGTGGCTTTATCCAGAGGTGTCTCACAGACTACGACAAGAGTTTTGATCAGGGAGGGAAAATTACAGGGAGAAGATGGTGAATATACAAAAAATGTAGTCTTTAAACAAATTTTGTTATCGCATCCGCAGGTATTCACTAACTACAACATAAAAATTCATTACACATTAATTCGTATATTTGTTACAGTAAATATGATTGAATGTTTTGTATTTTTTGCTAATGACTAACTCTAAAATTATCCTTTGATTTACTATACAGGCAAGCTAAAATACAGTGAAATCTTCCAATTATGTAAGGAGTTGAGACAGAAGAATGTTGAACCTCACTGCAACAGAAAAGTGTGTTATACCGAAACATTTTTCTAATGTCATTATGTTATGTAAGTTGGGTCATTGCTCCTCTCACTATTATTGTGTAATAAATTTTAGATGGGACACTTTGAAGATAAATGGAATACATGGAAGGACGAACAAACTATTTCTTCCATCGACAAACCCGACAATAAGGTGTATTTACATGTTTATGCAAAGTAAATGTGAAAAAACTATTTGTTGCATTTTTCATCACCATTTTACTAATACTTTTATCATCCTTATTAAAATAGGTAAAACGTCTGCAGATTTACTCGGTTGGAGCTCCACCGTCATAACAGATAAAACACAACTTTGAAAAATGGTGAAAAGAGAAATATTATCTCAAAGGATAGAGATGTATTTATATTATTCATTTACAACTTTTTAGTCCTAACATATTTTTGGAGACATCGATTTAATGTTTATTTATTTGTTCATCTCTGGATATAAAACCATGTATATTATTTAAGTTAATTGTTTAACTTCTTTTTAGCAAGAATCCATGTAATTCAAGCATAGAAAAGAGTTGATGTTCTACCAAATCTACACTAAAACAATCTATCTCTATTCTTCAGGTATTACATTATATACATTTTATACTAAGCCAAATTATACTTTACGAGTAACATGTTTTAAATGTATTTGTTTCTTGATCATATATTTCGTGATGTATTTGTAATTTTTTAAAACTCAAGACTTCATTGATAAAGGGGTGTATGAAAAATTGATTCGACTATTTTCAAGGTATAAAATATATTATATTACACTAATAACTATTAATACTACATTATCTTTTTCTCTAAAAGATTATAATGTGAAAGTCTTACATTTTTACTCATTACTGTGTAAATCAATTGCAGGGAAAAAGATAATTCTTGCCACAAAGATTTCATGTTCGGCCTTCCTCATAAAGAGCGTCATTGATTATATACGATAAATTGTGCATTGTATGCACCGGTCTTTGAATACAATTTAATGCATGTGTTTGTTTCCCATTTTCAAAGTGTAATAATATTATTAGCAAATTTAGAGATCATACATTCAATGGTATCTTAAATTTGTTTACTTCTACTAATAGTGTCTATATATGAATTATTTTTAGCAGGACGTATAACTCAAACTTCAGAAGAGACATATGTGTTATTGAATTAGTATCCTTAGGTCATGTAGGAAGAAGATAGGGCTGATGACTCAATTTTAAACGAAGCCATTTATGTTGTGTCTAACTATTAATTTTTTTAAATGTATCGTACAATATAAATACCTCTTTAAAAGATGTACAGACATTTATTTTTCTCTGCTGTGCACATTAAAAAAGCGGGCAGACGGGCACGGGAGTGCTCGTCTGAATGCTAGTAATAATAATAATAATAATAATAATAATAATAATAATAATAATAATAATAATAATAATAATAATAATAATAATAATAATAATAATAACAATAATAACAATAATAACAATAATAACAATAATAATAATAATAACAATAATAATAATAATAATAATAATAATAATAATAATAATAATAATAATAATAATAATAATAATAATAATAATAATAATAATAATAATAATAATAATAATAATAATAATAATAATAATAATAATAATAATAATAATAATAATAATAATAATAATAATAATAATAATAATAATAATAATAATAATAATAATAATAATAATAATAATAATAATAATAATAATAATAATAATAATAATAATAATAATAATAATAATAATAATAATAATAATAATAATAATAATAATAATAATAATAATAATAATAATAATAATAATAATAATAATAATAATAATAATAATAATAATAATAATAATAATAATAATAATAATAATAATAATAATAATAATAATAATAATAATAATAATAATAATAATAATAATAATAATAATAATAATAATAATAATAATAATAATAATAATAATAATAATAATAATAATAATAATAATAATAATAATAATAATAATAATAATAATAATAATAATAATAATAATAATAATAATAATAATAATAATAATAATAATAATAATAATAATAATAATAATAATAATAATAATAATAATAATAATAATAATAATAATAATAATAATAATAATAATAATAATAATAATAATAATAATAATAATAATAATAATAATAATAATAATAATAATAATAATAATAATAATAATAATAATAATAATAATAATAATAATAATAATAATAATAATAATAATAATAATAATAATAATAATAATAATAATAATAATAATAATAATAATAATAATAATAATAATAATAATAATAATAATAATAATAATAATAATAATAATAATAATAATAATAATAATAATAATAATAATAATAATAATAATAATAATAATAATAATAATAATAATAATAATAATAATAATAATAATAATAATAATAATAATAATAATAATAATAATAATAATAATAATAATAATAATAATAATAATAATAATAATAATAATAATAATAATAATAATAATAATAATAATAATAATAATAATAATAATAATAATAATAATAATAATAATAATAATAATAATAATAATAATAATAATAATAATAATAATAATAATAATAATAATAATAATAATAATAATAATAATAATAATAATAATAATAATAATAATAATAATAATAATAATAATAATAATAATAATAATAAGAAGGAAATGCCTCCAGATTTAAACAACATATTGTTACCTCTTTTGTGCAAACTAGCATAAAGACATTTTAGAACCTAGTCAGCCAAATAAAGAGTCTTCCATAATAATGTCTAAAAATTGATTACCTATTGAAAAAAATTGCTATGACGAAATTCAGCTAAATAGAGGGGACAATTGATTTTGCTTTAATCAGTAGCATTACAAGGTGGAAAGTTAGTGCTCCAAGTAAATGGGGGGTGTCTTTATGTTCACATGCTTGTCTCTTAATATATAGTGATTTCTATAGTGCTACAACATCAGCATTTAGATCACAAAGCAATTGAAAATAATAGCATAGGCATTCAGATCTAGTTGATAGTGCTTCAATCTAATTTACTTATATAGAAAATGAAACTGTGAAACATTATCTGAAAGTTGAGTATACGTTCTTGCGATCTATTAATTTTAATAAATCTATTTAAAATTTGAGCAGAATTTTGTATGAACTATCTTATAAATTATCAGTATTTAGCCGAACTCGAACTAAAACTTTAAAAAAAGTAAACTCTCGGAACTCATGCATTTATCATCAGACCGACTCTTCCCCGCGTGTTATTACCTAATTTAATTGATTTTTAATTTCTAGATTTCTTTGTTCTTTTGACAAAACAAATGTAAAAGGGAAAAAATTGAAAGCATGCATTATTGAAACATCATCCACGTTACAAATTATGTGAGAATGGCTAGCAGTTCAAATCCCAAAAGGTAATGTACTATCTTTCTAGCCAAAAAAAGAAAAGGGAAAAAAAGAAGCCTTTTATTTCTATATATTGATTTACAGTTGTTCTTCACTGAGTTTGAGTTGGAATTATAAACCAAATATGATTCTTATGAGAAAGTATGAAATTGACCAATCCAATCAAATCAGCTACTTCATATTGAAAGTGAACATGGGTTGAGTTTGGTTAAATATATTACTCAATCAAATCAAGTTTTTGGATTAAAGTTGGATTTTGCAAGATATGAAGAAAATACTTTATTGTAAAAAATATGTAACTAAATAATACACTTTTGAGAGTTAAATATCTCAACATTTATAAAATTTCAAACATAAATTTGAAACACAAATAATATTTTCAGACAAATATACTTAATTTTAAAAAATATAAAATATAAACAATATAAAAATGGTAAACTAAATTTAAAAATAGGTCATGGAGATGGATTTAAATTTCTAAGTCTAACACCTTAACTGAGTAAATAGAGTTGATTTGAGTCATTTGGCACATTTGCCAACCTACATTCTAGTTATCTTACATTTGAGCCATTTGGCACATTTGTCAACCTACATTCTAGTTATCCCACTTTCTTCTACATAAATGAACTGTCTTTGAAAATGGGTACAACAAATTAGAAGCACATGTTCTAAAATTTATTACGGGTAAAATTTAATTAAATAGAATTATATAAAATTCTTGTAAGAATTTTGAATTATTTTATTATAAAAATTTATTACGGGTAAAATTTAATTAAATAGAATTATATAAAATTCTTGTAAGAATTTTGAATTATTTTATTATAGTTGAACCGTAACTAATTTACACAAAATTTAAAAAACTTTAAGACGATTTTATATATGAATAAGAAAAATAAACATTGGTCCTTAATTTGTTTCTTTAATATTGGACAATAAAATTATTTATTATTGTGAAATTCTCACTCTCCTCTTTTAGAATCCCTTGCTTGGTAGCCTCTAGAGTAGGTATTGTTATATATCTGGGTGAACAATTACTTGTATTCTTTAAGTTTCTGCACTATTTTATACCTTGTCACTGTGTATTATTTAGAGATCTTTGTCTCGACATCTCTCAGAACATCTGAGATCTAAATACCAGAATTTCATACTTAATTCCATCAAAATGATCTAATATAGGGGAGAGAGAGATAAACTCTTAAATTCATCATTATACTTCACTAGTTGTTACAAGACATTTCAAAAGAGATACAAGAAAATACACTCTCAAATTTTCAAGAACATAATTTTCTACCATTGTGTTTCTCAACCTATATAGCTCTAAAAATATGAATCACACAAATCCAAAAATTTTAAAAATATTTTCCGATATCCTTAGTTCCTTCAAAGATGTTGCAATTCACAGTCTTCAATCCTAATAATCCCTTTCTTCACCTTTCAAAAATTTTCTAACTAGGATTGCTCGTGAATAACTTGTATCAAGAAAAGGACTAAAATATTCATTTTAAATGTGTCAGGAAGGGGCACAATGTATTTTCTTAAAACATGTTCTGTTTTCCAAAATGTATTCTTGAGATGGTACACTATCCCTCCTTATCTTATAACGAGTCAAATGAAAATCAGAATCCATTATAGATTTCCCATCACTAGAACTAGACGCACGAGACTTAACTTCCTCATCTCTAATCTTCCTAGTAGGAAACTCCACCTTAAATTAAGTTTTCTCCACCATAATTTCTCATTTTTTCACCTCCAAATTTTTAGTGTTCTTTCTCAAACGAGTCTCATCAAAAGTAGCTTAAGTGCTTATGATGAATTTTGATCCTCCATGTTACAGCTCCAATAGCTTGAAACTCTTCTCACCTTCTAAATAATCAATAAATACACACTTCAAACTTGCCATAAAGTTGACAGAATTTCATTTATGCTAACGAAAAAGCTTTGAAGATCTTCAAATTAGAGTAGTCTACCAGTTTTCCATTCAAACCCAATATAGGTGTCTTGAAGTCTATTCATGTGAATTTACATTTGTCGATCATGTAAGTTGTTTTACCACCACCCTTACCCAATAAATCCTTGGCAACCCATCTCATAGCAACATGCTATCAACAATTGTATACCTCTTTATATCTTGCTTCCTACAAAACTCATGAGACCGATCTAAAAAATCTCTAAACATTTGTCAATTCTTGTTTCAGTAACATGTCATGATTTCAAAGTCCAACTTTTTTGTCATACGGTGGAACCATCTAAATATACAACTCATACATTTTATTAAAAATGATCAACTCATCATGGAAAATTTCAACACCTCATATATAATTCTAATACAATAACTTAGATCATCAATTAAAATACTTATAAATCAACAACTTTAAAATTATAAATAAAAAACTTGATTTTTGTTAGTATTATAAATAATAAATTATAATAAAGTTATACTTTCAATATATTTTTTTAAAATAAAAAAACTTGTGGCTTAAAATTAGCTTTTGATTATTTTTTTTGTTTATAAAAGTGGCTTTTAATTTTATGTGAATGTGGTATCATGAAATTTCAATTATGTATTTGTTATTCAATTATTTAATAATATATTTTTTATATTAATGTATTATAAAATTGAATTATCTATAGAATTTTAAGTTTTTGAAGAATTTTCCTATTCTTCTAAGTGTAGCTAGCTTCACACCTCTAGGAACTTCAAGAAAAATATTTACTCTGAAATTCCCTCAACCTTTTAAACTTTTTACCAATTTTTGTTTTAGTTAATTAATTAGTTGTTTTATGTAATGTAATCTAAGGGAGCACGTTAATAAACTAGGTTCAGTGTTTCTGAAGAGTTTAACAAGATTTAGAATTTAACCCCAATTTAGGACACCAACAAGGTGGAACCTGAAAAAGTTTAGTGTTCTGATACCTCTCACCACCCAAAAGCAAAATGATGGCAGGGCCTGATTGGTACACATGACTATACAATGATTCTGGGCCATATTGTCCTTGGGTTCAAAACCATGTTCTTATTCTTTTTTCACCTTACAAGAAGAAAACAAAAAATAATAAAATCAAATAATAATAATAATAATAATAATAATAATAATAATAATAATAATAATAATAATAATAATAATAATAATAATAATAATAATAATAATAATAACAACAGTCTTCACTGTCTATAAAGAAAACGGGAGGACTTGTCATCAAGGAGTGGCGGCACAGTTGGCTAGCGCGTAGGTCTCGTTGTCTAAGTTATCCTGAGGTCGAGAGTTTGAACCTCTTCACCCCATAGATCTTTTTGGTTTTTTTGAGTCAGTTTTTCAGACAAAGTTCTTCAGTTTTTGGCCCAATTAAGTGCAGCCCATGAAAATATTTGACAAAAAACTAGAAAATTATACCCACTCACTCTTTCCCTAATTCTCTGGGAAATTTTTCTACCTCCTCCAAAAGTATTTTTTTATAAATTTGTTTATTATTATCTTTTTTAAAAACTTAAAATGTATTTTTTTTTTAAAACAAAATTAAAATATTACTTTTATTAATATACTAGTGGTTTAAAATATGAATAGTTAATATACTTATACAATTGTTTTACTAATAAGGATAAATAAATTATACACATTATACACTATCAAAATTTTTAATATACTTAAAACTGTCATAAAATCGTGTAACTAGAAACAAAGAGTACTTAATATATCAACACATATTTCCCATAACTCCATAACACACATTTTAGAAGAAGCAGAAATACATTTTAACTAACTTTTTTAACAAAATAATTCTAGTGGCTAATTGTAAAATTTGGAGAAAAAATATGACCATTGTATTTTCCATGATTTAGACATTTTAATTTTCTATAATTATTTTTAAAAAATAAAAAATTTTAATTTTAATTTTTTATAAATTTATTTCTTAAGGAAACTTTAACGAATCTTATTTCGTCAAAAAAAAACTTTTATGCAAACTCACTAAGAAAATAATAATATAGATAGAGCTTTTTGTCAAAAAATTACAATTTTTCAGAATAAAATTTTCTGTACGAAGTTGAAAATTTTTGTACGAAATTTCAGGTAGTTCATTTGAAATATTCAGTGAGTTAAAAAAATTTCTGAAAATTTCAAAATCTACAATTTTGTACTGGAAATTTAATTGAAGGGTGAAATTTTTTATAGTGTATTGACTCAATATTTTTTATTGATCAGGATTTTGTCGACAATTTTGTTGGGTTGTGATTTCACCGACAATTTTGTGTGGTTTAGAGTGAATCTAAAGTTGTATAAATAGGGGCATATGTTATAGAGAAAGACATCTCAAAAAATGCATCTTCCTCATTTTCTGATTAAGACAGAAGTGTATTTCAACGGAGACAGTCCTCCTATTGAACTCAAGCTTCTAGATGGCGTCACATCTCTCCGCAACTTCACAGACAAGTTAAATGAATTACTGCCTGATACCGATAACAGAAGAGTGAGAAAGACCGTGTTTCGTGAAGATTTGATTGATAGTAATGGAATGATTAAATACAACCTGATTGAGTTAAAAACCGATGAAGATGTGACGACCATGTAGAAATCATTTCGGCGTAAAATAATCAAGGGGCAGATTGAGATTGATGCGCAAATGTCAATATTTTTCGAAGATTATGATATAATCAAATTTTGAGGATGTGATACAGTAAGGTGCCAATCCAAATACTAATCCACACACTCTGTAGGGAACTGAACCTCCATTGCAAGATCTCTAATGGCACGTGCAGACCTCATAATGTTAACACAAATTAGCTTTCAATGCCCTCATATGGAATAACAAGGACAGGTCGTGGGGTGTCCTGGACATATCGAAACTGGCGCAGACATCTCTCATGTAAGTGTCTAGCCACTGAATCCTCCCATTGTAGATAACCAGAAAAGTGTTGCGTCATCAAACTCCTCATCCACTATATGGTCCGTGTAAGGGGTCCAGATGACATCGTCTACAGTAATCACATCAATCCTCCTTATGTACTCCACATCACCCCGAGTGTGCATGCCTGCCCCCTCCATCTCTTGGACCGTTGGGACCCAGCAGTGGTAGCAATAACCCGCCTCTCACAAATGGACGTGAAATGCTCGTATATCCAATACTACACAATAACAAAGACTCAGATAACCATAAATAATGTTATAAATAGAACTAACATAATAAAAAAAATTAGTTATACCTGAAATAGACTCATATAACCGGAAAGTTGCGTGGTATAAAAAAGAGTCGCCTCTCAAAGGGCGAAATATAGAACACTCAATGCAGCACACCCCATGCCCAACTACAATGCTCAAGGTTGTTAAACAACCACATGCACTTCGCATCGATATATAGTTGAGACTTATCCGCTAAGATAGTACATCCTACAAGATGTAGCATGTATATCCTAGCGACTGCGTAATACATACCTCGATGCATTATCTCGCCATACCTATCCCACAACCAAGATAGGCAAAAGTGGGCACCCCTCATATACCTAAACTCCTTTATCACTTGCTCCAAATTAACCCCTAAGTATTGTATAGTTGTCATACATGCGATCTCCTGACTAATGATAGGAGCAATGAAGAAACTAACAGCCAGCGGAATATGGAAAAGCAATGAGACATCATCCAATGTAATTGTCATCTTCCTAAATGGAAGATGGAAGAAAGATGTATCTTTGTGTTATCGCTCAACAAAGGCTATCAATAGTTGATCTTCCAGCATGGTAAGAAAATAGTCCACCAGTGGAAGGATACTACACTTATCAACTATCACCTTCACCTCTAGGGCATCACATCATCAGATAACTTCTTCAGCTTCAACCCATGGATGGGGAACCTAAAGCGGAATACGATCCTGTAAAAAATAAAAGAAAAAAGACAGTTAATTTTAAAGTATCATTAATAAATTAAGTCACATCATCAGTATATCATATACATAAATCTCTCTTGCCATAATCTGAAAGCTACATGACTCGCATATCCTGTGAGAACAGAAGTGTCACCGGCCATCCGTGTATACAAACGAGTGTGTCAAAGCAAGAGTAGTGACATCTCTCTCAAGAGGTGGAATAACCTTCACATCATTTGTAGGTGGCGCCTTAGCAGATGTATGCAGAGTATGTGCCTTAATAAATGTGTCTGAAGTAACCTCTATAGTAGTTACTGTCTCTCCCTCGGAAAGATGAGCCACCTCTGCTGGATAAGGGCATATATGCCTCTACTACCATATGTACGTCATCCTGAACTGGTGCAGATGGTGCCTGAACATCAACTGGCTCATCCTTAACATCTCTCTTCCAATCCATCCAGAAGCAAATTGAGATCCTCTATGTCAGATAATGCGGGGTGCACGAAACTGAGCTTGATCGGCCAGCCGTCTCCTGTAAGAACTGGTCAGTGCCACTCTCCCTGCCCTAAGATGTGAGTCATCCGCATCACATCCCTTCTCTTGAGCCCTCACATCAGCTATATTGCACTGCCGACCAATAGTCATATCATATGTGCTTTTAGTCTTCACTTAAAAAATAAAACAATTTTTTAGCATATCAGATTTTTCAAAAATCCGAAACTTTTGCACTTTCCGAATATTTCAAAATATGCAGTAACAAAACATATATTAATGGACTTTTTGAAAAATGCGATAAACATGCATAATAAATTCCATATTTTTTAAATCTGGTAAAATGCATCCCTTTTTCTGAATTTTTTGAAATGTTCGGGTAAATGTATGCATTTTTACCAGTTATTTTGAAAAATTCGAAAAAAATATATGCACCTTTACCATATTTTTCAAAAAATCCAAATAATGTATGCATTTTTATCGCATTTTTCAAAAAATCCAGAATAATGTATGCATTTTAACTGGATTTTTCAAAAAAATCCGGTTAAACGTATGCATTTTTACCTGATTATTCAAAAAATGCGGAAAAATCTTTGCAATTTTACCAAATTTTTTAAAAATGTGATAATTGCATTAAAATTTGAAAAATATTTTTAAATATGGTACAAATTCAAACTTACATGTCATCAAACGCAAAAAATCCAATAGCTAATATGATAAAAACATAGATTTTGTAAAAATTCAAATTTTTCCAATAATTTTTGTGAAAGAAAATATAGTATTATTCATAGCTAATATGATAAAAACATAGAATTTGTAGGGGTGTCAAGTAATAAAAATTGGACATTTATTCTAGACCCCTGTAATTTGGGCTTTATTGAGTGCTTGGACCCAAACCCAATCCAATCCAATTTGTTTACATAACACATTGACGGTCTAAAATTGCTAACATTGTGACGTACCCTTATTAGTGATCCTTCAACTAGTGCTTCGAATTGTAGGGATCGTTACAACTTACACCGTCCATGAATTTCTTCTTCAAGCTTTAGTTAAGTCAACAATTGTTTGACTTTCAATAATATTGGTTCACCTAAAATAAATGTATCATTTAACTAGATGTAACTCTCATAGCCAACGCGTCTTTTCATTAAAACGTGTCATATACAACACGCTATTTTATTAAAACTAGACTGTTACCCGCGCGATGCGCGGTTGTTTGCATAATAAAAATTTATGTATTAATTATTTTTATGCTTATAATTTTAGAAATCATGTATCAGTTAAATTTTAATAAATAAAAGTAATAGTATACATTATCATTCATTTTTATAGTTACAACAAAAAACACTTTCATATATCACTTTTTAATATGAATTTAATAGTAAATAAAATTAAAAATTATTAACAATATTAGTTGGCCGTTATTAAAATTATCAATAATATTAGTTGAAAGTAATAAAAATTAATAAAGCATTTGAAATGCGAGATTGAGAAATATGAGAAGTTCAAAAAAAAGTGAAAAATATATTTTAGTAATTCATTTATTCAATTTTTTTTTAAATATTCAAATTTTAAGATGAATTAATAAAATTGTGACCAAATAATTGTTCTATATAATAATTTATTAGGAATGTAAAAAATTAGATTAAAATTTTATTTTGTGAAGAAACAATTCAATACAACAATATATTTTCTTTGAATCAACTAAATAATTAATTATAGTTGTTGAATAAATTAACTACTATTTATTTTATTTATATTATTAATATTTATTAACATATATTAAAGAAAACTTTTTCATGTATCAACTAAATTAAAAAAAAATATTGTGTGAGTTTTAATTTAGATATCAAATTGAGTTTATAATTCTTGTTCTAATATTCTAATAGATTGTAATAAAAAATAATTATTTAAAAGATATGCATACGTGGTTTTCTTCTATAAATTATAAATTTGAAAATATTTTAATAAATACATGTGTACCACAAATTGATTTTTTTAATAAAATTAATAATTATAATATATAGGTTTATAACTCTTTCATTATGTAACATGAATGTAGTTAATAGTATTATAATTCTTTTATTATGCAAATTTGTGTAAAGTAAAGATGATGAAAAGTTTTTAAAACCGAAGTAAAATAAAAGTAATGAGATATAATAAAGAATGACTACTAAATAATTAAAAAAAAAAACCATTTGCTAAAAAAATAAAATATATTTTTCAGTTGTTTCTTAAGTTTGGTTGTCTCTTGAAAGTCGTCATATCATACTATATGTAGATTCTTTTGCCTGTATATGTAAATGTAAATTTCTATTTTTATTTGATTATATTATTAAATCAAGAAAGTACACTTCAAGATATTTGATATGGATATAACACCATATGTAAATTCCAACTTTGATTTTATTATTTAATCCACAAAATACACTTCAAGATATTTGATATGCATATAACACCATATATAGATTCCAACTTTGATTTGTATTATATTTTAATAAGAAAGGAATACTTTGATAATCGTAAATAAAATAATTAAAAATTCAATCCACTTTTATGTAATAGAGTCAAATATTGAATGCAATACATATCAAAATGAAATAATAATTATACTGTAAATAAAAATTATATTGATATTCATGCAAATTATTATAAAAGAGTTTTCTAAAATATTCATTAATTAATACAATATAGTAAGTTGAGTCTTTATTCTAACACATAGATATGAGAATATTGAATTTATGTGAAGAATAAAAAATATAAATTAAATTACATTACAAAAAATTAAAAAAAACGTATACATGACTCTTGTAATAGTAATTGATGATACAAAAATGAATAGTAATACTAATTGAAAGTTACCAAAATTAATAGAAAGGTGAGAAAATGTACACTCCTTGTTAAATAATGGGTTAAATGCAATTCACCCCCCTGCCATTAGGGCGTGTTTCAGATTTGCCCCCCTGAATCTTTTTTTTTTTAAGAAGACACCCTTATAAAAGTGTAAAGTCAGTTTCACCACACCTTTTACTACTAATGCTGACTGGGCTTTGACTGATTCGCTGACGTGGCAATTGTAGCTAACTAATATCATTAATCATTTATTTATATTGTTATTAATTAGGATATTAAAATTATTATATTCATTTATTTATTATTATTATACATTTTTTAAAAGAAACAAAGAGGAATAGTTGAAACCTCAACCCCAGCCCCTCCCCTTCTCGATCGTACTCTTCCTCTCTCATCTTTACTTACTATCTCTCTCATCTCCATCGGCCTTTCATCTTTCTCCCAAAACCACCAAAAATCATAACACAAACCCAGAAGAAATCATGCATTCAAACCCAGACAAACCCTAATTTCCCCAAATAAATCCCTAATTCAGTCAATAATCAAGAACCAGCTGAAGAACTCTACCCACTGATGTACTAATTTCAAATTTTAAGCTTGCTTACAATCTTCTCCGACGAGCAGATGGAACATTCAACCGAGATTTAGCAGAGTTTCTCGACAGAAAAGTGCCAGCAAACGCGGTTCCCGTCGATAGGGTATTCTCATTCGATCATGTAGATCGAAACAACGGTATATTCAGGTGGGAACATAGTTCATCATGTAGCAGTGAAAGCCTCTGAGGAGAAAATCAATTTAGTTTTAATTTTAGGATTTGATTTGATTTTAAGAGTTGAACTTTTTGATTCGATTTGTTGTAAGTTTGTTTTGGATATTGAATGTAATAGATTGTTGATTCAGTTGTAGAATGTTTTCCTGATTTGCATTTGATTTTGTTGGATCTGGGCCTGAAATGAAATTAGGGTTTGAGTTGATGATGGTGGTGGCCGCCGCAGCAAGGTTGAAGAAAGTGAACAGGGATATAAAAATTAATAATAATTAATAATAATATATTTTTCTTAATAATAATCATTAATAATAAAATGAAATATTAAATAACTAATTTTAATATCCTAATTAATAACAATATAAATGATTAATGATATTAGTTAGCTACAATTGCCACGTCAGCGAATCAGTCAAAGCCCAGTCAGCAGTAGTAGTAAAAGGGTGTGGTGAAACTGGCTTTACACTTTTATAAGGGTGTCTTCTTAAAAAAAAAAATTCAGGGGGGCAAATCTGAAACACACCCTAATGGCAGGGGGTGAATTGCATTTAACCCTTAAATAATCTTCACCCTATACATTGTTGTTGATATGCAATGAAAAAAGATCTTCATATTATAATCTATATTTCAACTGCAATTCATAATATTAACACTCAAGGTTAAAAATACATAAAAAGTATATAGTTTATGATGAAAGTTTTACAATACACCGCAATAACTTAAAACTTACATAAAAAGGACAATGAATAGAAAGAAAAGTGGTTAGTATAATTTAATATATATTTAGTGGTGTAATGTTAAAGAAAAATAAAAGAAACAAAATTAAAAAGTTATAGTGTCTACCTTTTTGTAAGAGAATTGATCTTTCAACAAAGTTCTCATATATATCTTCAAAATCTGCACATGAAGTTTTAAACAAATAATACACATTTTGAAAAATAAAAGAGGAAACATATGAACTCCTAAATTTGCACATAAATTTTTTTAAAAAATGATACACATATTAGATAATGAAAGAAGAAACATATGAGAATGAAAAAGAAATGACAAAAATGAAAAATGAAAAATCTGTATATAAAGAGTCATGTTAGTGAAGATGTATAGTTAAGAAAATAGAAAATAATTGAAAGGGTGATAGTATATTAATAAGAGTGAAAGTTATAAAATTAATAAAATAAATACTTTAAAATACATTAAATAGAATTTTTGATGGGTTTTTATGGTTTCATAATAATAATAATGTACTAATTGTTATTGTAAAGAATTATTAAAATTAAGAGAAAAACGTTTTAATAGTTACATTTTTATTAAATAGAGAACCTTATAGAAATGATTTTTTTTTAAAAAAGATATTAAAGTGAAAATTAATAGATTTATATAAAAAAAATGAATAAAAATTAAAAAATATATGTTTAAAAAATAGGGGTCTTGTTAGATTTGATCTTTGTTTTTATAATTATTTAAATAATTTTATGAATTAAATATAAAATTAAGAAAAATTATATGAACTCCAAAATCATGAAATATTAAATAAATGATATAAATTTTAGAAAATGAAAGAGGAAATATGTGAGAATAAAAAAAATAGCAAAAATGAAAATTTTAAAATCAGTATAAAAAGATAGATAACTAATTGAAAGGGTGATAATATATTATTATTAATAATAGAAATTTTAAAATTAATAAAACAAATGCTTTAAAATATATTAAATAATAAGGACTTTTAATTTTTTTTACAAATTTCTTACATTTTATTTTTTAATTTACATAAAATATTATTAATCATTTATAACAATAGTTTGAATTTTTTTTAAATTAATAAAATATAAACTTATGTTAAATTTATTTTTATTTTTAAATCTAAAATAAACTAAACAATAAGGACTTTTAATTTTTTGTTACAGATTACTTACATTTTATTTTTTAATTTAAATAAAATATTATTAATTATTTATAAAAATAGTTTGAATTTTTTTAACAAATTAATAAAATATAAACTTATAAATATTATATATTACATATTTATATAATTATTATATTATATTATTATTATGATTATTATATTTATTTATTTTTAATATAGGGTTAAATTAGTAAAAGTCAAAATTAAGATTTTTGTTTAGATTTATTATGAAAGTGACATGTGGCCAAATTTTATTTAGAGATACTATCAAGGTGACATGTGGTTAGGGTTGCCATCATGACAACCTTGGATTTATATATACTAGCTAAATTACCCGTGCAAGTTTTTTCAGACTATATAGTTTACGTTTTTTTAATTATATAAAAATGATAATTTTAATAAATTAAATTAAATTATTAAGTAATTTTTTAAATATTGTAATGTACATGTATTTAATATTAAACTTTATAAAAAATATAATAAATTATTTAAAATTCGAGAGTGCATCTAAATATAGATTGTAAATTTTATAAATATTTTAAAGTTAATTAAGATAATTTTTGTTAACTATAAAATGTTTGTAACACCCCACACATAATTGACTAGTATATTATGCATGAAACGTTAAAAATCGGTATTTTAGTACATACAAAAGCTAAAGATACAAGATGATCCATATAAATACAACATGAAATAATATTAATAATTACAAAACATGTGTCTTCATGGATCTGCACAGCGGAAAATGAGATCTGACGAGGTCTCCGAGCCAACACCACTTCAAGCCATCAATCCGAAACTGCTATCTGTCAAAAGCTACTAAACTGCACCTGAAAAATATAAGTTGATTGGGGTGAGATTACTAAATCTCAGTGAGTCCTCCTATCCTATGGGTCCACTCGGATCTACAGGGTTCATGCATCAAAACCGAATCCACCATTGATCCGGGGTTTATCCTCACATCCGGTACAAGTACGGAGCAAACACATGAATCGTCCACCATAGGAGTCATCATATCACAAGTACACAAATAGTACAACAAACACGTATGCCAAAACCCATACCCGTGTATGGGGAATCCAGAAGCGCGTTAATGCCTCGACTAGGTTATAAAAACACACCCTCGATGAGTTACACCCATGCCTATTGTCAAGAGACTTGTACAAGCACACTGCAAGAATGGATAAACGGGTTCGCACAAGCCTAATTGGCCGCGAGATGACCTTAGCCGAAATGGCGTCATTGTCCCACTAGCCACCTTTACGCACGTGTGTTAACATCAAGTACAACACGCCATCTTGACACATGAGCCCACCGGGCGAAAGCCTAGTAGTAGTCTACATGACTTCACTAGAGGTGAGTTACCGATTATGTGTTAGCCTACATGGCTACATAACCCCACCATACCGAGCACGCAAGTGTGTTAACACCAAGTGGGAAAGCCTCCAGACCCTCACAAGCACACTGCAACGGTAGCTCAGGTGTGAGCCCAAGATCACACGATCGGGGCTGTCCCATTGATCACAAAGCCCGGGACGACTCATTGATCACAAAGCCCGAGTCATAAATCAACCTAGCCCCTGGCCCGCTTCGATTCAAGCATACACACGCATAACAAGCGTCAAAGCACACAATGCACACAAACCCAAATGTTTAACCGAAACAACGGGCTTTAGCAATTATTCAGGTTCCATCACATTGCATTCACAAAAGCATCAAGGAACGATTAGTAGTAGTTAAACCATCACATTCAAATTATGCATAATTCACAATTTCCGAATAATCAAATGGAAATACAAAACTTTAATGATTAACGGTGTCACATACCACCAACAGGTACACCTAATCGAATAGGGAGGAGTCCGGTTATGAATAAAACCAGAACTGCACTCAAGGGGTGTAATACGGTGAACTGACTTTTTATCGATCGAAATGTCGCGGTAAGCAAGAGTCGCCACCGACTTTTATTTTATCCAAACAATATTCGGAAAGGCAAAAAGAAACAGAAAAAAAACCTTTTAAGAAATCTGAGCTCGGGGGTAATTTATGCAAAGGGAAGGTGTAAGGCACCCTTTTGCATCCATGGTTTTCCATGGGCTCTTAATTGCTTTGCTTGCTCGTTTGTTTAGAAAAAGTAGATGAAAGAGATAGGGACTTTAGCTCGTAAATGAGCGTAGCCCTTTTGAAAAATTATGAGAAAGAATATAATAAAAAGGTTTGAGCATTGCAAGGCAATTAGGGGCAATTACCTTAAACTCAGATGATAGGTCTCTTTTTGCCTTTCAGAATGAAAGGGTCTATCCTTGCCATAAGAGGGCAGGAAGCCTTTCGTTTGGAGGTTGAAGGGTCATCGAAGCATCCTTTGCCATAAGACTGTCCCATGCCATAGAAGGGCAGGTAGTCTAAGGTAAGGATCAGAATAAGCCTTTTCGTAGGCAGCCAGAAGATACCTCAGCCTTTTTCCGTAGGCAACATCCGAGGGTCGAGGTCATTTGTGTATCGAAGGCAGCATCATTAGGGTCGTGACCTTTTTATCGAGGCAACATGGCTGAGGTATCCTCGAATCCGAGGGACGAGGCTTATTCTGCAAAACACAAAGGCAACAGGCAACAGGCAACAGGCAGCAAGGCAACAGAGAGGTTACCCCAAAAGGGTGCGTGTGTGCAACAATCATGTGATTATGTTCAGAAAATTATCTTATAATTAATTATCTACGTTGATTTAAGGCTTGCACTCCCTAAGATTACTAACCACGCAGTATATAAAGCAATAAAGGGAAGGGGGAAAATGAAACCAGCGGAGGAGAGGGGAATTGTAACCAGCGGATCCCTTAATAGGGTTTGGCATAAGTAATAATAAAAATCATAAAAAATATAAAGATGAGGTTTAGGGTTACCAACAACGTAGCTTTGGCAATTGACAACCCTGAAAAAGAATGTAAATAAAAAGTTGGGTGAGTGTATGGCTAATTCGAAGGTTGGCAGGGTTAACCAGAAAATAAAGAATAAATAAATAAAACAATTAATAATTAAATAAGCGAGGCCACTTAGCTTTAGTTCGATTTGATCTGATATGGTTAGAGTCGGAGGAAACCTCGGAGGTAACCCTGAAAAGACATGGCAGAAAGAGAGGGTGAATGCAAGGCAAACCCTAATATCAAAATAATTTAGATGTAATTTAAATTAAATGAAATTAAATTACTTAACTTTGAGGTTTGTGGAAGGCGTGCGCTCGGGGCGAATCATGTTGCTAACCCTGATAATAAGAAAATAAAATCAGTGTATGGCATGTTCCTCGTAAACCCTGATTAGGGCATAAATCAAAATAAATGACTTAATTAATTATTGGTCTCTCGACCTAATTAATAAAATCGAGGGTAAAAATAATTTTTAGGAATTTTTTAGAATTAAAATAAAATAAATACGAATTTTTGAACATATTTAATTAAATCCATAAATAGATGAATAAACAAATAATAGATATTAATAATTAAATATTATTATTATTATATATGAAAAAAGATTTATTAAAAAAAATATGTGTATAGTTTTATAAGCGAAATAAAAAGAAAAAAAAAACAAAAAATATATATATATATTAATATAAATAACCGGCTGTGTAATTAAAAATAAAAAAAAATTAAAAAAAACTTAACTTCTGATCGTGTGTGACGCGCGTGTGTTGCTTATGGTGGACCTGCAGCTTTTGATGCGTTGGATGAAGGATTAATGAAATCACGTGGCTGAGAGAGCGAGGGACCATGGCATTCGCGTGCGTCATGATGCACTGGATCAATCCTGCCTCCACAACCCAGCGCGCGCTTTCCCGTTTTGAATGGGCCAATCGGACTGCGCCACGCAGTCATCTTCTCCAAGAGCAACCTGCAAACGACCCTTTTACAGCGCTTTTTTGCTTGACGCGCTATAAAAACCTGCATCTCAAAACTGAAAAATAGCGAACAGGGCTAAAACACAACGGAAATTTGGCGGACCCCTACCAACGTGATCGTACGATCCTTGCGAATCTGTCTGTGGCATTAATTAGTCCTAATTTTACTGGTATTAAGAAACCCCAAATTGGAGCTTCGAACCCTAACATGGCATCGTGTTCATATTAGCGCCAAATCGTTCCAAACTTTCCAGAAACGACCATCATACAATTATAAACATGAATATACAATTGAATTAAGACATGGATGTGTGAGAATATGCAATCGAAAGAGTTTAGAATTGCGCAAACCGTGAGTGATAAGGCTTCGTTCTGGGCTAACTGATTGAGTGTGATGATTGAAAAAAGCTTCAGAGACTCCCAAGGAATGTATTGAGATCGATTGGAAGCCTTGAATCACCCTCTAATGCCGAATTCGAGTTTGGGAATTTTGATGGATTTTAAAGCTTGAGTAGGGTTCTTCAGCTGCAGAATTTCGTCCCCTTTAGGGTTTTGATCAATTAGGTATTTATATTGGAAGGTTTTAGGGTGAATCTTTTGAATCAAATCTCTTTGAATCTTGAAATTGGATCTTGAAGAAATTTGTTTGAAATTTGATTTTATTAGTTCCTAAATATGGCCAAATCTCAATCTTTTTCTTCCAATTCTCTTGGCCACGAATTTGAATCAGATATGGGACTTAATTGATGATTTAATTTGATTGGAGCAAAATAAAATCAAGCTTTTCTTATTCTCTTTCAAAATATTTGATTAATATTGAATTTTTTATGAATGAAAATTCATATAAAGTCAATTAATCATACATAATTCGTGACATGGACAATAGAGCTTCTAGATGACTTGTATAGCAAGATTGGATCAAAAGAACTTGGGCCCATTTGCAAAATATTTGAATTCCTTCATATTTTTCCCTCCAAAATTACCTAACTTTGACAAGATGTATCTCCCTCAATTTTTGAGGTATGGAGATGTTTTAGGACATTTTGGAAACCTTAGAGAGTCCTTTATCCAATGTCTTTGGTCCTATATCAAAATCATTTTTCATTCTCATTTTATGAGCTTTTGAAAAAAATGTCTTTTTGTTGACTTTTGAAAAGGACCTATAATGTATGAGGCCATAATTCTTAAACCTTTGACCTGTGGGCTCTAATTCTTGGACAATTGGATAGAGGAATGAATTCCCTTCAACATGAGCTTTGGTGGGAATTTTTCTGATGAAGTATGAATATTTGGCGAATTTTCAAAGTTTGGTTGACTTTTTTCAGTTCATGCCCAAAATAGTAACTTTTGCCTTTTGACTTTTCTGATCTTTCCTTGCATCATCATGATCAATCCTTGATCAAATGATGATTTTAGGGTTATGAGGATGTTGTTGACCAAGTATCTTGAACTTTGACTGTATTTGGACTTGAAATGACTATTTTGCCCTTGGGGATCGACTGTTGACCTAATCAGGATTTGAGGGACTCAATTAGCTCTGTTTGACTTGAAACTTTGCATAGAGATTCTTTGGGATGTTGGTGACCCTATGGAGCCACCCTGAGCCATTGATTCAATGATTTTCCTCTGAATTATTCAAACCCTAGTTTAGAACTTCTGTGTGGGAGACTGTGTTTTGGAGCTTTGTCTTTTGATTTGGTTTTGTGTATGAAAAATAGCATGGGCAAATTTTGGGGTATGACAGCTGCCCCTGTTCAATTATCTTAAACCTGAAGATGTAGAGTGGTTTGCGCGCCAGTCGGTTTCTGAAGGTGGAAGATGATTGAACATAAGAATACCAAGAAATTTGCCCTATTTGAAGTAGGGACTTTTGTCGGAGATGGGCTTGTGGATGCCATCTGGTAGTTGAATTTTGAGAAGATGTTGTTTGCGCGTTGATCGTGTCATTACCGTTCGTGGTAGATGAATTAGATCCTTGAGAATTGATCGTGTCAGTATCGTTCGTGATACTTGAATTAGATCTTGGAAAGATGACCGTGTCTTCATCGTTCGTGATGATAGAATTAGATCTGAGGAGATAATCGTGTCTTCATCGTTCGTGATGATAGAATTAGATTCTCTTGTCGTGTCAGCACCGTTTGTAGTGACTGAAGTAGACTGGGAAGGCCAGTGATCGTGTCCACACCGTTCGTGATGATAGACTTAGACCTCTGAAATTTGATCGTGTCAGTACCGTTCGTAGTATCTGAATTAGATCTTCTGTCGTGTCAGTACCGTTCGTAGTAGCTGAATTAGACTGAGAAGGTCAGTGACCGTGTCTACACCGTTCGTGATGATAGAATTAGATCTCTGAGAGTTGACCGTGTCAGTACCGTTCGTAGTAACCGAATTAGATCTTTTGTCGTGTCAGTACTGTTCGTAGTAGCTGAATTAGACTTTGAAAGTGATCGTGTCATTACCGTTCGTGGTAAATGAATTAGATCTTCGAGCGTTGATCGTGTCAGTACCATTCGTAGTAGCTGAATTAGATCTTGGAAAGTTGGAGATTTCGTTCATTTGTCGGTATCTGTATTCTGAAAAAGGTAAGGTTAATCTTTATGCAATGTCATGATGCATGGGTTATGTAATGAATCCCTCAAAATAAATGAGAGCTTTTGCATGTTATGTATGAGTTCATTATGAGGTAATGTATGCAATGTATGAATATGTTTATGACATATGATATGTGAATATGATTTATGTTGTCTTTGATTAAGAAAGTAGATCTTTATGTCCTTGTAGTTGTACTGTCTGATCTTGTCTTGAAGATGCTCAGCTGGGAATTTATGATTTCTGCTTGGAGATGATCAGTGACTTGATGTTCCCTGATTGGTGATAAAAATATTGATAAATCATGTTGGAGGAGAGCGACAGTGTTGAAGATGTAAACTCTGTTGGGCAGCCATGTCTTTATCGGGAGCGTTTGAAGATATCTTCTTAATGATTACTCTTGTGGGGATATGATCTTGTGAACCCGGCTTTGTGGGGAGACATGGGTGAAAGTTGCCCCCAGTATTATAGTAACTACTACTCCTGGATTTGATTAGGACATACCACTGAGTATTGATCAAGATGTCAAACTGGACTTTCATAGATTTGCCCCTGCTAGTAGGAACTTGAAGAAATTCACCTCGCGAGGCCTTTATGAAGTGTATATTGTAGGCGACATGCCCTTAGTAATCGTAAGCCCAGGACAATGCCCCCTGTTGATTGGAAATAGATTCAGATTTACTTGGATGCATGCCCCTGATTGTTTTTGGCATCTTTGAGAGATTCTCGGAATCTTGACTTGGTTGCCCCAGATTGATTGGGAAAAATGTGTTGTGCCCCTTGTATACATAAGAGACATTGCTTCTGAAGTGATTGTCTGTCGGGATAACTTTCAGTCATTAGTTGTACCCTGTGCAAATTCTTTCTGTTGCCAACATTTGAAATTATGTAGCAGAATTTGTTTAATAATGAATTCATGAGATGCAATGCATACGTTTGTCTTGAGTTTTTGAAAAACATTAAAGCAAGAGATGTAAAAGTGTGATGTTTGTAAAAACATGATATTTGTAACGACGTGTTGTTTGTAAAACGTGTTATTTGTAATAACGTGATGTTTGTAAAAAAGAAATATCAACTCAGCATTTTTGGTAAACCTTAAGGAGTCAGGATACCTTTTTGGTGACAGTATGCTTTCGAACTAACCATGCTTCAATTAGGACTTTCAAGGGTTGTAACGTGGCTTGGTTCACGGTTTTAAGAAACAAAGGATAATGGCTCAAAGTTTATTGTACCCACCCCTCTTCGTGATGATCTTCAGTCCTAAGCTCAGCTAAATCAAACTTATGCATTCAGGTTCCAAGAGACTTTTGGATTTGCACCTTTGATAATGATGATGGTTCACCAACAAAGATAACTTTTGAGATGGCAGTCACTTCTTCCTTTTGGTAGTCACAACGTTGTGTTGTTCAGGAATTTATTAACTTCTCTTTTTTCATTTTTTTTTTCTAACTTTTGCCTGAACTGTATTTTTTGAGCTTACAGTCAGCGGGATGCCTTGATTTTGCCTAAGTCGTTTTTTTGATTTTTGACTTAGCAGGCCTTTCTTTGTATATATATATTTCATTTTTTCTTTTGAAGATGTTGACTGTCTTGTTTGATGACTGACGAACCATCATTGTCTTTTGATTGACATCTCCAACACTTCTTTGATGTGTGCGGATGACCGTTTGTGATTGAAACCTTTGTTGAAAGGTGTACAGAGTGGTTCTCTTAAAATAGAATGCACAGCCAAAATAACTGAGAACTACCCTGCCCCAGGTTAAAAATGCGGGTGTTTCGTACAAAAAGAAACTTCTACTCCTTAGGCTCAAAGGGGTTGACGAGGGATTACCATCCTTATATCTCCACTGTTTAGGAATTGAAACAATGCCTGTACATCGTCAGCATAGTCCGTTCAAAAGCATATTGTATGAGGTTGCGGTATCATTTTCGTCATCCTCCCTCAAAAGGTATACAACTTTAGCAGGAGTTGAGTATCACAAAAACATATGCAGAATAAAGACATAATTTAAAATGAGTGATAGCGAAATAATTTATTCAAGACAAACATATGCGATGCACTGATGATGATTATTAAAACATATAATGTCTATCATGATTCAAATGTTTAAACAAACAGAAGAGAAATATGCAAATGAAAGTAGATCTAATGTTCCAGAAGTTCGTCCGTCTAGACCTCAATCAGTCTTGTCATGGCTAGGCATAAGAGCGGTGATCACCACAGGTGTTTCAGGAGGGTTGAATTTGATTTCTCCGTCATTCATCAGATCTTGAATCTTATTCTTCAATGTCCAACAGTTATTAGTGTCATGTCCAGGACTATCAGAGTGATACGCACACCTTGCATTAGGATTATAACGAGAAGAGGAAGTACTAGGATTCCTCGGAGGGTCCTTCAAAGTGATTAGCCCTTTCTTCAGCAATTGTTGCAACGCTTCGGCCAGAGTCATATTGATCTTTGAGAATTGGCGCTTGGGTGTATCTGACTTGTGTCCTTGTTGTGGAACTGGTGTAAAGGTCAGAATTGTCCCCACAGATTGGTTGGGTTCATTGTGACCTTTCCGATTGTACCCAGTGTTGGCCATATGAGGTTTCTCAGGTGAAATGACGTCAATGATCTTGCAATCAATGAGGTCTTGGATCATGTGCTTCAATGGTCCACAATCCTCTGTATCGTGACCGGGACTGTTTGAATGATAAGCACATCTTGCATGGTACTTGTACCCAGGAGTGGGATTAGCAGGAAGTGAATATGGAGGCAATAGAGTTATCAAGCTCTGATTGAGCAGTTGTTGTAGAGCTTGAGACAGCGGCATGGGTAACGGAGTGAATGACCGCTTAGGCTTGGACTTCCATTTATCTTGCACACCTTGCCCCCTTTGTTGGTCCTTCTCCTTCTCGGACAGAAGTGCCTTTAATTCTTCTTGCCCCTTGGCCAAGTGAAAGATTATTTTCTGGAACTGGTTGTTCTGAGCTTGGAGATTCTTCAAAGATTGTTCGAGATTCATCTTTGTTACTGAAATAAACAGCACAAAGATGAGGCATTTGATTTTATGAAACCTGCGATGCGATGTTTATGAATGATATGATTATGCATATGCAATGTTTCGAGGACCTTTAGAATTCAAATTTGTTTAAAACAAAACAAAAGGAAATTTTATTAATAATAATTAAGAGAAAGTAATTGTAAATTGTTTTATTGTTGTCTTTTACAATAAGGAAAGTATAAAACTAGAAAATAAAATAAAACTTAGAAAAGATAAATTCTTCAGGTCTCCCATGGACGCTTCCTCTTTGAACCAATGAAGTTGTTGATGCCTTGCTCTGCTTGAAGTAATCTTGTGAGTTCTAACACTTTCTTTTCTTTGTCACGAAACTGAGCTTCGAAAGTGTCTCTTTCTTCCTTTAGTTGAATCCAGGATCTCTTTAATTCTTCGATGTCAGTTGGCATATCTGGATGAGTAATAACTTGAGGAACTCTTTCCTCGCAATCAGGCTCCACTATCACAGGTAAGACATACGGATAAGGCATGATGAGACGTTGAGCACGAGTGCGTACCCATCTAAGGTAAGGCCCCAAAGGAATGGAGTTTCTTTGTCCCAAGCTTTTGTTATCAATTCTATTTACCATATCCCAAGCTCGTATGAACTTCCGGCGGTGATTCTGAGTGTCATCTTCATAATCAAACACAATCCCTTGTATAAGCATATGGTGAGGACCATCTCTTCGAGCGTAACCAAATTGTCGTAAAGCCAAGCAAGGATTATAAGTGATACCCCCTCGTATGCCAAGTAAAGGCACATTAGGATATTGTCCACAACGGTCGATCATGGTGAAACTTTCCTTGGATAAAGACAGCCAACGGATATCAGAATGTGAAAGTGACATTATTCTCTTGTGCCATTTCAGCCTTTGGTCGTTCCTCATTACTGATCGAGGCAAGTGCGAAATAAACCACTTAGATAACAAAGGTATGCAACACATAAGAGTCCCTCGCTTCTTCATAGTACGAGTGTGAAGAGAGTGTAGGATATCTCCAAGCAAGGTAGGAACTGGATTGCGTGTCAGAAATATCTTTATGGCGTGCACATCAATGAACTGATCAGGATTAGGGAACAACACCAAACCATAGATGAGTAATGCTAATATGTCTTCGAAGGCTTGATAACTCATGGACTTCAGAAACATGCGAGCTTTCCCAAGTAAGAACTTAGCGAGGAATCCCTTGACTCCACTTCTGGTTTCCCAATGACCATCAATATCAGACTTCTTAAGATGTAAAGCGGGAGCGATAACTTCTAATTTTGGAATTTCTTCCAAACCAGTGAACGGAATCTGATCTCGGATGGGGAGTCCAAGTATGTCAGCAAACTCTTCCATAGTAGGTACCAACTGATAATCCGGGAAAGTAAAACAATGATGCTCGGGATCGAAGAATTGAAATAGTACACTCATCATTTCTTCATCAAAACCTGAAGTAGCTAAACTGGGCAAGAGACCATGTCTTTCAGAGAATCGGGAACCTCCAGGAATCTCTAATACCAATTCTTTCAATTCGGAAGGTATCTTCACAAAGTTAACTCGAATGGTGTTTCTAGTCTCCATAACCTACAAAACAGAACAAAGATGAATTCCTTGGTCCTCGAATGGTTAGTCATGATGTTATGATGCTCATGATGTTTATGATGTCATGAATGCCAAGTAGATAACAAACACAAACAAGTCACACAATTTTGCCTTAAGGTTAGGCTTGCATGTGGTCTGGGGGTGCGTACCCTCCCCACTGAAGTTTAGTCGGTTCAAACCTGTCCTATATACAGATCGGGTTCTAAGGAGCTCATATCATTGACCTTTCTCGAAGGCGCTTATCTCAGTTCGGCAATCGAATCGCCAACCGAAAAGGTCCTGAAAGTCCAGTCCATATGAGTGTAGCTTCGAGTATCAACCAACTTCAGTCGGAACCAAAGCCAGCCATCTCGCTACTTTCTAAAAGGCCAAAGTCAAGTTCGACTAAGGTTCTAAGGGCGAATTAGTGCTTAATGACACCACGCGGCAGCCAAGCATTTCCCCAGGTCGGATCCCAAGGAACACCAGGACAAACCAATGTGCCACACTAACGATGGCCATCAGATCAACCACATCAGTATACGCTGTACAGTCTCCTTGATCTCATGCCATATACCTAAGGTACTCAGATCCGGGTTAGGATCTTTCACACAACAGAATACCCAAAACAGCCCTGCAAAATTAAATCAAACAAAGCAAACAATAGAAAACATTTAAATGAATCCTAAACTTTTAAGGTAACCCCTCTTTTATCGAAATTCTCCCCAGCAGAGTCGCCAGTTCTGTAATACGGTGAACTGACTTTTTATCGATCGAAATGTCGCGGTAAGCAAGAGTCGCCACCGACTTTTATTTTATCCAAACAATATTCGGAAAGGCAAAAAGAAACAGAAAAAAAACCTTTTAAGAAATCTGAGCTCGGGGGTAATTTATGCAAAGGGAAGGTGTAAGGCACCCTTTTGCATCCATGGTTTTCCATGGGCTCTTAATTGCTTTGCTTGCTCGTTTGTTTAGAAAAAGTAGATGAAAGAGATAGGGACTTTAGCTCGTAAATGAGCGTAGCCCTTTTGAAAAATTATGAGAAAGAATATAATAAAAAGGTTTGAGCATTGCAAGGCAATTAGGGGTAATTACCTTAAACTCAGATGATAGGTCTCTTTTTGCCTTTCAGAATGAAAGGGTCTATCCTTGCCATAAGAGGGCAGGAAGCCTTTCGTTTGGAGGTTGAAGGGTCATCGAAGCATCCTTTGCCATAAGACTGTCCCATGCCATAGAAGGGCAGGTAGTCTAAGGTAAGGATCAGAATAAGCCTTTTCGTAGGCAGCCAGAAGATACCTCAGCCTTTTTCCGTAGGCAACATCCGAGGGTCGAGGTCATTTGTGTATCGAAGGCAGCATCATTAGGGTCGTGACCTTTTTATCGAGGCAACATGGCTGAGGTATCCTCGAATCCGAGGGACGAGGCTTATTCTGCAAAACACAAAGGCAACAGGCAACAGGCAACAGGCAGCAAGGCAACAGAGAGGTTACCCCAAAAGGGTGCGTGTGTGCAACAATCATGTGATTATGTTCAGAAAATTATCTTATAATTAATTATCTACGTTGATTTAAGGCTTGCACTCCCTAAGATTACTAACCACGCAGTATATAAAGCAATAAAGGGAAGGGGGAAAATGAAACCAGCGGAGGAGAGGGGAATTGTAACCAGCGGATCCCTTAATAGGGTTTGGCATAAGTAATAATAAAAATCATAAAAAATATAAAGATGAGGTTTAGGGTTACCAACAACGTAGCTTTGGCAATTGACAACCCTGAAAAAGAATGTAAATAAAAAGTTGGGTGAGTGTATGGCTAATTCGAAGGTTGGCAGGGTTAACCAGAAAATAAAGAATAAATAAATAAAACAATTAATAATTAAATAAGCGAGGCCACTTAGCTTTAGTTCGATTTGATCTGATATGGTTAGAGTCGGAGGAAACCTCGGAGGTAACCCTGAAAAGACATGGCAGAAAGAGAGGGTGAATGCAAGGCAAACCCTAATATCAAAATAATTTAGATGTAATTTAAATTAAATGAAATTAAATTACTTAACTTTGAGGTTTGTGGAAGGCGTGCGCTCGGGGCGAATCATGTTGCTAACCCTGATAATAAGAAAATAAAATCAGTGTATGGCATGTTCCTCGTAAACCCTGATTAGGGCATAAATCAAAATAAATGACTTAATTAATTATTGGTCTCTCGACCTAATTAATAAAATCGAGGGTAAAAATAATTTTTAGGAATTTTTTAGAATTAAAATAAAATAAATACGAATTTTTGAACATATTTAATTAAATCCATAAATAGATGAATAAACAAATAATAGATATTAATAATTAAATATTATTATTATTATATATGAAAAAAGATTTATTAAAAAAAATATGTGTATAGTTTTATAAGCGAAATAAAAAGAAAAAAAAAACAAAAAATATATATATATATATTAATATAAATAACCGGCTGTGTAATTAAAAATAAAAAAAAAATTAAAAAAACTTAACTTCTGATCGTGTGTGACGCGCGTGTGTTGCTTATGGTGGACCTGCAGCTTTTGATGCGTTGGATGAAGGATTAATGAAATCACGTGGCTGAGAGAGCGAGGGACCATGGCATTCGCGTGCGTCATGATGCACTGGATCAATCCTGCCTCCACAACCCAGCGCGCGCTTTCCCGTTTTGAATGGGCCAATCGGACTGCGCCACGCAGTCATCTTCTCCAAGAGCAACCTGCAAACGACCCTTTTACAGCGCTTTTTTGCTTGACGCGCTATAAAAACCTGCATCTCAAAACTGAAAAATAGCGAACAGGGCTAAAACACAACGGAAATTTGGCGGACCCCTACCAACGTGATCGTACGATCCTTGCGAATCTGTCTGTGGCATTAATTAGTCCTAATTTTACTGGTATTAAGAAACCCCAAATTGGAGCTTCGAACCCTAACATGGCATCGTGTTCATATTAGCGCCAAATCGTTCCAAACTTTCCAGAAACGACCATCATACAATTATAAACATGAATATACAATTGAATTAAGACATGGATGCGTGAGAATATGCAATCGAAAGAGTTTAGAATTGCGCAAACCGTGAGTGATAAGGCTTCGTTCTGGGCTAACTGATTGAGTGTGATGATTGAAAAAAGCTTCAGAGACTCCCAAGGAATGTATTGAGATCGATTGGAAGCCTTGAATCACCCTCTAATGCCGAATTCGAGTTTGGGAATTTTGATGGATTTTAAAGCTTGAGTAGGGTTCTTCAGCTGCAGAATTTCGTCCCCTTTAGGGTTTTGATCAATTAGGTATTTATATTGGAAGGTTTTAGGGTGAATCTTTTGAATCAAATCTCTTTGAATCTTGAAATTGGATCTTGAAGAAATTTGTTTGAAATTTGATTTTATTAGTTCCTAAATATGGCCAAATCTCAATCTTTTTCTTCCAATTCTCTTGGCCACGAATTTGAATCAGATATGGGACTTAATTGATGATTTAATTTGATTGGAGCAAAATAAAATCAAGCTTTTCTTATTCTCTTTCAAAATATTTGATTAATATTGAATTTTTTATGAATGAAAATTCATATAAAATCAATTAATCATCCATAATTCGTGACATGGACAATAGAGCTTCTAGATGACTTGTATAGCAAGATTGGATCAAAAGAACTTGGGCCCATTCGCAAAATATTTGAATTCCTTCATATTTTTCCCTCCAAAATTACCTAACTTTGACAAGATGTATCTCCCTCAATTTTTGAGGTATGGAGATGTTTTAGGACATTTTGGAAACCTTAGAGAGTCCTTTATCCAATGTCTTTGGTCCTATATCAAAATCATTTTTCATTCTCATTTTATGAGCTTTTGAAAAAAATGTCTTTTTGTTGACTTTTGAAAAGGACCTATAATGTATGAGGCCATAATTCTTAAACCTTTGACCTGTGGGCTCTAATTCTTGGACAATTGGATAGAGGAATGAATTCCCTTCAACATGAGCTTTGGTGGGAATTTTTCTGATGAAGTATGAATATTTGGCGAATTTTCAAAGTTTGGTTGACTTTTTTCAGTTCATGCCCAAAATAGTAACTTTTGCCTTTTGACTTTTCTGATCTTTCCTTGCATCATCATGATCAATCCTTGATCAAATGATGATTTTAGGGTTATGAGGATGTTGTTGACCAAGTATCTTGAACTTTGACTGTATTTGGACTTGAAATGACTATTTTGCCCTTGGGGATCGACTGTTGACCTAATCAGGATTTGAGGGACTCAATTAGCTCTGTTTGACTTGAAACTTTGCATAGAGATTCTTTGGGATGTTGGTGACCCTATGGAGCCACCCTGAGCCATTGATTCAATGATTTTCCTCTGAATTATTCAAACCCTAGTTTAGAACTTCTGTGTGGGAGACTGTGTTTTGGAGCTTTGTCTTTTGATTTGGTTTTGTGTATGAAAAATAGCATGGGCAAATTTTGGGGTATGACAAGGGGTACGAAAAATATAATTCTGCCCAGCACTGGCCGCTTAGCGGCCTGTAAGCGGGCTTTCCAGGGGCGAACCTCAACTGTTTCCCCGCTTAGCGGTCTCACGTCCGCTTAGCGGGCTCGCGATTTATCATTTTCTTCACAACCAGCATCCTCCGCTCAGCGGGCAAACTGGGTCCGCTCAGCGGGACCGCAAATTTATGGAAAAATGCTCAGCATCCGCTTAGCGGCCTTAGCCCGCTTAGCGGACCATAGCAGACACAGAAAAATGCAGAACTCATCAGTTCTGTCCTGGGGTATTTTAACCCCGTGAATCCACCTGCATGCACGATTTAAAGATATATCCAGCCAACAAATAACAACAACAACCAACAAATAGCACAATTATCATGTTAGTGTCATGGATTTATAGTTATTTCTCACAATCCCTAAACCCCAAACATGCAATTCCCATGATTTTCCCCAAAGTCTCTAACTAAGGACTCACCTTGGATTAATAGAGGTTGAGATCATGTTCTTGCTTCCATTGGACTATCTTCTTGACACAAACTACACCTTCAAGTTCACCAAACCCGTAACCACTCTTGTACTCACTTTCAGCATCAATCATCAATCTTCAAATGCGTTTATCTCCACCAATAAACAAGCTATGAACGCGAACCATAGGTGCAAATCGAAGAGAAATTCGTTAGCTTTCCAATGGGACCAGAATCGTTACGATCGGAGTTACGAGTTGGGAGATATACCTGATTTAGTGGAGCTGTATCAAGGGTTGCGAAAATGCAAAGGATGAACATGATTTTCTTCTTTCTTTCCATGCTCCTAAGCTCTCTCATTCTTCAAAATTCTGATTTGTAACAACTAACCAACCAAACATGTCCTTAAGCCCATGCAATAGAGTTAAATGTCCATAATGCCCTCCAACTAAGTGGTAATTACCAATATGCCACTTAGTTGGATTCTAACTAATCCACTATAATAATACACATTTCTTCTTAGTATCTCTTAATTATGCTTAGATTAATGTGGGATATTACATTCTCCCCCCCTTAAATTGAATTCGTCCTCGAATTCCTTTCAATCATCGCGAAAAACCAACTCTTCACATCTATCCAACCAAAGGGAAGAACGTTACTCACATTCCTCTTTAGGTAATCTCTCTACTCTGTCTGAGGGTCATTCCATACGAAGAAACATAATCTGCCAAAACGCTTGCATCCCACTACACATGATTAGAAACCTTAACTCTCAAGCAACACGTCTAATCTGATACTTCGTCCTGACATATCTGGGGAAAGATCCTTTTAGGGTCCTTGACCTTCATTGCTCTGCACTGAATCCCCAGAACTTCAGAAACCCTAGTAATCCACTCACTTGGATATCTGCTGTTCAAAATTCTATTGTGTTCACCCTTGTCCAACACACTTATTGATTCACTCAGGCTCCTTGAATTACTTCCCATCCAAGCATTCTTGTCATAATATTCCGTTCCATGACGACGCTTTAAATTATTCTCTACCAAAGTCCATACAATGACATTAGGCGTTAGCCAAATATCTTGGTCCTAGCTTCTGGTTTCCAAAATGTTAGGATGGTTGTCTCAAGTTTACCCCCTTACTTATACAACTGAATCTCCTTACTTAACTCTCGCCTCAGTTCTAGACGTATCAGTCATCACCACAATCCATGATAGCGTAGCATCTTGCAACTATAGCCTTGACATTCGACAACCTCACACAAGATTCTACTGATGAGAGGTGAAATTCAATAGCTGACCTGTAACCACTGCCCGAGTCTTCCTGCATGATCATAGTGCACAAGGCTTAACCACAAAGAACTTGTGCCAGCTGAATGTCTTCACTAGCCTCCAGCATTCCGGCAATCACGATACTATGTCCAACTCTTAATGCTTACAAGTTCAACTGATGATCTACGGACATCGGATCACATGTCATCCACAAGGTCTCTTCCCAATTTGGTCCACTGCCGGTATCCCTCATGACAAACGAAATGCTGCTTCGACGAGTTCCTCTTGGGAAGATACTTCCATCCCAAGAGAAGATCCTACAATTAGTCCGTTCATTCCTACCTCAGACTTATTTGGTTCTTCCTCGATCCGTTGCGCTACTATGATTCCAACAATTCACACACTTTGAAATCCTCTGAGTTATGCTATATCCGTAGTTCATTTAGTTTCCATTAATACTCAATAATTCCTTATCTGCAGTTGTCCAATTACAACACGTGCCAGAATTCCATGTACATCCATCGTCGGCTACTACTCTTCGAAATTGCATACTCTCTAGAATCAAGCTTCTACTTACTCTGCCATTCCATATAGTTCATCTACCACAACTTAGGTACACGTTCCATTCTTAGGACATTGAAACCCAAATACTCACTGACTTAGAGGTTCGTCCTTGTCACTGATTTCCACAGCGTACAACTGCTATGTTTTTCATCCAACCAAAATTTGTTGCTCAACCGGGTGTATCGAATCCTTCACAACGTACTGCAGCTCATGATAACTCTAGCAGTTTTACACAACTTCCACCCTACCATACACCTTCATTCTCTTAGTGTGGTATCACCTCTGATAACTCGTGCGACTAACTGATATAACAATCCTCCCATAGCCACACTCCATTCACACAGTCATTTAATGTATGTTCCACCTCTAAATCAGACACTGAATTGACTTCCTCGGAGGCTGCATCCGTCATTGTAGTGCTTTCGACGGTCTGAGTGTAGTCACAACACAAGAAATTGCACTTTGTACTTCGAACGTCTCTTTTATAGACTCCTCAGAAGTTCTCAAACCAAAAGTTTATGCTTTACCAAAATTAACACTTCTCCACTCAGAGCATCTAGCAATACCTTACCAGACACATCACACCTCGAGCCGATCCAAGATACAACTTGCATATTCCATCACCGGTCGCCAATGGTACATGATAGCCACTCACCATGCTGACCAGGATATCAGGACCGCACATGAGTCCCACCCTAGACACTCATGCAAAATTGCCAACTTAACACTTCATGAAACGAGAATGTCCCCGAGGTACAATCTGATACTAACTCACGCGATCACGATCACTCAGGGTCTCCATAAGCATAGTATCGGATCTTGATCCGTCCCACCATCGCCTGCCTAGTTATTCCTCTACTATCGAGCGCGACGTATGGATCCTTATCCGACATACCTTATGAGAGTCTGGATCTGTGTCTCACGAGTGCCAAATCAGAATTCTACCTTGAGCTTCAGATCATCTTTGTCCCACACATGTCGGAAAAGGATGACTCACGCATCTTGGGCACGATAGCGATACTGTGGCATTATACACGTCTAGTAGTACCGACATGGTGGTCCAACTCCGAGGCCATGTATCCAGGTAACCTACCTCAGTGGCGTATAATGATCCCCACGCGTATCCTAAAGTCACAACCGACAAGTGTTTGAACAGACCTCCAATAGGTTCATCGATCCTCAAGTCCTTCGAATTACACTCCTCAGGATGCTAAAACCTGAGAGTGGTACACACCAAGGTTTACTTACTCGAAAAGCCAAAATGCTAAGCACGAAGACTTGAAGTTCAACTTCGGATTACCATGCAGTGCGCGTACCCACTCGTCCCACGCATGCATGAGATTCCAAGGATAATTCAGTCCAGATAGGAATACTATGGTTCCTAACATTCGACTCAACTGCGATCATCCTACTGGCGTTCCAGATAGATCTTAGTTCTTACTCGCCTGAACGCCCAACGCCAAGCGTAGTTCTATGGCTTCACTCGGGGTCAGACAAACAACAACTAACAAGAACTTAGGTTACTGCATTTCACGCTTCTACATCATTTCATATTCCATCTAGCGTAGTTCTAGAACTTAAATATAAAATGATAAGAACAGAAATACACATCCTCTTCTATCGACTGGGTATTCAAGCCTCGCCCAATCGTAAGTTACCACACTCGTACATTCCACCAACCTTTACTAGGTAACTACTTTCGCTTAGGGTACTTCAAGTTGGATCAGGATCTAATACTCCGCCCATCCAATTACTTTCCGTACCAGCGCAATCCGAAAGGTCTAACTCCTCTGTCTGCATTTCCAAGGTCATTCTGTCCTATCAGCTCACCCGTCATACCTAACATCGGCAGCATCATCAGTACTGAATCCTACTAATTCCCAGCTCAACACCCTCGGAGAATCTCACTTACAAGGTTCCTACTCAATCCTATTTGGATTTCCCTTGCTATTACCAAGACTTAGAGAAAGCTTCACTTCGTCCAGTCATAATCCTGGGGGTTCCAGTTGTCTCGATCCACATCTTTGCGTCCAACGCTCCTCTTAAATCTAACAACTCCAAGATCCCTTCAACTTACGTCGTCCAATAAATCCAGCCTCCACATACAATTCACCACCCAACTAATCCTTGCTACTTGGGTTCACGACACTTACGGGTTTACGAGTCCTCGCGGCGGCTCTGCCGTAATTCTACTGTCTCGCACTTAGTCGGTGAGTTGATCAAGTTCAACGGCTCAATGAGATATCAGTAAAATCAGGCAAGCAACGCTCACATGAGAGGAGGAAAAGGAAATGCTAGTGATGTCTCATGGCTCGGCCGAGAATCGACCTGCTCTGATACCAACTGTAACACCCCACACATAATTGACTAGTATATTATGCATGAAACGTTAAAAATCGGTATTTTAGTACATACAAAAGCTAAAGATACAAGATGATCCATATAAATACAACATGAAATAATAATAATTACAAAACATGTGTCTTCATGGATCTGCACAGCGGAAAATGAGATCTGACGAGGTCTCCGAGCCAACACCACTTCAAGCCATCAATCCGAAACTGCTATCTGTCAAAAGCTACTAAACTGCACCTGAAAAATATAAGTTGATTGGGGTGAGATTACTAAATCTCAGTGAGTCCTCCTATCCTATGGGTCCACTCGGATCTACAGGGTTCATGCATCAAAACCGAATCCACCATTGATCCGGGGTTTATCCTCACATCCGGTACAAGTACGGAGCAAACACATGAATCGTCCACCATAGGAGTCATCATATCACAAGTACACAAATAGTACAACAAACACGTATGCCAAAACCCATACCCGTGTATGGGGAATCCAGAAGCGCGTTAATGCCTCGACTAGGTTATAAAAACACACCCTCGATGAGTTACACCCATGCCTATTGTCAAGAGACTTGTACAAGCACACTGCAAGAATGGATAAACGGGTTCGCACAAGCCTAATTGGCCGCGAGATGACCTTAGCCGAAATGGCGTCATTGTCCCACTAGCCACCTTTACGCACGTGTGTTAACATCAAGTACAACACGCCATCTTGACACATGAGCCCACCGGGCGAAAGCCTAGTAGTAGTCTACATGACTTCACTAGAGGTGAGTTACCGATTATGTGTTAGCCTACATGGCTACATAACCCCACCATACCGAGCACGCAAGTGTGTTAACACCAAGTGGGAAAGCCTCCAGACCCTCACAAGCACACTGCAACGGTAGCTCAGGTGTGAGCCCAAGATCACACGATCGGGGCTGTCCCATTGATCACAAAGCCCGGGACGACTCATTGATCACAAAGCCCGAGTCATAAATCAACCTAGCCCCTGGCCCGCTTCGATTCAAGCATACACACGCATAACAAGCGTCAAAGCACACAATGCACACAAACCCAAATGTTTAACCGAAACAACGGGCTTTAGCAATTATTCAGGTTCCATCACATTGCATTCATAAAAGCATCAAGGAACGATTAGTAGTAGTTAAACCATCACATTCAAATTATGCATAATTCACAATTTCCGAATAATCAAATGGAAATACAAAACTTTAATGATTAACGGTGTCACATACCACCAACAGGTACACCTAATCGAATAGGGAGGAGTCCGGTTATGAATAAAACCAGAACTGCACTCAAGGGGTACGAAAAATATAATTCTGCCCAGCACTGGCCGCTTAGCGGCCTGTAAGCGGGCTTTCCAGGGGCGAACCTCAACTGTTTCCCCGCTTAGCGGTCTCACGTCCGCTTAGCGGGCTCGCGATTTATCATTTTCTTCACAACCAGCATCCTCCGCTCAGCGGGCAAACTGGGTCCGCTCAGCGGGACCGCAAATTTATGGAAAAATGCTCAGCATCCGCTTAGCGGCCTTAGCCCGCTTAGCGGACCATAGCAGACACAGAAAAATGCAGAACTCATCAGTTCTGTCCTGGGGTATTTTAACCCCGTGAATCCACCTGCATGCACGATTTAAAGATATATCCAGCCAACAAATAACAACAACAACCAACAAATAGCACAATTATCATGTTAGTGTCATGGATTTATAGTTATTTCTCACAATCCCTAAACCCCAAACATGCAATTCCCATGATTTTCCCCAAAGTCTCTAACTAAGGACTCACCTTGGATTAATAGAGGTTGAGATCATGTTCTTGCTTCCATTGGACTATCTTCTTGACACAAACTACACCTTCAAGTTCACCAAACCCGTAACCACTCTTGTACTCACTTTCAGCATCAATCATCAATCTTCAAATGCGTTTATCTCCACCAATAAACAAGCTATGAACGCGAACCATAGGTGCAAATCGAAGAGAAATTCGTTAGCTTTCCAATGGGACCAGAATCGTTACGATCGGAGTTACGAGTTGGGAGATATACCTGATTTAGTGGAGCTGTATCAAGGGTTGCGAAAATGCAAAGGATGAACATGATTTTCTTCTTTCTTTCCATGCTCCTAAGCTCTCTCATTCTTCAAAATTCTGATTTGTAACAACTAACCAACCAAACATGTCCTTAAGCCCATGCAATAGAGTTAAATGTCCATAATGCCCTCCAACTAAGTGGTAATTACCAATATGCCACTTAGTTGGATTCTAACTAATCCACTATAATAATACACATTTCTTCTTAGTATCTCTTAATTATGCTTAGATTAATGTGGGATATTACATTCTCCCCCCCTTAAATTGAATTCGTCCTCGAATTCCTTTCAATCATCGCGAAAAACCAACTCTTCACATCTATCCAACCAAAGGGAAGAACGTTACTCACATTCCTCTTTAGGTAATCTCTCTACTCTGTCTGAGGGTCATTCCATACGAAGAAACATAATCTGCCAAAACGCTTGCATCCCACTACACATGATTAGAAACCTTAACTCTCAAGCAACACGTCTAATCTGATACTTCGTCTTGACATATCTGGGGAAAGATCCTTTTAGGGTCCTTGACCTTCATTGCTCTGCACTGAATCCCCAGAACTTCAGAAACCCTAGTAATCCACTCACTTGGATATCTGCTGTTCAAAATTCTATTGTGTTCACCCTTGTCCAACACACTTATTGATTCACTCAGGCTCCTTGAATTACTTCCCATCCAAGCATTCTTGTCATAATATTCCGTTCCATGACGACGCTTTAAATTATTCTCTACCAAAGTCCATACAATGACATTAGGCGTTAGCCAAATATCTTGGTCCTAGCTTCTGGTTTCCAAAATGTTAGGATGGTTGTCTCAAGTTTACCCCCTTACTTATACAACTGAATCTCCTTACTTAACTCTCGCCTCAGTTCTAGACGTATCAGTCATCACCACAATCCATGATAGCGTAGCATCTTGCAACTATAGCCTTGACATTCGACAACCTCACACAAGATTCTACTGATGAGAGGTGAAATTCAATAGCTGACCTGTAACCACTGCCCGAGTCTTCCTGCATGATCATAGTGCACAAGGCTTAACCACAAAGAACTTGTGCCAGCTGAATGTCTTCACTAGCCTCCAGCATTCCGGCAATCACGATACTATGTCCAACTCTTAATGCTTACAAGTTCAACTGATGATCTACGGACATCGGATCACATGTCATCCACAAGGTCTCTTCCCAATTTGGTCCACTGCCGGTATCCCTCATGACAAACGAAATGCTGCTTCGACGAGTTCCTCTTGGGAAGATACTTCCATCCCAAGAGAAGATCCTACAATTAGTCCGTTCATTCCTACCTCAGACTTATTTGGTTCTTCCTCGATCCGTTGCGCTACTATGATTCCAACAATTCACACACTTTGAAATCCTCTGAGTTATGCTATATCCGTAGTTCATTTAGTTTCCATTAATACTCAATAATTCCTTATCTGCAGTTGTCCAATTACAACACGTGCCAGAATTCCATGTACATCCATCGTCGGCTACTACTCTTCGAAATTGCATACTCTCTAGAATCAAGCTTCTACTTACTCTGCCATTCCATATAGTTCATCTACCAACTTAGGTACACGTTCCATTCTTAGGACATTGAAACCCAAATACTCACTGACTTAGAGGTTCGTCCTTGTCACTGATTTCCACAGCGTACAACTGCTATGTTTTTCATCCAACCAAAATTTGTTGCTCAACCGGGTGTATCAAATCCTTCACAACGTACTGCAGCTCATGATAACTCTAGCAGTTTTACACAACTTCCACCCTACCATACACCTTCATTCTCTTAGTGTGGTATCACCTCTGATAACTCGTGCGACTAACTGATATAACAATCCTCCCATAGCCACACTCCATTCACACAGTCATTTAATGTATGTTCCACCTCTAAATCAGACACTGAATTGACTTCCTCGGAGGCTGCATCCGTCATTGTAGTGCTTTCGACGGTCTGAGTGTAGTCACAACACAAGAAATTGCACTTTGTACTTCGAACGTCTCTTTTATAGACTCCTCAGAAGTTCTCAAACCAAAAGTTTATGCTTTACCAAAATTAACACTTCTCCACTCAGAGCATCTAGCAATACCTTACCAGACACATCACACCTCGAGCCGATCCAAGATACAACTTGCATATTCCATCACCGGTCGCCAATGGTACATGATAGCCACTCACCATGCTGACCAGGATATCAGGACCGCACATGAGTCCCACCCTAGACACTCATGCAAAATTGCCAACTTAACACTTCATGAAACGAGAATGTCCCCGAGGTACAATCTGATACTAACTCACGCGATCACGATCACTCAGGGTCTCCATAAGCATAGTATCGGATCTTGATCCGTCCCACCATCGCCTGCCTAGTTATTCCTCTACTATCGAGCGCGACGTATGGATCCTTATCCGACATACCTTATGAGAGTCTGGATCTGTGTCTCACGAGTGCCAAATCAGAATTCTACCTTGAGCTTCAGATCATCTTTGTCCCACACATGTCGGAAAAGGATGACTCACGCATCTTGGGCACGATAGCGATACTGTGGCATTATACACGTCTAGTAGTACCGACATGGTGGTCCAACTCCGAGGCCATGTATCCAGGTAACCTACCTCAGTGGCGTATAATGATCCCCACGCGTATCCTAAAGTCACAACCGACAAGTGTTTGAACAGACCTCCAATAGGTTCATCGATCCTCAAGTCCTTCGAATTACACTCCTCAGGATGCTAAAACCTGAGAGTGGTACACACCAAGGTTTACTTACTCGAAAAGCCAAAATGCTAAGCACGAAGACTTGAAGTTCAACTTCGGATTACCATGCAGTGCGCGTACCCACTCGTCCCACGCATGCATGAGATTCCAAGGATAATTCAGTCCAGATAGGAATACTATGGTTCCTAACATTCGACTCAACTGCGATCATCCTACTGGCGTTCCAGATAGATCTTAGTTCTTACTCGCCTGAACGCCCAACGCCAAGCGTAGTTCTATGGCTTCACTCGGGGTCAGACAAACAACAACTAACAAGAACTTAGGTTACTGCATTTCACGCTTCTACATCATTTCATATTCCATCTAGCGTAGTTCTAGAACTTAAATATAAAATGATAAGAACAGAAATACACATCCTCTTCTATCGACTGGGTATTCAAGCCTCGCCCAATCGTAAGTTACCACACTCGTACATTCCACCAACCTTTACTAGGTAACTACTTTCGCTTAGGGTACTTCAAGTTGGATCAAGATCTAATACTCCGCCCATCCAATTACTTTCCGTACCAGCGCAATCCGAAAGGTCTAACTCCTCTGTCTGCATTTCCAAGGTCATTCTGTCCTATCAGCTCACCCGTCATACCTAACATCGGCAGCATCATCAGTACTGAATCCTACTAATTCCCAGCTCAACACCCTCGGAGAATCTCACTTACAAGGTTCCTACTCAATCCTATTTGGATTTCCCTTGCTATTACCAAGACTTAGAGAAAGCTTCACTTCGTCCAGTCATAATCCTGGGGGTTCCAGTTATCTCGATCCACATCTTTGCGTCCAACGCTCCTCTTAAATCTAACAACTCCAAGATCCCTTCAACTTACGTCGTCCAATAAATCCAGCCTCCATATACAATTCACCACCCAACTAATCCTTGCTACTTGGGTTCACGACACTTACGGGTTTACGAGTCCTCGCGGCGGCTCTGCCGTAATTCTACTGTCTCGCACTTAGTCGGTGAGTTGATCAAGTTCAACGGCTCAATGAGATATCAGTAAAATCAGGCAAGCAACGCTCACATGAGAGGAGGAAAAGGAAATGCTAGTGATGTCTCATGGCTCGGCCGAGAATCGACCTGCTCTGATACCAAACACCCCACACATAATTGACTAGTATATTATGCATGAAACGTTAAAAATCGGTATTTTAGTACATACAAAAGCTAAAGATACAAGATGATCCATATAAATACAACATGAAATAATATTAATAATTACAAAACATGTGTCTTCATGGATCTGCACAGCGGAAAATGAGATCTGACGAGGTCTCCGAGCCAACACCACTTCAAGCCATCAATCCGAAACTGCTATCTGTCAAAAGCTACTAAACTGCACCTGAAAAATATAAGTTGATTGGGGTGAGATTACTAAATCTAAGTGAGTCCTCCTATCCTATGGGTCCACTCGGATCTACAGGGTTCATGCATCAAAACCGAATCCACCATTGATCCGGGGTTTATCCTCACATCCGGTACAAGTACGGAGCAAACACATGAATCGTCCACCATAGGAGTCATCATATCACAAGTACACAAATAGTACAACAAACACGTATGCCAAAACCCATACCCGTGTATGGGGAATCCAGAAGCGCGTTAATGCCTCGACTAGGTTATAAAAACACACCCTCGATGAGTTACACCCATGCCTATTGTCAAGAGACTTGTACAAGCACACTGCAAGAATGGATAAACGGGTTCGCACAAGCCTAATTGGCCGCGAGATGACCTTAGCCGAAATGGCGTCATTGTCCCACTAGCCACCTTTACGCACGTGTGTTAACATCAAGTACAACACGCCATCTTGACACATGAGCCCACCGGGCGAAAGCCTAGTAGTAGTCTACATGACTTCACTAGATGTGAGTTACCGATTATGTGTTAGCCTACATGGCTACATAACCCCACCATACCGAGCACGCAAGTGTGTTAACACCAAGTGGGAAAGCCTCTAGACCCTCACAAGCACACTGCAACGGTAGCTCAGGTGTGAGCCCAAGATCACACGATCGGGGCTGTCCCATTGATCACAAAGCCCGGGACGACTCATTGATCACAAAGCCCGAGTCATAAATCAACCTAGCCCCTGGCCCGCTTCGATTCAAGCATACACACGCATAACAAGCGTCAAAGCACACAATGCACACAAACCCAAATGTTTAACCGAAACAACGGGCTTTAGCAATTATTCAGGTTCCATCACATTGCATTCATAAAAGCATCAAGGAACGATTAGTAGTAGTTAAACCATCACATTCAAATTATGCATAATTCACAATTTCCGAATAATCAAATGGAAATACAAAACTTTAATGATTAACGGTGTCACATACCACCAACAGGTACACCTAATCGAATAGGGAGGAGTCCGGTTATGAATAAAACCAGAACTGCACTCAAGGGGTACGAAAAATATAATTCTGCCCAGCACTGGCCGCTTAGCGGCCTGTAAGCGGGCTTTCCAGGGGCGAACCTCAACTGTTTCCCCGCTTAGCGGTCTCACGTCCGCTTAGCGGGCTCGCGATTTATCATTTTCTTCACAACCAGCATCCTCCGCTCAGCGGGCAAACTGGGTCCGCTCAGCGGGACCGCGAATTTCTGGAAAAATGCTCAGCATCCGCTTAGCGGCCTTAGCCCGCTTAGCGGACCATAGCAGACACAGAAAAATGCAGAACTCATCAGTTCTGTCCTGGGGTATTTTAACCCCGTGAATCCACCTGCATGCACGATTTAAAGATATATCCAGCCAACAAATAACAACAACAACCAACAAATAGCACAATTATCATGTTAGTGTCATGGATTTATAGTTATTTCTCACAATCCCTAAACCCCAAACATGCAATTCCCATGATTTTCCCCAAAGTCTCTAACTAAGGACTCACCTTGGATTAATAGAGGTTGAGATCATGTTCTTGCTTCCATTGGACTATCTTCTTGACACAAACTACACCTTCAAGTTCACCAAACCCGTAACCACTCTTGTACTCACTTTCAGCATCAATCATCAATCTTCAAATGCGTTTATCTCCACCAATAAACAAGCTATGAACGCGAACCATAGGTGCAAATCGAAGAGAAATTCGTTAGCTTTCCAATGGGACCAGAATCGTTACGATCGGAGTTACGAGTTGGGAGATATACCTGATTTAGTGGAGCTGTATCAAGGGTTGCGAAAATGCAAAGGATGAACATGATTTTCTTCTTTCTTTCCATGCTCCTAAGCTCTCTCATTCTTCAAAATTCTGATTTGTAACAACTAACCAACCAAACATGTCCTTAAGCCCATGCAATAGAGTTAAATGTCCATAATGCCCTCCAACTAAGTGGTAATTACCAATATGCCACTTAGTTGGATTCTAACTAATCCACTATAATAATACACATTTCTTCTTAGTATCTCTTAATTATGCTTAGATTAATGTGGGATATTACAATGTTCAATAAATTTGAATAATATATTATATTTAATTATAATATTGCACACATAAACACTTTAAGTATATTTTAGTTGTTGTAATTGTTTTTATATTTTATCTATTTATTATTAATTAAATTTTTAATAGTAACTCATTTGTGTTACAATTTTTTAGGAGACATTCAGTGTGCAGTGCATTACTTTTAACCTCCTATGATAAATATTAACGAAATAAATTACAATGTTTATTATTGATTAAATGATATGAAATAATATTATAAAATAATAAAATAACAAATAGAAGATAATTTTTAGGATTCCATATAAATAAAAGGCGGGAGTGATATATTTAATTTTTTTAAAGATTATATTAATTTCGTTTAGTATAATAAACTTATTTGAACTTTTTTATTATCACTTCTCAAATGTTATATTGATCAATGTAAATAAATTTAATTAATGTTACTATTAAATTTTGTTAATAATCATTAAACTTTATTAATACTCATTAACTTTTATAAATTTTATTACCATTTATATATTTCAGAAAGTGAATATTTCTACTCATTAAATTATGCGTTAAAATCCCAAAAATTTTACTTACATCAGTATAAACATTTTTTAATGCAATTTAACATTTTTTCTTATTTTAAAAAAGGTAAGAAAAAATATTTAAGAAATTTTATTTCACTATTATAAGCCTCGATTATTAGAAATTTACAAACTTAAAAATTATAAATTTATAAATATAGGTTGCAATAAAATTAATAATCAAAATCCTTCACTTTAATCGTAAGACGAAATCAAGAATTGAGCCTCATGATTAGAATATTTTATTACTGTGTCAAATTTTTTTATTATGTTATTCTATTTTTCTTACATACCCTTCTATAATATTGTTTCTATTCGTTATTTGATATGAACTCTTCATATTTTAAACTCTTAAATACTCTATCAAAATTGTATTTTTTTTATTAATAATGTTATTATTATTAAATTTTTATTTTTCAAATTATTATTAACTTTTAATTTTAATTATTATTAAAATATTTATGACCCACTCTCTTTACTCTAAGATCTTATTATCACAATTAATTATTAAAATACACACCAACTATACATTTTTATGCCAAATAATATATTTTGTAAATTAAAAGTTAAAAATATCATACATTACATGACTCTTACAATGATAATAGAAGTTACAAAGAACAATTTATTACTAAAATATGGACCAATTATACCTTTGTATGCAAAATAATAAATATTAATAAGACAATAAATTTTATTAAAAATTATAACTCACAATTTTATTAATTAAAATTTATTATTAATTAATATCATTTTAAGTGAGTGATTTAATATTTAAGGAATAGAATTGAAAAATATTTAAAAATTAGTGTAATTAACAAATATTATTACTAAGATTTTCTTATTAATCATATAATAAAACACCAAATAGCGTTACATATATACCTGTAACAAAGTAACCACATATTTTTAAAAATTGATATGTATGTATAAAATCAATGGAGAGAAAAAATAGTATACAAAAGATGGAATATGTTAGCAACCAAAAGAAATAATGAATGTGTTATTTGATGATTAAAAAATAATATATTCTCACTTACCCAATTTACACTCATGCCAATTAAAAAAAATTATTTTGTGATGTGATTCAATTCTTTTTTGTTGATAAATATGTAATTCAAATATGAAAAGTTAAAAATAATTAAATTATAGTGTATTAAGTCACTTATATTTAAAATTAAAAAGGTAAAGAAAGACCAAAAAGGTAAATTTCCAGAATTACGATAATATTTCTACTTTGACATGAACAGTTGTTTTTTCTTCAATTGGGTTTTATATCAATGATAAACCCAACTACATATAACTTAAAAAAATGTAATATATTTTATATATAATAAAAAAACTATTAAATATAAGGCTAAATAGTAACATAACAAACAAATTCAAAAATGTAGCAAGAGATTTTTCTGTAATCGCATTCTTGAGTAGTCACTTTTGTAGCACCATACCATTGAAGCATTGAAGAGTTATTTTCAACCTCATATTTTGTCTTAGTTTTTAATACCTTAAAACCTTCGATAACATAAATCATCTCTTCTTTCAAAACGTTTTTTTGCATGAAAACTTTCTTGGTATCATTGCATGTATGTAATTGCTAAAAAAAATAATTTAAAAAGCAAAAGAAAATATTAACAAAAAATAATTTAATAAAGGAATAGATGAAATGAGTGTACCTTTTCATCTATTAAGATCATATATGTGCTAATTAATACTTTTCTTCTAGTAATGTTCATATTATCCCACATCTGACTGATTCTAACTTTAATCATAGTATTTGACGTAGTATTAGTAAGATTGTTGAGAAATATATGACTGGAATACGTGGTGAGAATAAATAGGATAGTTGAGAAGCAAGAAAGATGGGACAAAATATATAGAATTGAAGAATAAAATGAGAAATACATTGAATGTGTAAATGAATTTTGTAACCGAAGATATGGAATAAAAGGTCATCTTAAAATGAATAAGAGTAATTGAAGAATAAAATTGAAAATTAATTGAATGTGCAAATAAATTTTATAACCGATGGAATGAAAGGTCTAATGAATGGTAGGTGGTTATGAAATAGGACAGATGAAATAGATTAATTGAAAAAATTAAAAATGAGAGATTTAAATAGATTAATAATACAGTTCTATTTAATATTTTGTTGAGATATTTTATTAGAGATTAAAAAATAAATAAATTATTACACAAATAGCATATCAAAATAGTAATTTAATGATATTTGTTTTTAAATAATTTGTTTTTAGAGTTGCTATTTGGTTGACATGTGGCTAGGGTTGCCATCATGACAACCTTGCATTTATATATAAGATTAAGATAAGATTAAGATTTCCCATTGGAAACATCCGTTGATGAGTTATGTAGATTATTTTTCAATCATTAATCATTTCACGAAGGAAAAACAACACCAGTTTGCATGTTTTATGCAATTTGCCGCATTCAAAGTAACGGTTCAGATATCTCAATTTTCAATATAGCTTTCAATTGAGAGTAGTGTAAGGAAAAATTCTTAAGTAAACACAAATTTAAGAAATTATTTTGTACAATCAATCACAAAATTATAATTAATTAAAAAATAAATTAAATATTTTTCTCTCCTTCATAATTACAACCACCTCATAAATCTAATTAAAAAAGAAATTTAAATTTAAATAAATTAAAAATTTCCTCTCTTCTTATTGATTGTGCCTAAAATTATAAATTTAAGGTCGTTTCTATGCAAGAATTTCTCAGTATTATTATAGAATATATTTGTAGTGTTTGTGTTTAAAATAACATTAATATTTTTGTAATTATATTTTATTTATTTATTTTTTAAAATTATTATCAGTACTAACATGTGGTGTCGTATTTTTTATAGTGTTTTTACATGTAAATTATTTTAAAGAAAATATTGAAAAACAGTTGGAAAATATTTTATTTGTTTGTATGTAGTTTTAAGTATTTGCAATTGGGTGTGTTGGGATAGTAGCCCATCCCGGAAATAAAGGCAGATCTGCTGCAACTATACTCTAGAAGTCATCAGACCATTGACGTAAAAAGGGAATGGAGCGCCGACCTCATCTTTGACCTTTCTTTCTTCCGCCCATTCTGCTAGAATTTAAATCTCTACCCATAATGCCGTGCTACTGTATACTTAGTCAAATTATTGTAATATATAGAATCTGAGAATTCATTAGAATCAAGATTAGTTAAAGATTACAATTTACAAATGCTTCTATTGGATTTGGCCAATTATAATTTATAAACTACTCCAAGAATGCAAAACGGCCAAACCATTTTATAATATATTAATTAATTGATGCAGTTATATATTCTTTGTAGATCTAAATTTGACTTTGATTAAGCTGAGCATTAGCGTAAGCAGAATTCAAATAGAAGAGAGCTTCCTAGATACTTGACTGTCACTCTAAACAAGTCATTGTTAGTAGTACTATTTATACTTAAAAATGTATGTGTAAAAAAAAGTTTTGTATATGGGGGATTGATGCTGGACTTGATAATGAAAATATATATATATTTAAATAATTATAATTGTTAAAAAAAAATTAAATTGTTAAATTTTTATTATAAATGTCTTTGAGTTTATGCAGTTAAATGGTTGTGATGTATAAACATATTAAAAATGTTAATACAATAGTTAGCAATAATTAAATAAAAGAGTAAGAGATATAATCACTACATTAGATTTAAGCAATAACTAGATGTATGGCCCGTGCGTTGCACGGGATTTATTTATCTTTACCTCAAATATTATTTTAAATAATATATATTTTAGTAAATTTAATTAAATATAATTTATACTCATAATAATAATAATAAAGAATTTATATTTTGGTGTTTTCCGTGGAATTTTATAAATCAAAGACAGCATGAAAACTATTATGAATTTATTAAAATCTTACTAAATAAGTATAACATGTTTTCAAATTGTTACCTCCAATTTAAAAATACACTTATTTCCTCAACTCACAGTTTTTTTTTTTATTTTATACAATATATTTTTATCTCACATATTTCATATTTTGTGGTCTACCATTCTCTTTATATTATATTTAAAATTGAATAATTAATAAAAAAAATACAATCTACAAAATACTTATTACAAAATATAATACAATTGAGATTCTGAAAAAGATTGAAAAAAATTCTATTATTCTTGTAATACAGTGTTACAAAATATATATATATATATATATATATATATATATATATATATATATATATATATATATATATATATATATATATATATATATATATATATATATATATATATATATATATATATAAAATTTTTCTCATTCTATATAAAAAAATATTTTATAGTAAAAGGTTTTTAATCCAAGTTCCTAACAAAGCAAACATAAAATGTAATTAAGTTAAAAATATAATCATATTCAATACAATCAACTTAAAAAAAATATAAATTTTTTAAATATAACATAATATAAATACGTTTAATGCCAAAATTTTATTATAGTAATACTGAATATTATAAAAAAATATATATATCTTTCTTCTTTTATTTTGGTAAGGTAGAGGGTCAAGACCCAAAATATAAAAATAAAAAAACTACAAAACAACATATGACATACATCTAAATCTCTCAAACTATATAATTGGTAGCATGTTACATCCGATAAAACTTTGTAGGATATGTAATTGGTTTGCCAGTTTGTCAATGTATCTATTCCATTCACTTTATGCATGTGAATAATAAAAGCATATGGAGACTTTTATTATGCGTTGTACGTATTTGTGCAATGAGGTATAATAGTACTCTAACCTTCAAGTTAATTTCAATCTTGCCACCAAAAATTTCATACTGGAGTTATCATGGAATGATACCTACAAACAACAAAACAACAATAAAACAAAAAAATTTATCATGTAAAATAAAAATACAAAATACGGTATGTTAATGATATGTTTTCAATATTAAACATTGTTAGTCATTTTGACTAATCTACTTAAAAAATTATCTTGAGATGACTAAATGTAGATATGTGTATGATGAGATGGCCAAATAAAAATAATGAAGGGGGTATTTATAAAGAATAACAAAAATATTAATATAAATATGATTTAATATATATTTGAGAGTTACAAAATATTAATTAATATAAATGTAAATTATATTATATTAATGTAATTAATGATGGTTAATCATACTCCACCGTTTTTTTTTGGTTGAGATAATACGTACTCTACTGTTTTAACAAAATATATTTAGTAATAATAAAAATTAATTTGGAGTTAATGTGGAGAATTTGTAAAAAGAGTAACTATAAAAACTGAGGATACCTAGATTTTTAATATGAGGTGAATTCATTAATGATGATTAAATTCCGTTTTACTAAATTCATAATTGTAATATTTATTATAATCCACCGTTTTAATTTTTTTTTTGTGAGATTTTATTCCACCGTTTTTGCAAAATATATTAAGCAATAAAAAAATTGACTAACGTGTGGAGAATTTTTTTTTAAAAAAAGGGGTAATACAAAAATTAATGTTTAATATTCATAATTTTTTATTTCAATTGTTTACCAATTATTAACTATATTACTTTCAATTATATTATTTTTTTAATTTAAATAAAATAATGTTAATCATTTATAACAATTATTTTTTTAGAAAAATAATTAATTAATAACTGAAAAAATGAATGAAATAAGTAAAAAATTTAGTTTTTTATTATAATTTTAAAAATGTAATGATATTAGAAATTATATGTTTAATTTTTAGATTTGTAACTGAAAAAGTTACAGTTGAGTGATTTATAAAAAAAATAAAAAAATAATCCATTAATAATTTAATGGTACATTAATTGAAGAGGTGAGTGGTTAAAAATGATTTCTTATTTTTATTTCTTTACTATTATAAATTATTTATATAAAAAATTTCATATTACGTGATCGACATAATATTTATGTTGTAAATAAGAAAAATAATATTGTATAGAAGAAAGATATGTTTAACTTATATTTTAAAAATAACAAATCTATATTAAAACTTTATATATATAATAAAAAATAATTAATTATTTGAATAAATTTTTTCATTAATATTCTACTTTTAATTATATTATTTATAATATTATTATTTTGTTTATTATTATTGTTATATATAATACTTAATTATTTTAATTTTTTTATTATTAATATTATACTTTTAAATATATTATTAATATTATTATTATTATTTTGTTTATTATTATTTTTATTATTATTTTAAGTATAATTATAATTATTATGTTTATTATTATTATTATTTTGTTTACTATTATTATTGTTATTATTATTATTATTATTATTATTATTAATTTTTAATATAGGGATAAATTAGTAAAAACATAATTAGGATTGGATAAATTAGTAAAAACACAATTAGGGTTTATGTTTAGAGTTGCTACCAAGGTGACATGTGGCTAGGGTTGCCATCATGACAACCTTGGATTTATATTAAGTAGATTAAATAAGAGAGTAAGTTTGTAACAAAAAAAAAAAAAAGAGTAAGAGACATAATCACTACATTAGATTTAAGTTTTTTTTTTATATACAAAAGCCCAATTATCGACTCCTATTGGGTTTCTTCCTCAGCTAATTTGATTTTGGATCTTAGCCCATACATGTTAATGTTATTGGCTGTTATTATAGTTAGGGGTGGCAAAACGGGCCGTGGCCCGCCGGGCCGGCCTGCGCACCCGCCAAAAAATGGCGGGTTGGGTTGGGATTTTAGGCCCGCCGCCCGCCCCGCCATTGCCCGCCGCCCGCCAACCCGCCATCTTGGCGGGGCGGGCATGATTTACATACCCATTTCACTTGACGGGCATGCCTGCCCCGCTCGTTTTTTGGCGGGCTTAAGGCGGGGCGGGGGCCCGTTTTGCCACCCATAATTATAGCCATAACGTGTGCATCTTTATTGTTTTCGCGGTTTATGTGAATAAACCTTATCATTTTAAAACTTTTCATGTATCTCTTCATCTTCCTTATCGTCCCTCCTGTTGCCGATTTGTATGTGTTATTGTCCTTGTTGTTCATCTCATTCACAATCGTTTTGCAATCAGTTTCAAATGCCACACTTTTGTACCCTTTTTACCTCGCGGTTTCCATAGCCACATACGTCGCCATTGCTTCTGCCTCTATAGGATGGTTTGTTCCATGCATTCTCTTTGTCGTGGTGTGTATATTCCTCCTATTCTAATCTATGTAAATCGTGCTCAGCCCCCAGATGCCCTAATATCTAGGCTTGCGTCCGTCTTGCATTTGATCCATGGTGTGTTGTGGTTTTGGTTGATGTTGTCAGTTTCCGCTTTGGCCAGGTTAGTTTGTTCTTGTTGTTTTCTATTTTTGTGATCATCTATGTTACTCTCTTAATTTTCTCTGATCTGGTCCTTATTGTGTTCTCCATTTGAAACTTCTTACGTATTGTTCATTACTTGATTCATTTCTCTCTGAATGATGTTGTGGCTGGATTTGGATCCCGAGCCTTGGCGGATGTCCTTCACAATTTGGTTGCAGTTGTTTCTGGTGTTGCTTCCAATGGCTGGCGTTTGGTATTTGTCTACCTTGTAGTTTCTTAAGTCGGTATCCCCATGCTGCCTATTTTTATTCCTGATCCTCTTTTTGAATATGGTAAGACGATATTGATTGAGTCTGCTTTTCTTTTCAGGATTCTTGTTCGTATCTCTGTGATTGTTCCCTCTGCTCTTGTTCTTCACTACGTCAAACAAGACCTTAGACAGCGTTTTTTTTGCTTTAGACAGCGCTTTAAAACGTTGTCTATTCCAGCGTGATGTAGATAAAGACAACGCTTTTTTTTAAAAGTGAAAGCGCTGCTAAAGGCCCTTAAGACAGCGCTTTTAGTTTGAAAGCGTTGTTAAAGGCCCTCAGCGCTTTCCTATAACTAAAAATTAAAAAAAGCCTCTTTAAGCAGCACTTTTAGTGTAAAGCGCTGTCTAAACTATACAAATTTTTTTATATAAATTACTTAATATAGCGTTGTTTATATTATACATTTTATATGCACCTATTTTTAACCACAATTTGCACCAGGTTTTTAACCACAATTTGCACCAGATTATACATACACCAAATTTTCACAAATTGGAGCTTCAATCCAATTAAAAACAATACCAAAAGATATACCATATACATTTGCAGCAATGTACTTATATATACTATTACTCTTGTACATATACTTTTACAAAAAAACAACACCAAAAGATATGCCACATTTTGTTTGCACCATTATACCATTACAAAATCTATTCATCTCTATCTTCTACATCTACACATATAACCTGAAACAACACCAAAATATCGTAATTCATACCATGATACAAACAAAATATAATTTACCACATGACAAACAACAACAAAATTGCAACACACTACGCCAAATCTTACATTTAGCAGCGCAGCTACGACAACGCTTTGAGAGAAAGCGCTGCTATAGCTTTCGCTAAAGACAAAAATATAAAACAAGGGGAAAAAGCGCTGGTATATGGGGGTCCTACGAAAGCGCTTTTTAAAAGCGCTGGTATATGCTGGGCTACGAAAGCGCTTTATAGAAGCGCTGGTATAGGGTGGGCTACGAAAGCGCTTTCAAAAGCGCTGCTATAGGGGTAGGCTACGAAAGCGCTTTTCTCCTAAAAAGCGCTGGTATAGGAGGTGTTACTAAAGCGCTTTTAAAAAGCGCTCTCGTAGCTATTTTAAAATTAAATTAATTAAACTAATTAACACAAAAACACGTTTTACCCCAATTAATTTCTCATTCTATCTTCTTCTCCTCGCGTCTGAAGCCCTAACCACCTTCATCCAAAGTTCTCCGACCGTCCCTCCGCCACGACCTTCATCTTCAATTGCAGCTACGACCGTCACTCCACCACGTTATCCCTCCGCCTCTGGTTCACCGTCTCAGCCGCTGGTTCGCCGTTCTCAGCCGCTGGTTCGCCGTCACCATGTACATGATTCCTAACAAATACCTTCTTAACTTTCATAGAATTTTAAAAAAGAACTATATAAGATGTAATGATCAATCCATATTTTCTATGGAGTCCTTATTGTATCTCTGTTTGATTCTTAGGGCCATTGGCTTTTCTACTAAAATTTATGTATACTAGCTACTCTTTTTCTTATTGTAGCATCTGGTTTTTAAAACATATGGAACCAAGAGGCAATTCTTAGTTTATAAACACAGCAGTGTCCACAAACTGTTTGCAAACTTCATGTTTTGAGTTTAGTGTATAAGTTAATCTAAGCACAATGTTTACAAATTTCTTTTACCATATAACATAAGTTAATCAAAGAGTGTTTCTAGAATTTTTTTTAACAAAGCAAAAAACACATTCAAAATATGGATATCACAGATTAAAATAAGAGTAAGAATATAATACTAAATGATTATCATCCAAACTGTATTCCTTTGGATTAGAAAATTTTGCCTGCAAAAGATTAAAAAAGACATAACTTGTCGATTTGGTTACAATACTGACTATACCACCATGTTTTGTGAAAATAATTAGCTTCAAACTTATTTTGACATGTAATCTTAATAAATTAACTGGTGATATAAGCTTTGTCTATTTTATTTATCCTAGCTAGCTGAAATCATGTTTTCCTGATTTCCATAACTTGTTGGGTTTGGGCCTTCTCTGGATAAATTTAATATCTTTGATATTCTTTTAATATTCTCTTTTAAATAGTACTTGTATGTTGTAACCAGATGTATCTTAGCAGATACTTCAAGTCTGGATTATTAAGTTTCAGAACTGTAATAGATACATTGCAATATTAAACTCGCAGTTCATTCAGTTAAGTAGCTTATTCAGTTAACAATAAAAATTCATTAAAGTAATTGTAATCTCACAATTTTGAAAGTAATCTAAATTAGCTATTTATTCAGCCATGATAACCACATTTTTAGAGATTAATGAGACATTGCACTTGATGGAAAATCCTATATTTCGACATTAGTGAATGGTTTTGTCTCTTGTTGCACTATGTTCCTTTTTTTTTTCTTTTTTTTCCCTTGTAAGGCAAGTATTGTTCGTAAAGGTTGTATCATTGACTTGAATTTCTTGTATAGGTCTGACTGGATTGATAACTTTGAATCTCTTTGGAGCTCGTATCATTGACTCTGGTACTACATATTTACGAGTATGTACACACTTCAGTCTTTGAATTTTGTTTAAAATTCTGATTTATATTGTAATTCTGAAGTGCTTTTAATTATATTTTATTTCCTTTGAATTAGCAGCGTTTCTCGTCCTACTTTGACGTACAGCGCTCATTCTCTATGTTTTCTTGAGTTCGGTAAAATCTGAGGTAAATTTCTTTCTCAAATTACTAGTATACTTTGCGTTTTGACAAAAATGCATTATACTGTTTTGTGCCTTTATAATTAGTTGTTTTTGTTTAGCTTAATTAAGACATGGATGAATTCAAACCGATTGTCGAAAGAGTACGAGAAAGGGGTATGGGAATTCGTTAAGTTTGCGGTTGCGCACGCCGAAGACCTGATTCGAATGATGTATCCTTGCTTGGGTTGCTGTTATGTGGGTCAGGTTGACGGGAATCACTTAGCATCGTATTTACTACGGTTTGGAATTGATAGAAGTTATACATGTTGGAATTTGCATGGTGAGAAAAGTAACGGGAATGTTGAGTCGAGGTGTAATACGACGTATGCTTCAAACGACGATTGCACAGACACATACGATTATGATCGAGTCGAAGAGATTGCAGAAGCGCTTGAAGAAGATCTTGAGGATTGTCCCAAAATGTTCGAGAGGTTGGTAAGCGATGCAGAGAAACCATTGTATGATGGTTGTACAAAATTCACAAGATTGTCTGCGGTGTTAAAGTTGTACAACTTAAAGGCGGACAATGGATGGTCGGATAAAAGTTTCACATAGTTATTAGCCCTTATGAAAGATATGCTACCAGAGGATAATGTTCTTCCCAATCGAACGTATGAGGCCAAAAAGATGTTGTCCTCTATTGGCATGAGCTATGATAAGATACATGCATGTCCAAACGATTGCGTTTTGTTTCGAAACGAGTATGCAGCGTTGAATGAGTGTCCTAAATGCGGTGCCCCTCGATATAAGAAAAAGTTGTCTCCGGCAAAAGTCTTATGGTATTTTCCTATAATTCCGAGATTTAGACACATGTATCGTAGTGAAACCGATTCAAGACACTTGACTTGGCATGCAGATGAAATAATTATTGATGGAAAGTTGCGACATCCAGCAGACTCACCACAGTGGATGAAAGTTGATGATGATTATCCTGAATTTGGAAAAGAAGCAAGAAACCTTCGCTTGTCATTGTCTACTGATGGAATGAACGCGCATGGTATTCAAAGTATCTCGCATAGCACCTGGCCTGTGATTCTTATGATTTATAACCTACCTCCGTGGCTATGTATGAAGCGTAAGTACATGATGTTATCTATGTTAATTTCTGGGCCTAAACAACCAGGGAATGACATAGACGTATACTTGGCACCCTTAATCGAAGATTTAAAGTTTTTGTGGGAGAACGGTGTGGAGGTTTACGATGGGTATAGGAAAGAAAGTTTCAACTTGAGGGCGATGTTGTTTGGAAAAATTAATGATTTTCCAGCATACGGAAATCTATTAGGGTACAGCAATAAAGGTCAAAAAGCGTATCCTGTTTGTGAAGATGAAACCGATACGACACGATTGGATCTTTGTCAGAAGAATGTCTTTCTCGGTCATCGTAGATTCTTAAATTCTAATCATCACTACCGTGGATGGAGAAAAGCATTCAATGGAAAGGCCGAACAACGTACAGCCCCGCCTTTTTTTGACAGGTGATCAAATTTTTGAAAAGGTGAAAGATGTGAGCATTCAGTTTGCCAAGCCTTTTGCACATTTACTTGTCAAGGGTGGGTGGAAGAAGAAGTCAATTTTTTTTTGGAAGTCGTTGTACGTAAGACATTTCCTCGATGTTATGCATATTGAAAAAAATGTATTTGACAATGTTATAGGTACGTTACTCAATATACAAGGAAAGTCTAAGGATGGCCTTAACATAAGGAAGGACATGGTAAACATGGGAATGAGAACTGAATTGGGATCCGTGACAAAAGGAAGACGAACATATCTGCCACCTATTGTTTACACTCTATCTAGAAAGGAGAAGAAAACATTGTGTAAGTTCCTCAGTGAAGTTAAAGTTCCAGAAGGCTACTCATCAGATATTAGAAGACTTGTGTCCATGAAAGACCTCAAGTTAAAGAGTTTGAAGATGCATGATTGCCATGTTATAATGGAACATATTTTACCAATAGGTATACGTTCTATTCTGCCAGAAAAAGTAAGAAGCGCAATAACTAAACTGTGTTTTTTCTTCAGGTCAATTTGCAGTAAGGTGATCGATCCCGCGGTCTTACCAACATTGAAAAAAGAGATAGTTGTTACTTTATGTGATCTTGAAATGTATTTTTCTCCCTCGTTTTTTGACATAATGGTTCATCTAGTCGTTCATCTTGTGAAAGAGACACAATTGTGCGGACCAGCTTATATGAGATGGATGTACCCTACTGAACGTTATATGAAAATATTAAAAGGGTACGTGAAAAACAGAAGTCAACCGGAGGATTGTATTGCCGAACGATACATTGTTGAAGAAGCGGTTGAGTTTTGTACTGATTTTCTATCAAATGTTCAATCAATTGGTCTCCCCAAATCTCATATTGTTGAAAAAAAGAAGGAAAAAGGCTAATTGGAAATAAAGTTGTGACAGTATCAATGGTCGAGCAGGATCAAGAGCATTTGTATGTTCTGCACAATGAGATTGAGGTTGAGCCGTATGTTGAAATGCACAAGGTTGTTCTTCGAGATTTAAATCCGAATAGAAATGAGAATTGGATAGTACGAGAGCACAAGAAGTTTCATATCGTGGTTTAGGGAACATATTTATTCAAAGTATCGTTCAGATCCTGCTTCAGTAACAGAAAGGTTGAGATGTTTAGCATATGGTCCAAGTATAATTGTGTTTTCTTATAGCGCATACGCAATTAATGGATACACATTTTATACCAAAGAACAGGATGATAAAAGTACTATGCAAAATAGTGGTGTTACCTTGGTAGCTGAAGCAATGCACATATCAAGTGCGAATGACTTAAATCCGAAATTTTCAAATTTGTCATATTTTGGGGTGTCATACCCCAAAATTTGCCCTCCTGATTTTATTTCTATAGGGTTTATGCTTTGCATATTATTTGCGCAATTGTGCATTTATTCATACATACGCATTTCTATTCTAGTGTGTGATTTAATGGTTGTAGTTTTTATCGTGGTTTATGGGTTTAAGATTTAATTCAATTTTAATTTAAATTGAATTTTAAATTAAAACTATTAAACCATTTTAATTCACTATACTAATATTTTATCTTTTGTTTAGGTACAAAAAGAAGAAGCCTAATCTTACCTCCAAGAAAGCCCATGACCCAAATATTTTTCTTGATTTTAGTTCATTTTATTTGTATTTTATTAATTTAAATGCAAATTGAGTCAAATAAAATCATGGATTAATGATAAAAGGCCATATTATTTGATTTATTGAGATTTTGATCAAATTCAAATCAATAGTGGAGGGCATCTAAATCGTGGAAAGCCATGGAAAATAAAGTTAGACCAATGTGGAAATATTGCATAACCAATTTCAATCTAATTTTAATCAAATCTCAATCATTGGAATTATTGGATTTCTCTCCAAATTTGATTGACCTAAGGCAATATCTATAAAGTGTCTAAAACCTGTGCAGAAAAGGGGAGATTGATAAGGATTGGTGGCCGCAAAAAAACACTACGCCCAGCTTCAAAGAACCGTGAAGGAAGGCTGCGCTGTAACCGAAATTTTGGCCAAAACACCCATTCCCGGAGCCAAAAAACGTGAAGCAGGGAAGATCAACAACACACGCCGGAATTCGGCCCTTGCAGTCACGGTTTGCCATCGTTTTTTTGTTTCGATTCTAGAAATTTATGCATGTTCATTGCATTATGAATACGTATTCATGTTTATATGAGTGTCTATGCGATTTCTGATTAGTTTGGTAAAGTTTGGTTGCATATTATATGATCCACCATTGTTAGGTTATACAAGCTCCAATTTGGGGTTTTGAGTTCCAAATAAAATCAAGGAAGACCATGGATACCGTTGTGCTCGGAACACGATCTCTAGTCGAACCATATTAAGCTTTGACGTTTTTTGTTGCGTTTAGTCGCGTGTTGATATGCAGGTTCGATGGTGGCTGGGATTTCAGACGGAACAGGGGGAAGAAGAAGAGCGCATTAGTTCTTTTTTTTGAAATTCCTGGACATTCACGTTTGTTATATTTTTGTTATTGGCTAGTTAACAGCAAAGACTAAATGTCCCAGTGGAGAGAGGCGCGGCCATGTTCGTATACGCAAGGGAGGGGGTTCGATCCCCACTCTCGACATTATTTTGTACACTTTTTCTTCTGATCTAATTCTGTTGCAGATTCAATACATTCCACGCACGCAAGGCCATGATACGCCCTCATCATACGACCAACAGATCTCTCTCCCTCCAGATCAAAGGGCCCAGAACATGCCAGTCTACGGTGGTCTCCCAGAGATCGCCACACACGATTAAAAGCTAAGTATTTTCCAATTTTTTTTTATTTTTTATTACATAGCATTTTCTATTTTGTTTTAATAATATACATATATTATTTTTCTTCAAAGAAATTTGTTTTATATATAAGCTATATAAAAAATAAAACTTTATAAAAAAACATTTTAACATTTTTATAATATTTAATATATATATTATTTATAATAATGTTATTTAATTTGATTTAATTATTGAAAACCTTTAAAAATTCGTATCTATTTTATTTTTATTCCAAAAAATTCCATAAAATTATTTTTGCACTCGATTTAATTTTTTATTCCGATTTAATTAATTAGATCGCAAGACCTATAATTAATTAAATCAATTTATCATTGTATTCAATTTGAATTTTAATTAGGGTTTACGAGGAATAACCCTACACTGAAAATCTTCTTCTTCTGTGCCTTTTCAGGGTTAGCAATATGATCAATCCCGACTACGCGCTTGATCCAAAATACGAAGTTAAGTACTCTGTTTGATTTAATTTAAATTCTATTTGTTTTATTTTTAGAATTAGGGTTTGTGTCGCTTTCATCTTTTTCTGCCTTGTCTCCTTTCAGGGTTAACCTTAAAGGCACCCTATCAACCATATCAGATCAAATCAGAGCTAAGTACCTTGCCTATTTTATTATTTTAAATTTGTTTATTCTTTATTTTAGGGTCAATTCCCTTCGCCTTTGAATTAGCCATACACTCACTATTTGTCTATTGGTTGCATTTTCAGGGTTGTTGATCGCCAAAGCGTCGAGTTTGGTAACCCTAAACCTTAACCTTATATTATGGCTTTTATTATTACTTGTGTCAAACCCTATTAAGGAATCCGCTGGTTTCATTGTCCCCTCCCCCATATTACTGTTGTTCTTGCCTTATATCATCTGCGTGGTTAGTAACCCTAGGGAGTGTAACTCTGAATCAATTAGAATCACTAAATACAAGATAAATAAATGAATAGAACCACGTGATTGGTGCACACACGCACACTTTTGGGTAACCCTCTCTGTTGCCTGTTGCCTGTTGCCTTGTTGCCTTGTGTTTTTTTTGCAGAATAGCCAGTCCCTCGAATATGAGGATACCTCAGCCATGTTGTCTCGATAAAAGGTCATGAGACCCTAAAATGATGCTGCCTTCGATACACTAACATGACCTCGACCCTCGGAAGTTGCCCACGAATAAGGCTGAGGTATCTTCTGGTTGCCTACGAAAAAGGCTATTCTGATCATTCCCTTTAGACTACCTGCCTCTCTATGGCATGGGTCAGTCTTTGGGCGAATGATATCTCGACGACCCTTCAACCTCCAAACGAAAGGCTTCCTGCCCTCTTATGGCAAGGATTGACCCTTTCATTCTGAAAGGCTAAAAAGAGACCTATCATCTGAGTTTAAGGTAATTGCCCCTAATTGCCTTGCCATGCTCTATTTTCTATATTCTTTCTCAAAATTCTTCAAAAACCGGCTACGCTCATTTTACGAGCTAAAGTCCATTTTTCCTCTTTCATCTACATTTTCTGAAAACGAGCAAGCAAAGCAATTAAGAGCCCATGGAAAACCATGGATGCAAAGGGTGCCTTACACCTTCCCTTTGCATAAATTACCCCCGAACTTAGATTTCTTTAAAAAAGGTTTTTTTTCTGTTTCTTTTTGCCTTTCCGAATTTGTTTGGATAAAATGAAAGTCGGTGGCGACTCTTGCTTACCGCGACATTTCGATTGATAAAAAGTCAGTTCACCGTATTACAGAACTGGCGACTCTGCTGGGGATACTTCGATAAAAGAGGGGTTACCTTAAAAGTTTAGGATTCACTTAAATGTTTTCTATTGTCTGCTTTGTTTGTTTTATTTTTCAGGGTTGTTTTGGGAATTAACTGAAGGACGAATCCTATTCCCGGATTCAAGAACACCTAAGTTTAGGAGTGGCATAGTCATGGAGGCCTCTTTCACATATGTGGGAGATGAGTCAATATGAAGTTCACACTTGAGTTAGGACTCCATAGCATATGCACACCTTTCTCAAATGAGGGAGGTCTATGTGTGTGTCATTGGGTGCGCCGGAGCTCAAGGACCTTTAGTTACCCTTAACCCATCCTGGCCTTTAGGAACGTAGTGGGGGGACTACTCTTGACAAATGTTAAGAACTAGTCGCTACCCGATGCTACAATTCAGATAGGTTCTTTCTCAAAGTATCATTGCATGGTGCAAATGCATCATGTCCGAGGGTGCTTTAGAAGGGCTGACAATTCTGGATAACTTGTAGAACCCGTTGCTGAAATCTCCTTATCCATAAAAATACCCTTGGGAAGGACACCTGATCAGACTCCATGCAAGCCTTAAGCCAAAAATTGTGTGACTTGTGTGACTTGTTTGTGTTTGCTACTAACCTTCGCTTCTTTGCAGGTTTTGTTAAAAGGACTTGTTTTCCCTTACTATTTCACACTATGCCTAATGAAATTCATTCGCATAACATCATGACATCATGACATCATAAGCATAACATGATTTAACTAACCCTTCCAAGGATCTTAGAGATTTAGGGCGCACAATTTCAAGTACCATTTTCAAAGGTTGATTTCCCAATCAAGGGGCAAGAGGATCTATTTTCCTCTGGCCACATACCTTCCAATTCAAAGACACAGTACCTATCAAGGGGCAAGAGGATTTATTTTCCTCTAGCCATATACTTTCAAATTCAGAAGTATCTCGAATCAGAGGCGATGACCCACTCGATATGGTGAGCTTGATTCTTAAAGAAAGACATTCAAAGACAAAATTCAGATTTCTTCGGACACAGATGCGACCAAATTATTTTCTAATATTGCTAACTAAATGCCTACAGATCCTTGAAGATATTGCATTTGCATTCATAACATCGCATAACAGGTTTCTTACAATAGGTCTCTCATCCTTCCTCGCTGTTTATTTCAGCATCATGGATCTCGAACAATCTGTCAAGAATCTCCAAGCTCAGAATGCTGAATTTCAAGCCTTGATCCTGAACTTGTCCAAGGGGCAAGATGAACTGAAAGCTCTCCTGACTAAGAAGACCAAGGCCAAGAAACCCAAAGGAATGATCAACATGGGAAGAAGGTTCAAAGGTCGTCCTAAGAAGGCTGAAGATGCTGAAATTCCTAAGGATGAGGAAGAAGAAGAGCGTGATGACGATGCTGAAAGTAATGTGGGCTCTGATGGTCAAGGTGGGGACGAAGAAGAGGATCCTCAAGACGAGGATGAATCTGATGAGAAGTATAGGCTGTTGGAAGAACGTATGAAAGCCGTAGAAATTCAGAAGATACCTGGACTGGATTTTGAAGAATTGGGACTCGTTCCTGGAGTCATTATTCCTCCGAAATTCAAGACTCCCGCCTTTGCTAAATATGATGGGATTTCATGTCCCAAGTTGCACTTGAGATCGTATGTAAGGAAGATTCAACCTCACACTGCTGATAAGAGGCTCTGGATCCATTTTTTCCAAGAGAGTTTATCTGGAACTCAACTCGAATGGTACTATCAACTGGAAAGTACCAACATCCGTACTTGGGAAGATTTGGTTGTTGCTTTCTACCAGCAATACCAATATAATGCTGACCTCGCACCAACTCGCATACAACTACAAAGCATGTCTATGGGACCCGAGGATAGTTTCAAGGAGTATGCTCAAAAATGGAGAGATCTAGCTGGAAGAGTCAAACCCTCCTTGACTGACAGAGAATTGGTTGATATGTTCATGAATACACTGACTGGTCCTTTCTACAGCCATTTACTTGGAAGCTCCTCGTCTGGTTTCACCGATCTCATACTAACTGGAGAACGTGTTGAAAGTGGTATCCGAAGCGGAAAAATTCAGGTGGCTACTTCTTCTGGTACTGTGAAAAAGCCATACAATCAGAAGAATGAATCAAACACTGTTGGGGCAGTCCTGGTCTCTAGTCAGGCTCCAACACAACAACAACAAAAAGATCAACGCAAGCAACAAGGTGGCCAACGTACTTGGAAATCAAAACCCAAGAGGTCATTTACCCCACTACACATGCCATTGGCTCAAGCTTTGCAACACTTGCTCGATCGGAGTCTGATAACTCTACTGCCTCCATACTCAGCTCCTGCTAATCCCGTCCCTGGGTACAAGCATCATGCAAGATGTGCTTACCATTCAAATAGTCCTGGTCACGATACAGAAGAGTGTGGGCCATTGAAACATAAAATTCAAGACTTGATTGAAGAAGGGATCGTTGAATTTGGGCAACCAGAGAAGCCACACAAAGTCTAAAGGATGGCTATTTAGATCATTAATTTACTCGCATTCGCAATTTCTTTCCTGTTTGTTTAAACATTCGTCTTATGTCAGACTCTATTTATTTTATCATAATCATTAATGCATTGCATATGTTTGTCTTGATTTATTTCTTTTCCTATTTCTATATTAAACTTTGTTTTTACTTAGTTTTCTTTATGATATTTAACTCTCGCTAAAGCGGTAAGCCTTTTGAGGGAGGATGACGAAAACGATACCGCAACCTCATACAGTAATGCTTTTGAACAGACTATGCTGACGATGTACAGGCATTGTTTCAATTCCTAAACAGTGGAGATATAAGGATGTTAATCCCTCGTCAACCACTTTGAGCCTAAGAAGTAGAAGTTTCTTTCTTGTACTAATCAAAACCCTTGATCATAACCTGGGGCAGGGTAATTCTCAGTTAATTTGGCTGTGCATTCTGTTTTTAAGAGAATCATTCGTTACACCTTTCAACAAAGGTTTCAATCACAAGAGTTCATCCGCACACATCAAAGAAGTGTTGGAGAAGTCAATCAAAAGCCAATGATGGTTCATCAATCATTAAGTAAGGCAGTTAATATCTTTCAAAAAAAAATGAAATGACGAAAAACATATATACAAAGAAAAGCCTACTAAGTCAAAAATCAAAAAGATGACTTGGGCAAAAAATCAAGGCATCCCGCTGACTGTAAGCTCAAAATAGACAGTTCAGGTAAATGTTAGGGATATCAAAAAAAAATGAAAAAGAGAAGTCAATAAGTTCCTGAACAACACAATGTTGTAGCTACCAAAAGGAAGAAGTGACTGCCATCTCAAAAGTTATCTTTGCTTGTGAACCATTATCATTATCAAAGGTGCAAATCCAAAAGTCTCTTGGAACCTGAATGCATAAGTTTGATTTAGCTGAGCTTAGGACTGAAGATCATCACGAAGAGGGGTGGGTACAATAAACTTTGAGCCATTATCCTTTTGTTTCTGAAAACCGTGAACCAAGCCACGTTACAACCCTTGAAAGTCCTAACTGAAGCATGGTTAGTTCGAAAGCGTACTGTCACAAAAAGGGTATCCTGACTCCTTAAAGTTTACCAAAAATCCTGAGTTGATATCACGTTTTTACAAATATCACTTTCTTACACATTTTGTTTTACTAAAATTGTTTTTAAACTCCAAGACAGACATATGCATTGCATTTAATGAGTGTCATTATAAAACAATTTTGTCTACGTAATTTCAAATGTTTGGCATCAGGAAGAATCTGCATGGGGCATAATTAATGACTAAAAGTCCTCCCGACAAATAAGTTTGCAGAGACGTCTCGTATGCATGACTCGATCAACTAAAAGCTTGTCTACACAAGGGGCAGGGCATATTCATAGAACCTCTCAGAGGCACTGAGCAACCAGAGAAGTTAGTCACCTCAGTTACAAATCTCAACAAAAGCTATTTAGCTACTAGCATCAGATGATGTCAGTATCTGTCTCTCCTTTGAAGTTCTAATTCCAAACTCAAGTATCGAGCATATCAGGCTACTGATTCCAGGGGCAGGTATATGCCCGCAAGCGAAAGACCATATATGGTTAAAAGTGTTTTCCAACAGCAAGTACTCAAAGACATGGGGCAATGAAAAGTTGAAATCTCTGGGAATCTTCTCCGCAGAGCAGTTTCCTGATATATCCCCACATAGCAAGTCATCTTCAAGCAATCTCTTCCTAACGGAGACTTGGTTCCCTAATGGATTTTATATCTCCGGCACAATCTTCTTCTCTAGCATGGTTTATTCAAACTCAAAGTTGCCGCTCAGAAATCGGGTCGGATATTATGCTTATTTCTCTTGTCCCCAGGATACACCAGGATCAGATCACTCAAGTCAATCTCATCCCCAAGCGAAGATCAAAAATCCTCAGCTGGATATCATCGAATAAAGGACAGGAATTCTCTTGTCATTATCTCCAATAGCGCACCGAGATTTATTTTCTCAACCGGCAGCTGCTATACAAAAATTATCAATATGCTTCGACTATATAGTCCATCCCTGCATCATTCATAAATGCATAACATACAGTACTCTCGTTTATTTCGAGAATCTCAATACATGCATCATGACATTGCATAAAACTAATCCTTCCTTTTCAGGTCATTTCATAATCAAAAGAATATTATCATCCAAGTGTGGTGCAAATACAATCGTATCAACAATTCAATCTCAAGACGAATACAATTCTGATGCTTCATTCCGAATCTTTCTTCAAAGATAATTCAGAAACAATCAAAGAACTTCTCATCCTTTCTAGGAGCCTTTCTAGGTAATCTTTTCTAAGATGTTTCATATCCTTTCTAGGAACCTTTCTAGGTAATCTTTTCTAAGATGTCTTATATCCTTTCCAGGAACCTTTCTAGGTAGTCTTCTCTAAGACGTTTATCATCCTTTCTAGGAACCTTTCTAGGTAATCTTTTCTAAGATAACTCATATCCTTTCTAGGAACCTTTCTAGGTAATCTTTTCTAAGACGATTTACACCCTCTCTAGGAGCCTTTCTAGGTAGTCTTGTTTAAGACATATCATATCCTTTCTAGGAGCCTTTTCTAGGTAGTCTTGTTTAAGACGTATCACTTCCTTTCTGGGAGTCTTTCTAGGTCATTCTTGTTTAAGACATACCATACCTTTCTAGGCTAATATCAACCTTTCTAGGTAAACTTCTTTAACATATTTATCCAATCTTTGCTAAGAGCTTCTCAGTTAAATCTTCTACAAGACACTTCTTCCCGAGCTTTGTTTAAAGCCTAATCTCGTTTACATCAGTCAATGATCTATCTATTCAAAAACCTCTCCAGGAAGTCTTCTGTAATACATTACTTCATCTCTCCTTCAGATACAATTAATGCATATGATCCAGTCTGAAAAGAATCTGCTTTAGACAAACAACTCTTCAGACATCTGATGGCATCTTCAAGCCCATCTCCGATAAACGCCTTTCAATACTTCAAGCTCGAACATAGTCTAACGTACGACTTATCCTGACTTTCACTCTATCCAGATTAGATGGCATCTTTAAGCCCATTTATTACAAAAAGTCCCTATCTCAGCAAGGGCAAATTTCTTGGGTATTCTAGTGTTCAATCCTCTTCTACCTTCAGACTCCGACGGGCACACATACCAGTCTACATCTTCAGATATAAGAAAATTGAACAGGGGCAGCTGTCATACCCCAAAATTTGCCCTCCTGATTTTATTTCTATAGGGTTTATGCTTTGCATATTATTTGCGCAATTGTGCATTTATTCATACATACGCATTTCTATTCTAGTGTGTGATTTAATGGTTGTAGTTTTTATCGTGGTTTATGGGTTTAAGATTTAATTCAATTTTAATTTAAATTGAATTTTAAATTAAAACTATTAAACCATTTTAATTCACTATACTAATATTTTATCTTTTGTTTAGGTACAAAAAGAAGAAGCCTAATCTTACCTCCAAGAAAGCCCATGACCCAAATATTTTTCTTGATTTTAGTTCATTTTATTTGTATTTTATTAATTTAAATGCAAATTGAGTCAAATAAAATCATGGATTAATGATAAAAGGCCATATTATTTGATTTATTGAGATTTTGATCAAATTCAAATCAATAGTGGAGGGCATCTAAATCGTGGAAAGCCATGGAAAATAAAGTTAGACCAATGTGGAAATATTGCATAACCAATTTCAATCTAATTTTAATCAAATCTCAATCATTGGAATTATTGGATTTCTCTCCAAATTTGATTGACCTAAGGCAATATCTATAAAGTGTCTAAAACCTGTGCAGAAAAGGGGAGATTGATAAGGATTGGTGGCCGCAAAAAAACACTACGCCCAGCTTCAAAGAACCGTGAAGGAAGGCTGCGCTGTAACCGAAATTTTGGCCAAAACACCCATTCCCGGAGCCAAAAAACGTGAAGCAGGGAAGATCAACAACACACGCCGGAATTCGGCCCTTGCAGTCACGGTTTGCCATCGTTTTTTTGTTTCGATTCTAGAAATTTATGCATGTTCATTGCATTATGAATACGTATTCATGTTTATATGAGTGTCTATGCGATTTCTGATTAGTTTGGTAAAGTTTGGTTGCATATTATATGATCCACCATTGTTAGGTTATACAAGCTCCAATTTGGGGTTTTGAGTTCCAAATAAAATCAAGGAAGACCATGGATACCGTTGTGCTCGGAACACGATCTCTAGTCGAACCATATTAAGCTTTGACGTTTTTTGTTGCGTTTAGTCGCGTGTTGATATGCAGGTTCGATGGTGGCTGGGATTTCAGACGGAACAGGGGGAAGAAGAAGAGCGCATTAGTTCTTTTTTTTGAAATTCCTGGACATTCACGTTTGTTATATTTTTGTTATTGGCTAGTTAACAGCAAAGACTAAATGTCCCAGTGGAGAGAGGCGCGGCCATGTTCGTATACGCAAGGGAGGGGGTTCGATCCCCACTCTCGACATTATTTTGTACACTTTTTCTTCTGATCTAATTCTGTTGCAGATTCAATACATTCCACGCACGCAAGGCCATGATACGCCCTCATCATACGACCAACAGATCTCTCTCCCTCCAGATCAAAGGGCCCAGAACATGCCAGTCTACGGTGGTCTCCCAGAGATCGCCACACACGATTAAAAGCTAAGTATTTTCCAATTTTTTTTTTATTTTTTATTACATAGCATTTTCTATTTTGTTTTAATAATATACATATATTATTTTTCTTCAAAGAAATTTGTTTTATATATAAGCTATATAAAAAATAAAACTTTATAAAAAACATTTTAACATTTTTATAATATTTAATATATATATTATTTATAATAATGTTATTTAATTTGATTTAATTATTGAAAACCTTTAAAAATTCGTATCTATTTTATTTTTATTCCAAAAAATTCCATAAAATTATTTTTGCACTCGATTTAATTTTTTATTCCGATTTAATTAATTAGATCGCAAGACCTATAATTAATTAAATCAATTTATCATTGTATTCAATTTGAATTTTAATTAGGGTTTACGAGGAATAACCCTACACTGAAAATCTTCTTCTTCTGTGCCTTTTCAGGGTTAGCAATATGATCAATCCCGACTACGCGCTTGATCCAAAATACGAAGTTAAGTACTCTGTTTGATTTAATTTAAATTCTATTTGTTTTATTTTTAGAATTAGGGTTTGTGTCGCTTTCATCTTTTTCTGCCTTGTCTCCTTTCAGGGTTAACCTTAAAGGCACCCTATCAACCATATCAGATCAAATCAGAGCTAAGTACCTTGCCTATTTTATTATTTTAAATTTGTTTATTCTTTATTTTAGGGTCAATTCCCTTCGCCTTTGAATTAGCCATACACTCACTATTTGTCTATTGGTTGCATTTTCAGGGTTGTTGATCGCCAAAGCGTCGAGTTTGGTAACCCTAAACCTTAACCTTATATTATGGCTTTTATTATTACTTGTGTCAAACCCTATTAAGGAATCCGCTGGTTTCATTGTCCCCTCCCCCATATTACTGTTGTTCTTGCCTTATATCATCTGCGTGGTTAGTAACCCTAGGGAGTGTAACTCTGAATCAATTAGAATCACTAAATACAAGATAAATAAATGAATAGAACCACGTGATTGGTGCACACACGCACACTTTTGGGTAACCCTCTCTGTTGCCTGTTGCCTGTTGCCTTGTTGCCTTGTGTTTTTTTTGCAGAATAGCCAGTCCCTCGAATATGAGGATACCTCAGCCATGTTGTCTCGATAAAAGGTCATGAGACCCTAAAATGATGCTGCCTTCGATACACTAACATGACCTCGACCCTCGGAAGTTGCCCACGAATAAGGCTGAGGTATCTTCTGGTTGCCTACGAAAAAGGCTATTCTGATCATTCCCTTTAGACTACCTGCCTCTCTATGGCATGGGTCAGTCTTTGGGCGAATGATATCTCGACGACCCTTCAACTTCCAAACGAAAGGCTTCCTGCCCTCTTATGGCAAGGATTGACCCTTTCATTCTGAAAGGCTAAAAAGAGACCTATCATCTGAGTTTAAGGTAATTGCCCCTAATTGCCTTGCCATGCTCTATTTTCTATATTCTTTCTCAAAATTCTTCAAAAACCGGCTACGCTCATTTTACGAGCTAAAGTCCATTTTTCCTCTTTCATCTACATTTTCTGAAAACGAGCAAGCAAAGCAATTAAGAGCCCATGGAAAACCATAGATGCAAAGGGTGCCTTACACCTTCCCTTTGCATAAATTACCCCCGAACTTAGATTTCTTTAAAAAAGGTTTTTTTTCTGTTTCTTTTTGCCTTTCCGAATTTGTTTGGATAAAATAAAAGTCGGTGGCGACTCTTGCTTACCGCGACATTTCGATTGATAAAAAGTCAGTTCACCGTATTACATGGGGTTATCGAGCGCATTTTGGTGTTTGATTACGCGAAGTTTCAGATTCCTGTATTTGGTTGCAAGTGGGTTGAAAATAATAATGGCATACGAATGGATAAGTCAGGATTTTTGCAAGTGGGTTGAAAATAATAAGGGGGTACAGAGATGAGCCTTTCATTCTAGCCTCTCAAGCTAAACAAGTGTTCTATGTCAATGAACCGACAAGTACGAAATGGTCTATAGCGCTTTTATCTAACAAAATAATTGATGAAAACATTGGAGATCAAGGATATTGGTGTTGGCATTGAATCTTGTACAAGAAAGGATCAAAATGAGAATGAATTTTGTACTAGAAATGATCATAATGAGGGTATTTGGATCAATCCAACCGTCCACGTTGTTAAGAGACGCGTAGAACACAATCCTACCAAGAAAAGAAAGAGACGTTAGTGAAAAAAGGTAATAGTATACATAGTGCTTTATTCCGACAACTTTCATATTCCGACAACTTTCTTTTTTTGACACAAGTACTAATGTGCTTTATTCAATTTGTACCGATTGTTATATATTCAATTTGTATAGTTTTTAATTTGTATTCCGATTGTTACAATACTTTTTCAATTTTGGTGCATATTTTCGTTTTGTACATAACTTTTGAATCATGTATCCGTTTGTCGACTTCTTTACATGTAACTATACTATTTTGACGATTTCGGAGCTGCTCGTGCACTTATCTTTGCATTTCGGGACTGTTTTTTATCGGTTTTGCTTCTGCCCGTAATCAAAAGTCGGGCTTAGGGTCTGAATTTCGGAAAACCGACTTCATTTTTGAGTTCGTGAGGACGTTTTACCATAGCCATGTAAATTTCGTTCAATTCCGACAACTTTCTTTTTTGACACTTATTCCGATTTCACCGATTTCGATTCCGATTTACTTGTACATGCATGGTTACTTTGACTTCCATTTGACTTGTATAGATTGTTAACTTATTAATAGTGTACTAATGTGCTTTAGTTTGTTTGATACAGGTCAAATGGCTAGTAATCAAGAAAACTCACAAGATAGAGATGCTCCGGATACAAATCCTCCACCTGATACATCATCAAAAGAAGTTGCACGAGGCATCACCATTATGAAGGGAATCGTTCGAGATAGAGAGAAAGGATTAATATATAATTTAGAATGGAATTCTGATAAACAAGCAATTGGTTCTAATGCTGCAAAGTTGACAAGCTACATTGGTACACTTGTTCGTTTGCATATTCCAATCTCCGTATCTAAATGGAATCTGAAAAGCAAAGCGTTGGACGAGAAAAAGATATGATTTGGGACGAGCTTAAGGTATCATATATGGTTTTTGTTATTATCTTGACGATAATTTGTTTAAATTACTTATACTAACACACTCTATGCGTATGTTTTTTCGCAGAGGTCTTTTAACATACCAGATGAGCGTAAACGCTGCATACTTAGTTTGGCAGGAATAAGATATAGAGGGTGGAAAGCTTTTTTAACAAACACCTATCTTAAGGATAAAGATGGAAACTTTCTTGAAGAGGCACCGGCACGGCCAAAAAAATATGAGCTCTTCATTAAAGATGAAGATTGGGCTGAGTTTTTAACTCAAAGAGATGAAGCTTTCCGGAAAAGCAGTGACACAAATAGTGCGAGAGCATCAAAACCCGCGTATCCATACAAAAAAGGGCGTTTGGGATATGCACACTTAGAGGACAAAATTGTAAGTAAATAGAAATGCTTTAGGGATACGAGAGCGCTTTTCTGGAAAAAACGCTGCTATAGGGGGGATACGAGAGCGCTTTTCTGGAAAAAACGCTGCTATAGGGGGGCTACGAGAGCGCTTTTAGAGTTTCAAAAGCGTTGTCGTTACCTACGGCAGCGCTGGCTTTGGCAGCGCTTTTAAGCGCTCTTAAAGCCCAAAAAAAATACTTTTAAAGCCCTTTCACGTTGTAGTGACACTTGAATATACTCAAAATTCTCATCAATTAAAGTAAGATTACAATATACCTTATATAACTTTCGACTCAATCATGAATTTACATCAATCCTCCTTAAGTTCATCCAACTAAGAACTTGAGTAATAAGCACACTTGAATTCATCAAAGTACTACATAATAATATAACATAGTATGTTTAAGTTAAAATTATTTAATTATATGAGAAATTGTTGTGGTTGATGTCGTTATGATCTTGCATTTTCTGGTTGTTCTGGATGTCTTTCGTAGTTATGTTTCTCTGCAGCTTTAGGTAAGTGTTGCTGCTATTGCTTGCTTGTGTTATGGCCTCGTGTACAAAGGTGTTTTTATCATTGTGAATAATATTGTTCCTGGTATTCTAGATGGTGTCTATGATATTAATGGTCATGTTCAGCGTTTCTCCTTTCACATTGTTGACGCTATCCTTTATCTAGTTGTTGAAATAGTTGTTGGTGTTAGTCAGGAATTTGATCGTGAGATTAGATCCAAACCAAACTTGTTGTTCCCATCTGCATCCCATAAAACAATGATCAATAGTTTCTATTTTTTATTACATCTGGGGCAAAGGATATCTCTTGTTATCCCCTTGTAGTTTAGGTGAGCTTTCACTGGTATATTATCTTTAAGGATACGCCATACTAGGTACTTCTGTCTTGGAGTAATCTTAGCATTCCAAATATTCTTCCACACTCTTTCTTGTTGACTTTCATCAAATGTTTGGCTATGTTCTTGCTTATTCCACTTAACAATGATGTGGTATCCAGACCTAACATTGTAGTTCTCATCTTTATTTACTTTCCAATCCAGCCAGTCTTGTTCATCAAGGTTTTATAGCTTCTATATCTTGTTGTAAGAATGTAGTTTTTAGAATCTCCTTATTCCACTGCCCATTGTCCTTGTTTATCAGTTCTCCCACATACATGACCCTTTGCTCCCTAGGCTACTTGGTGAAAAGGCGATATTGTTGGTGTGTAGGAATCTAGTTGTCCTCCCAAATCTTATTCCTATTTCCATTCCTTATATGCCAGCATCTGCCTTTGTTGATGATTTCAATGCTTCTGTGCACACTTCTCCACAAGTGGCTAAGTCTCCTACCTATTTTCGCTTGTAGAACATCCTCCCCCGTGTAGTATTTGGCCTTTAGTACTCAAGCCACAAGCAAGTTTGGTTCGGTGTGAAGTCTCCAGACCTATTTTGCTAGTAGTGCTTTGTTGAACTCTTGAAAGGTTATAAATCCTAGCCCGCCTTTGAGTTTTGGCTTGCATAGTTTTTCCCATTTAGTCCAGTGTTTTTTTGTCCCCACCAGTAGTTGGCGATCATACTATCCATCTTCTTGCATATTCCTTTCGGAATTAGAAAAGAGCACATGATATAGGTCGGCATTGATTGTAGAAATGCCTTGATGAGTGTGGCCCTCCCTGCATAAGATATTTTCTTGTTCTTCCAGTTGTTAAGCTATTCTCTAATTATGTCCAGAACAAAGTTTAAGGTATTAGTCTTTGAGGTTCCCATATGAGTAGGAAGACCCAGGTACGTGTTGATATGTCCACGACGGCGAATCCCAAAATGGTGTTTATTTTGTTTTTTAGTTGCTTGGGTTGTGCCTTTGCTGAACATCATTTCAGACTTAGTGGTGTTGATTTTCTGTCCCGAGCTCTCCTGGTAAGTTTGTATTATATTGAGCAGTGTTGTGGCCTCCTCCTCTTTATCCTTGCAGAAAATGAGACTATCTTCTGCAAAAACATGTGCGTTATTTGGGGCGCTTGCTTAGCGATTTTTATTCCTTCAAAGTTGTGATTATTATGGTCATTTTTAATAAGGCTAGATAGTATGTCAACACATAATATGAAAATATAAGGGGATAAGGGATCTCCCTGTCTTATGCCTCTGGATGGACTGAAGCATTCTGTCGGGTTCCCATTAATAAGGATTGAGAATGTGACAGTCTTGATGATGTTCATGATGATGTTGGTTATAGTACTAGGAAAGCCTATAGTAGTCAGAGTCTTCTCTATGAAGTTCCATTCTAGATGGTCGTATGCCTTTTCCATGTCGAGTTTTATTCCTACATATCCTTTCTTTCTCTTTTCAGCATGTTTTATGTGGTTGAAGATTTCATACGCTATCATCGTGTTGTCCGTAGAGAGTCTTTTGTGCATGAAAGTGCTTTGGTTTGCACTTATGATTGTTTGGAGAATAGGTTTCATTCTATTCGTAATAGTTTTGTGATGATCTTCATGATAAAATTGCACAGTGCGATGGGTCTGAAATCTTGCGGGAAGTAGGGTTGTTTTTCTTTGGTATCAGGCTGATGAATGTGTGGTTAAGACTTTTTGGATTAGATTGATTATTAAGAATGTACACAACTGCTGTACTAGTATCAAGTCCAACTATATACCAGTAGTTATGGTAGAATTTTGCAGGGATTCCATTAGGCCCAGGGGAGCCATTCCCTTTTAGGTTCTTGATTGCTATTTGGACTTCCTCCTGCGTATACGGTTTGTTGAGGTCCATTTTCATATCATCAGTCATTTTAGCCTGGTAGCTACTAAAGTAGTCCTCCTTTGTAATGGTATTTAAATTTTGGAATTGAGTTTTGAAGAAAGAAGTGATAATATCCTTTATGTTAGCTTCCCTGTTAGAGATTTCTCCATCAGGGAGTTGTATTTTGGTGATTTTGTTTTGATTTCTTCTTTGGTTAGCTCTTTGGTGGAAGAAAACCGTGTTTTTGTCCCCTTCCATCATCCAATGGATTTTAGCCCTTTGCGCCCACCAAGTTTCTTCCTGTTTAAGCATATTATCAATTTTTTCTAGGAGATTTCTAATGATGTGGTGGTTTTTGTTGTTCAGGTTGTTCTTTTGGTAGAAATTGAGGCTTTTAAGTGTTGATTTAATCTAACACGTAGGATTTCCATATTTTTCCCTTCCTCATTCCCAGACTTCCTCCATAGTATTATTCAATTTGTTATTTATAGCCACAAAAATTGTGTTGTGCCAACTCTTGTTGATAACGTCTTCTATTTCAGGATCTTCTATCCAGATGTTCTCGAACCGTTTGGGTCTTGGCCTTTGGTGTGTATCCTCAAAATTCTGCTCAGTAGTATAGTAAGTCAGCAACATAGGTCTGTGATCGGAGCTTATGCGAGGCAGGTGTGTGTTCGTGTACTTAGGGTAGTTCTCGATCCATTCTTTGGTGGCCATGAATTTGTCCAGTCTAGCCTCAATATACGTTTCATCTTGATGGTTTTTGCTCCGTGTGTCCATGCTGCCTCATAACCTAGATCATATAAGCCACAGTCTATAAAAACATTGTTTAAGAGATTAGCCAAGTTAGTGTCTATGGGGTCACCCCCTGTTTTTTCATTTCAATTTGTTATCATATAGTAATCACCAAAAATCATCCATTTTTTATGCTATGTCTTTGCGCAAGGTTAATAATCAAATTGCAAGTTAGATGTTTCATGTGATGCTTTGGGTAGCCGTATATCCCCGTCCCTCTCCATCCAGAATTAAAATCATTAGCATTATCATTATAGTCCCCGACATAAAAATCAATTATAATTTTATTAGAGTCCAGGATGAGTACATCAATATCTTTTCTCCAAAGAAACGAAATCCCCCAAATTTACCATTCCCATTACATGTACAATCAACATTCACTACTATAAAATTTACTTTTAGTGACCAAATTAGAGACCGAAAAACCTTTAAAATAGGTCACTAAAACGTTTAGAGACTGATTTAGCGACCATTACTTTTCGGTTGAAAAAGTGCTAGTCGTTAAGCTTTTGCGCTGAATTTCGTGACCGAAATTTAGAGACCGAATTAGTGACAAATTTTAGTGTTCTTTTTCATAAAATAAAATTAAAAGTTGTGATACCTAGGAATAGAACTTGTGACCTCCGTGTATTATAATAAGAATTTGTCACTACAACACTTAACAACTACTGTTATATTTTATATTTTAAAATATATACATATAGTTTTATATAAATATATTATATGTTAAAACAATAAAAAATTTGAAAATTTTAGTAAAAGTTAAAAATTGAAAGAAAATTAAAACCTTTAAAAAAAATGGAAAGAAAATAAAACATAATAAAGAGGATTAAAAATAGAAAAAGAAAATAAAAAATATTAGTGACCAAAATTTCGGTCTCTAATTTATATATAAAAATTAAATTGTAAATAAAAATATTTTTTGTGACCGATTTAGTGACCACTTAAATTTTTCTCATGAATATCAAATTTTGGTGGCTAATTCGGTCACTACAGTGACCAAAACTTCGGCCACAAAATGTTGATCTCTAAATTGGTGAGTGATTTATTTTAGTGACCGATTTAGTGACCTCTTAATATTTACTCATGAATATCAAATTTTGGTGGCTAATTCGGTCACTACAGTGACCAAAAATTTTCGGTCACTAAATCGGTCACTAAAAGCGAATTTTTTAATAGTGATTAAAGTTGTTGGTTAAGGATCCAACAGTGCTAAGCAGACTAAAAATTCTATCAGTGCTAATTTTTTTTGTTTCAGATAGGAATACAATATAGGGGTTCAGAGATCTTATTATGTGGATTAGAGTACAAATGGTTTGGGGGTTTCCTAACCCCCTAGCATTCCACGCCAGAATTTTCATCCTTGTGTGGTTGCCTTCTCCATGAGGCTGGCCTTCTGGTCTTCGTTATTTGTGTAGCTTTCAATTTCTAAAGCATTTATTCTTCTTTTTGTGTTGATTTGGTTTGTTAGACGATAGGACTGGTCTAGAGGGGGGTGAATAGACCACCTTTTTCGACTTAAGAAAATTTTAGCTATTTGAAACGTGACTTCCCTGAATCACTTAATCGTCTAAGATGATTATGTTATCGGGGACCGGATATGTGCACTAAACCAAACGAATGAGAATGTCAAGTGATGAATTACGTTTTAACGAATATCTCGATTGTCTCAATTACACACTATATGGTATATTACTCACAATGAATGTTTTCACTAAAATATGAACAAAAATTTGATTGAGTAATTTTATCGAACACTTGGTGATCGATATTTTACCTAACCTTAGTTTTTGTTCAATAATGGAAATAAACGAAAACAAGTGAAAATGCGATAAAGTAAAAGCGATAAGGAACACGATATTTGTTTAGGCAGTTCCTCTATCGTCCTCGCAGGAGTACGTCTGCCCCTAATTTCAAATGAAATTAGGAAAGTTTTATTAGATTGCAAAATGTTTAACAAGGATAGAAAGTACCAATCACCAACTACACACATGCAGTAAAATTGAATACAATTCGATCCTCCCCTTGATTCAAGTTGAATCAAGTCAATGTCTAAGATCTTCATGATCAAGACCCCGATCGTTCCTTTCTCAATCCTCCGGTTGTAGCAAGTTTGTTGAGTAGATCTTCAATCTCTTAAACCCTTATGCACGGCTGAATTGATTACCAAAGCGAATCGATCGTCAAAAACCTTCGAACAAAATCTTTGATGAGGAAGGAAAAACCCTAAGGTTTTATACAAGAAACACCCTCAACAATCTTCACTCGAACAAGATGAATGTCTACCGTCGAATCTCGAACAAGACAAACTCTACCGTCGAACCTTATCAACACACGTTCCTTACTTCGATCGAGAAAGATGATTATGTGTGATTCTCGATCAATAAGCGAAAGGTTGAAGATGAGAAGAAGCTGAGTCTATATTTCACGTTTCTTGCTATTTTGCTTGAGAATGATCACTTGAGTATTTATACCACATACAATGCATAGGCCAAAATGAAAATAGCAGAAAACCCAATTTATTAGCGACAGGTCGACCTGCTCTCTGCATAGGTCGACCTATTGAATGCTTTGCACCTGAAAAATGAGCCATGTGTGATGCTTGCGTCGACCTAAAGGGTCGGCGTGCGCATTCCCGTGGATTCCCCAAAAGGCCATGCGTCGACCTAATGAAGTAATGCGTCGACGCATTCCATTCTTGCACTTGAGCAGCCAAACTTTGATGCGTCGACCTGAAGGGTCGGCGTGCGCATTCCCGTGACTTCCTTAAAAACCCAATGCGTCGACCTAAGAAGGTGATGCATCGACGCATTCATCCTTCACCTGACTTTCTTCACAAAGGGCTTGCAATAGGTCGACCTATGATGTGTGTGAGTCGACCTATTGGTGTTTTGTGTCCAAAAATGCTTGTCTTTGTTGCATGTGCTTTATTTTTATGTTTCCACTTAAGTTGCGGTTGATTCACAATATTTTGACAGCATGAAAACAACACCTTGCCCTCACATGGTTAACTATTCTGATTTTTTGTTTCTTTTGTTGTGTTAGGTGATTGAGTTTCCTCTTGAATTTTCATCTTGTTGAGTTGCCTGATCATTTTTGTTGGTATGGGACTGTGCTGACTGATGATAGGCTTCATTGTTGGGTTGCTATTGTACTTCTTCTCATATTGGTTAATTTGTTTCCTGCCATATTGGTTTGTTCTCATCCAGGGTCCCAGAGGATTTACCTCAGTGATACCATGGCTAGGGCTAGTTTCCTTGTTATAGTGTTCTTCGTTGTGTCCCATTTGACCACAGTAGAAGCAGATCATCGGTAATCTTTTGTATCAGAAATCTATCCAGTTGCCACCATTGTTTTTGCTTCCTATGTACATTCCTGGTGAGATTTGTATTGTTGTTTTCAGATTGGTGTGTGCTTTAACTATTATGTTTCTATCTTGCATCTCGTAAATTCCCGTTTCTAACACTTCTCCCATGGTTTTGCATATTTTCTTACCTATTTGATTAGTTTTTTCGTTAACTGGTATCCCCCATATTTGCATCCAAATTGGCGCTTTAGTGATATCCAAAGTCGAAATTGCTTTTCTGCCATCCCATGTTTGGAGAATCAGCCATGAGTTACGGAATATCCAAGGACTCCCTTTTAGGATGCGGCTTTGGTCTTTTTCGCTATCCATTGTTATCTGGAACAATCCTTCATCAATTTCTTCAACGGATAAATTTTTAGGATTACACCAGATGTTGGCTAGTGAACTTTGCATCGATCCTCCGTGGATGGGTTTTTCTATTATTAGTTTTTCCAATATGCTATTAACCTTTTCTATTTGAGGTTCTTGGATTTCGTCTTCTTCATACATCATGAAGTTTGGTGTGTTGCTTGTTGAGCTTTTTTCCTTCGTACCCATCTGGCTAGGTTGCGGTTCTGCTACTCTGTTCGTGTGTTCAGTATGGCCAACTTTCCCCTATCTTGGTGATGATTCCCGCCTGGTTTTGTGTGAGTGGATACTGTGATGAGTCCCATTGAGGATGGTGTTGCTAGCTTTGTAGAATTGTTGTTTTGATTCTGCATCCTGGAAATCGTGAGGAAAAGTTGGGTTTCTTATTGTCAGAGTTGCAAGAGGGTGAATCAAATTTTATTCGAAGAAGGAGCAAGGTGTTGGGGCGTCATTCAAGACAAAGAGTGAGAGAATTTCCAGGGAGATAAAGAACAAGGGATCACGAAGACACACCTATAACAGGGCGACAAAGTGGAGTAAATTCAATCTCCTATAAAAGGGACACACAAAAGATTTGGACACTGCAAAACGAAATACAGTTGGCTTGTGGGAAGATGGAGATGGTTGTCTAAAAGTGAGCCTACTCATCCCTGAGCAGGGAGGACGAAGGTTTCAAGAAGAACGAAAAATGGGAAAGAAAGTTTCAAGAATTTGTATATTCAAGAAACCTAATTGATGTCGTATGAGTTAGTAACTCTCAAGTATCCAATTATTGAATCAAGATCCCTTTAGATTTAAGTTGTAACAATGTTTTTGTTTCAAAATAATTCTTTAAAGAAATTTATAAATTTTTATATATTTTTTTATTAAAAAAATTCATTTTAATAATATTTAACTAAAATGACATCGTTTTTAGTAAAAACAATGTCCTTTTTCTAAGTGCGTTTTTTTAGAAAAGCATGTAAAATTTAACAATACTTTTCATTTAAAAGACTTTTTTTCTACACAAGATTGTTGTTATTACATTTAATTAACATATTATTCCATATCATCTTCTCTCTCATTATTACAATATTATGTGAAACAACTTGTTTCTGACCAAATAGATTTTCAATTGGCATCAGAGCATGTGCTGTGTTCTGGTTGGAAGTGCTCAAGGGTATCAATTCTATTTAAGATGGACAATACAAAAAAAAGGACTTGTTAATCGTCCTCTAATTCTTAGTGGTATTAATTACGATTGCTGGAAGGCTCGCATGATTGCTTTTCTTAAGTCTATGTATAGCAAGACTTGGAAAGCGGTTATAAATGGTTGGACTCATCCTGCAGTCATAATTGGATATAATTTTACATTTTGGAAGCTTGAAAAAGATTGACACTTGTTGAAGATGAAGTTTCTTTTGGGAAATCTTATGCCCTTAATGCTATTTACTTCGACAAAAACATTTTCAGGATCATTAACACATGCACTAGTGCTAAAGATGCTTGAGAAACTCTTGAAATTTCTCATGAGGGTACCTCTACAGTTTGTATGTCAACATTTCAACTTCTTACCATAAAATTTGAAAACTTGAAGATGCGAGTGGATGAAACTATTTTTGAATTCAATGTCTGCTTTTGTGACATAGCAAATAATTCCTTGGCTCTTGGTGAAAAGATGTCAGGTAAGAAGCTTGTGAGAAAAAATATAATATTTCTACCTAAGAGGTTTGAAAATAATTTTATAGCCATTGATAAAGCATATAATGTATCCACAATGAAATTTGATGAATTTATTGGCTCATTGCTCACCTTTGAGATGACCATTAATGACAAATATGAGAAAAAGAGTAAGGGTGTTGCGTTCAAAGTGGACATTATTAATAGTGAAAACCAAGTAGATCATGACATTGATGAAAATCTAAATGAACTTATTATCATGCTTGTTAAGAATTTTGGCAAGTTCATGAGAAAACTTGATAGAAGATTTAGGAATAATGTCTCAACTAATGTAGACCATGCTGCTAGGCACATGTGGGACAGAGACTTAAAATTTATCTATATTTATTCTTTGAAACATATGTGTTATAATATTCCAAAATTTAGACGATGAAGTATTTTTTAGAGTACCATGATGCTTTAAAATACATCAACCATGGTCGGAAGATTGTAAGGGTGCAGTAGCCTAAGAAGTAGTTGTTTCATGATACCATGCACCTATTTGGGCTATGAGATTTATGCATGACCAGTTATACTACTATTAACCGTAGTATGCTATCAAAATTCAATGAGATATGCCACTCTGAGATGTTATCTTTTCATCTTCCACATGGTGAGATGTCCATTACATTGGATGATGTGTTATATCTGCTACACCTTTCGGTCAGGGAAAGATTATTAGAATACTCCAGGATGACCAAACCTGGTGCATTGGAGATGATGATGAACTATTTGGGAGTTGGTCCATAGGATGACCTAAAGGATATAGAAGACACCAGAGGGTGTCATGCTAGATTTGGTTTCATGGAGAACCTATATGCACACCACTTGGTTGTGGCAGTGGAGACCAATGGCAATGATGAATATGTTATGTATCATACAACATGTGCATTGAGGTCATACCTCATGTACTTGCACGACTAGAAATAATACATTTCATGACGAAGCTTTCACCTCATCTAAAAAAAAAGGTATTATGCCTAGGCGCGCCATGTTTTATTTTTTATAATAATAAAAACAACATATTACCTCAATTTTTAAGAAAACCGAGGGGAAAAATAAACATGACACGCTTCGAATCCCATCTTTTGTAGTTTATGTTTTTATTTGTTTATAAGTGAAATAGATTAACTAACCCTTCAGTTTCTTGATATAACCGAGGAATCAAATGATCATATTTCACTATAAAAGCACTCATCAAACCGATTTTAATCTAATCCTTACTTATCAGAAGCCTCCGCAAACTCGCATGCATCATTCTTTGGGATGGATTGCAAGACAAAAAAAATCTTCAATTTTCTTTCTATCTAAAATAAAACATTTTTATGCCCTTGCAATCTATCTCACATAATGGTGTTGATACTGTTGTTGTATTTTTATTCATTTGATAGATTACAAGTGCAGAAAATTAACCTTGCTTCAAAAGTTTTGTACTCCTCTCTCTTCAAACAAACAGGCTGCTAAAAATTGGTGAATTTGAATGCAATTTTCTGATATTCAAGCATCATTCTTTTAGAAGTTATAACTTAAACAGAGAAGTGAGCTTCAACTTATACAAAGAAAGGAGTTTAACCTTTGAAATGATTTGTTGAAAACAATTTATCTTAATATTTTGTGTAAACAATGTAATATTAAAAAAAGAATTATTCACCTCGATTTTAATCCAAAACCGATGTGATAGTTTAAAGGAGATGATAATTTACGTCGGTTTTATAGTTAAACCGAGGGGAATAATAATCATATTTTACTATAAAAACGCTCGTTAAACAGATATTTCCCTAATCCTTAATAATATGGATTGCGAGTGCAGAAAATAAAAATTCTCATTGGTCCTGAAAACAGATCTCTAGCATCTTGCATGGGACCTCTAGCATCTAAATCTTGATATCATCGAAGATTTGTTGCATACAATATATTTTTAATATTCTGTGAAAACAATGTAATTAAAAAAATAAAATATGCATTTACCTCAGTTATTTGTCATGACCGAGGTGATAGTTGAGCATTTTCTCTATACTATATACACCGGCCTTAACAAATCTTTGTCGTCCATTTAATGATTATCAATATTCAAGACGCTTCCATTAGTGATCCGCGTGAAACCTAAGGGACATCCATTATAAAAGCATATTGAATATTGAAAATCTAACCTAAATGAAACATATGAAGCGCCTAAAATTTAAGGACGCTTGGAAAAGTTCTTTATGATAGATTGCAAGAGCAAAAAAAAATTTGGGTTCAAGGTTTGTTTTAATTTCTTAAATATTTATTCGAACCGAAAATGATTTTATTTTTTATATTTATTATCTTACCTTTTTTATCAGATCCAATAGAAGATCTTCCCCAAGATTCAATAATTCGAAGATTTAAAGTCTAAATCTTAATATTCTATTTTTATCTTAATCCTCGGGAATTCATTTTTTATCTTGAACTCTAGGGAATTTGGCTTTTATTTTAATTTTAATATTCTGTGTAGACAGTGTAATATTTGGTAAACAATGTAATATTTTGGGTAATCAATGTAACAACTTTAAAAAAATATATAATAATCATACCCCCTCGGTTTTTTGAATAAACTGAGATAAAAGATACGCTAGATTTGAAAATAATAAAATTGCAGCTGCTAGGGTTCGAACCCATGTGCATATAATTATACCCCTCGGTTTTTAATCACCGAGGTGTTAAGTGGAAACTTTTCATGACGCCCTTCCTTACCTTGGTACTAAAGCCGAGGTAAAACGCATTTCGTGTCTGAGGTTAAACGCGTTATTTGTTGTAGTGTTGGTTGGCACGTCTATATTTGTGGAAAATAGTGCCTATTACGTAAATATGGTTTATCTCAAATACTTCATTGACTTGCAGGGGATTCATGAGTACAACTTCGGGGCCGCTTATTTTGTTTACTAGTACTCAAAGTTAGCTGAAGGTTGTCTTTGGAAGACTAAACATATGACATAGAGGAAATCAGTCGAACGAGCCCTTCAACGTGTTTCTTGACTACACAACAACAAATTATATGCGTTTTCGGTTATACGACGAACATCGTCAACAGGCCCCTTGGATGACATAGCCTTCTAATCTGGAGTGTTGGCTTGTAGGTCGCGTCTGATGTAACAACATCTACCTGAGCAATTTATGTGTTAGTTCAGATATATGCATGTTGTTTCAAGAGAACCCTTCATGTTTGATCCTTCTACTATGGTCTGTAAAGATGTAGATACCATGTATGATGATTTCATTAATCATCTAGTACTAGATGAAGCACGAGGTTTCCTTGCTCCTAAAAAATGGAACAATGCATTCGGCTACATTCAGTGGTATTTCAGGGTGTCACATTATATGACACCTGATGCTCAGGGATATCTAGACATGGAAACGGGGAGGATCGGGGACGGTTTTTTACCTCCCCAAACCCAAACTCGAATCCCAAACAATCCCCGTTTCCCGCCTCAAACCCAAACGGGGATGAAGAATTAAAACCCAAACTCATCCTAAATGGGTTCGAGTATTCCTGCCCTGCCACTATCCATTTAGTAAAATCAACTTTTTTAATAGAAATATTATTTTTTCCAAAATCAAATTACATTATAAATGATAAAATAAAATAATCTCACAAAATTCTATAGATATATTTCAAATAATAAATACAAATCAAATGATCAAAACATTGGCCACATATTTAATATTATAATTTATCAAAAATAAATAATAATGAACATAATAAAATAAACGGGGCGGGTTCGGGGTGGATATGCTAGTGTCCCCGTTATCCGACCCGTCCCCATATTTTGTAATCGTGGAAAACCCAAACCTGAACCCAAACCCAGTAAAAGCGGGTTTTCCCCGTAAACTTTGGGGCGGGTTCGGGTGGGTCCCGCGGGTATGGGTTTTGTTGCCATGCCTAGGGATATCCATTTAGGCTAACTCATTAGGAGATATTATAATAGAGGCATGCCATGGAAGATTATTTCATTGATGTGTTACTTGCATGTCGTCGTATTATGGATCTTGTGCGAGCGAGTATAGAGAGATAATACTTTCTAGAAAGAACTTTTGAGAGGACCACTGTAGATGTTATTCTATCTGAGGCATGGAGGACATTGCAGTACATGAGGCAACAATTAAACAAAGGGGTCCGATATACCTAATATGATGGTGTTTGTATTAGGGATTGTGGATGGTATTATCGTTTGTAATTTATCATTTTGACATTATTATGAATTTTGGATTGACTCTAATATATGGCATTTTCATCTTATTACATCAATATATGGTTTAATTGATAAAAAAATTATTATGATAGTATAGTTATAATACATAATCTATTACATCAGTGTATTTTAAAAAAAACAAAATTTACTCTCTCTCTCTCTCTCTCTCTCTCTCTCTCTCTCTCTCTCTCTCTCTCTCTCTCTCTCTCTCTCTCTCTCTCTCTCTCTCTCTCTCTCTCTCTCTCTCTCTCTCTATATATATATATATATATATATATATATATATATATATATATATATATATATATATATATATATATATATATATATATATATATTGGACGTATCAAATGAGAATTTTGGCTATTATGAGAACTGAGAACTTTTAATAATAACCATACGATTTAAAATCAATGCCTTAGATTTCACTCAAATTTTAAGAAACAATAATTAATACATAGATTCTGGTTTAAATACATATCACACCAATGCAAATCTCAGCATTGATTTTAAATCGTATGGTTATTATTAAAAGTTCTCACTTCTCATAATAGCCAAAGTTCTCATTTGATACGTCCCCATATATATATATATATATATATATATATATATATATATATATATATATATATATATATATATATATATATATATATATATATATATATATATATATATATATATATATATATATATATATATATATATACATACTTGTTACGGATATCCATTTTCGAACTAAATTATAGCAAGTTGAGGGTTTGGTTCAGTTAGAAATGGATGAAGTGCGTATAAGGTTGTTGTAAAGATGCATCTCTGAACTAAATTATAACAAAATGAGAGTGTTGCTCAATTACGCATTTAATATACATGAATTACGTCCGAAGATGTATTTCTAAAATCATACTAAATTATAATCCTATAACTTCTTCCCTCCAAAACTCCCACCAAAATTAATTCACTTATTAATTAATAATAATAATAATTATCTTAAATTAATATTAATAATAATAAAATTCATTTACCCACTAACTATTAACCAAAATAACCCATTACTCACTTCCTAATTTTAAACTTTCTTAAATTTATTTAAAAAAATTAATAATCATCGTACTAAATTATAATCCTATAACTTCTTCCCTCCAAAACTCCCACCAAAATTAATTCACTTATTAATTAATTAATAATTAAAATAAAATTAATAATAATAATTATCTTAAATTAATATTAATAGTAATAAAATTCATTAACCCACGTTAAAATTTCAAAACCCAAATTTTCTAAATTTATTTTAAAAACATAAATAATTAATTATTAATTAAAAATGTGAGAATCAATATATATCTTTTATATATTAGCTAATAGAATAAACCACTAACCCACTAACAATTAATAAAACTCCACCAAAATTTCCCGTCAAAATCTATAATAAATAATAATAATAATAATAATAATAATAATAATAATAATAAATAAATAAATAATTAATAATAATTAATTAATTAATAATAATGAGTTAATTAAATTAATTTTAATTAATTACAAATTCTCTCTCCACATCTTTCTACACTTATTTTTTTACATAATATACAAAAGTATATTATAAATAATAAAAATAATTACTATTATTTTAACTTCCTATCTCTCATTGGCTTACCACGTTACCCATTACCCACTATCCATTAGTCATTACCCATTACCCATTATTTCATCCCTGAAACAAATATAAAACCATCTTCAAAGTAAACACAACTATCTCTTTCTCATCTCATTTCTCAATCCATTTGTTATCTCTTTCTCTATGTACTTTTAAATATAGTTTATTTGTACTTTTCTCTCAATGCAATAAGCACTCAAAGCAACACCACCTCCAAAATTAATTACATATTATTTCATTTCAAGCATTTAATCAAGACCATTCTTCCATTTTATCTCTCATATATATATATATATATATATATATATATATATATATATATATATATATATATATATATATATATATATATATATATATATATATATATATATATATATATATATATATATATATATATATATATATATAATTGAATTGTGAAGATATGGAGGGTTAGAAGATGAATGTTTTTACAATATATTTTAAATTTGATTTTGTCATTCAATATTATAATAAATATTTCTTATTTTGTTGTCTTAAATTATGTATTACTTTGCTAATATTTTTGTTCATTTTCTTTTAATTTTAATTTGTATTTAACTCTTTAATTTTTTAATTTAATATTTTATTAGAATTAGTTGGTTTATTTCATTATAATTTTAATTTTTATTAAAATTGTAATGATTTATTTAATTTTTATTTCTTTTTATATTTAACACTTTTTCAATATTTATGAATGAATTTAATATTAGATACAATAATCCATCAATAAACTAAAGACAGCACATGTCAAATGTGAATTAGTTTATTTGTAAAGCATAGATTAATATGTGAATTACTTTTTTTTTACTTTCTTTAAATTTTAATATTTTTTATTCTTTAATTTTCCCGTTTTCAAATTATATTAAAAATACTTTAATTTTCACGTTTTCAAATTATATTAAAAATTTAAATTATTAAATCATTGCTATTTTTTTATAAAATAATGCAATAAATATAAAACAAAATTATATCAACATATTCTTTTTCAAAACATTAATAAATAACATAAAAATTCAATAAAACTAACCGTGCATTGCACGGGTAGAACGTCTAGTTTAAAAAGTATTTCCAAACTTTCAGAAATGCTTCTTCATCACTACGGAAGAGAGAAATATCGCCCTTCAATTATGTCATGTTGCTCATTATAAGGACTAGATGTTGTTGGTCATGTTGCATACAGGGACTAAATGGGCGTGTTGGTAAAATTTTATTGTGCAAGTGGTATTTAATTTTTATTGAATGTTGTCTATGTGGATCAAAGGAAAACGTGTTTAATTTAATTTTGGGGGTTTGCAGATTTAAAAGCTATGTCCATACACATTTTTTTTTGTTATATCTATGGCATATTTTTTTTTTGGCTTTATACCACCGGTTTAGTCCGGTTCGAGGACGAATTCTGATATTAAGTGGTTCTATCCTCCTTTAGATCGGAGTTGCGGGGATTCTATGGCATACCCTTTAATGATAATATAATATGTTGATTTCATTTGCATTAATAAAATTTGATGATTTAAAGATATAATATAATTTTGTATTATTCAAATAAGCAAAATTAACTTTTTAATTTATTAACTAATTAAATTCTGAAGTGTTATATTTGTAAAAGGATCTCACAAAGGCGGGAGATGTATCGCCCTCATAAAGGATGACGATCATATGTTATTCTTGGGAGGTATCACCTCGTCCAACACTTTTCTCTCGCCCGATTATAGGAACACGTGGGAAAAGATATTTTTTTAACAGAGAAAAGTCAAGATCAGTATCTAATTTATGTCTGTCTAAAAATAGAGATTTAACTGTACACAATTGATTGAGTGGACAGTAACACTTTCTAAAAAAATGTAGGCACAAGACCTTTATATATATATTTTCCCTAATGAAAGAAAGAGACGGGTCTTAACTCGTCCATTACACCTTACATATCCTTGTATAATTAATTTATATATGATAATTCATATATATTATTTATTAAGATATTTATCCTACACATAAATAAGAGAATTGTTAAATATATCTTATACTCCATATCCAAATTAAGATAAAATAAGATAATATTTTATTTATTATTATTACTTTTATTAATATTATTATATTAATAATAATGAGTATTATAATAATAACAATTATTAGTATTATTATGGTCATCAATATATGTTGATGAATATTTTTTCTGAATTATTTAAAGAGTGGTAGAATATTATAAGTTGTTTAAAAATAACAGTCTCTTATTATCATACATGTAGAACAACTTTTCTTCATGATTCAAATTGTAGTGATTTTTATTTTAAAGTACAAATTTATAAATATAAAATTAGTAAAGTTATAATATAAATTGAAAATTTTGATATCGAAAATAAAATTTAAAAGAAAAGAGAGAGATAGAAATAAAGAGAAATTATTAAAAAGAAAAATCTTACTTTTAAAATCAAATTTCATTTTATATTAACTAAGAAAATTAATTATATTTATTAAATTAAAAAAATTCAAAATTGAACAAATAAATATGAATTTTCGTATTTAAAATGATGAATGGACAAGATTTGGTGTCAAAATAAACCTTAACATCTGGTGTCAAGGGATTCTTTTATATATATATATATATATATATATATATATATATATATATATATATATATATATATATATATAAATATATATATATATATATATATATATATATATATATATATATATATATATATATATATATATATATATATATATATATTCAATTAATTAATTGTTAAAGATATTTGATGTTAAAAACTGTTATAATACAACTGTCAAAATGAATGAACATGAATACTAAGCAAATGGTAACAAAAAAAAAAATCTGAAAGATTATGAAAAATATCAAGATTTTGAATGAAATTGTTAAATGATCCATTTTCAAGATTTTGTTAAATGAAATTTTTAATTTAAGATTTGACGTATAAATTAAAAGATATCAATAATATTATTATAAGACATTAATTTTTATTAAATTAATTTTATCAATGTGTTAGTAATAATAATTAAATGTCACATATAAAAAAATAAAAAAATAATTAGTTATTTCTAAAAAAAAATAACATTTATCTTTAAACACGTTTTATTTGTTAAAAACCATCGTTTGAAATTATAAAGTAGAATAATGAGTATACAGAAACAAAAGCCAGAATCTAATCTGAGTGAGAAAACAGCACACGGCAGCAGTCTTGTTCACTCTATTCCTCGGCGACGCGTCAAAATGTTTGTTCACCGACACAGACTCCGCAATATAGGACCCACGTTTTAGCTCATCCATCCATCCATTATTTCTTTTTTTTCCTAACTCTTCTTCCATGCAAATCAATATCTCATATCCGGTGTTGGTGTATCTACTAGCTTGCAAAAAGTGATTTTGTATGGTACAGGTAAATGCTTCTAGTGGCCTAATATGTGTTTCCATTGTTACATATTTCAATAAAATTAAATGGATTCAAAGTTGAATCGTGATTGGAGTCATTTTACTTAAAAGTATTTCAAGCACTCTCTTAATTGTCTTAGAGTTGGAAAGTAAGAATACACATAATAACGTAAGATTGGATTGTCGTCGTTGTCGGAACTCTTACTCAAGGAGTTTCAACCTCATACCTCTCGAGGTTGTTTTTACTAAGTTTCTGGCCAGTAGCTTAGTAAATGGATCTTCCAGATTATAGCTTGTTCGTATGTAGGTGAGTGAAATAATTTCATCCTTAATTAATTTTCTCACGAACGAATGTCTAAGCCATATATGTCTAGACTTTCCATTATACATTTCGCTAAATGCTCTAACTAAAATGGCCTGACTATCGCAATGTGTCAACACCTTTGAAACATTATCTTTAGCTAATGGAACTTTCAACAAAAGATCCCTCAACCATTCAAATTCTTGACCAGCGGAAGCAAGAGCCACAAACTCTGATTCCATGGTTTAAAAAGTGATGTATGTCTATTTCTTTCTCTTCCAATAAATTAGATCTCAGCTAGTGTAAATATCCACTAATTTGTAAATTTATGATCTCCAACACTCGATATCCAACCCACATTGGTATATCATTCTAAAATGGTAGGAAACCTACCATAATAGAGGTCAAGATTTTGGTTTTTAAAAGACAATCGAAAATTCTTATGATGGTCTTCCAATGCTCACCATTTAGATTACTATTAACTCTACTCATTTACTAATTGCAAATGTTATGTCGAATATAATACATTGCATTAGAAAACCAATTTCACTTGTGTATTCTAATATGGCCACAACTCTTCCATCATAATTTTGACATTAAGATCAAATTGAATATTCACTTTCTTGAAATGTGACAGTTAGAACTTATCAAGAATTTTCTCAACAAAGTGTATTTGACTAAGTTCATAACCCCCAATATTTTGCATTACTTTGATCTCTAAAAGAGTGTCAACTAGTCCAAGATCTTTCATCTTGAATGTGAAAGTTTTCTCAATATAGTGTGTTTAACTAGTTTTTTAACCCAAACCCTTTCGTTATACTTTGATCAAAAAAAGTGTCCATTATTTCAAGATCTTTGCATCTTGAATGTTTAAGCTAGAAACCTCTTTGTTTCTAAGATTTCATTCATCTCATTGCTAATGATCAACATATACTCAACATAGAGATAAAGGAATATCATAATATTCTCACACAACTTTGTGTACAAACACGTGCAACAAGAATTAGATGAGAAATGTTTTTAGATAATCATGCATGATGATGCAAAAAGATTTTTAGATGAAATTATGGACAATTTAAACTTAAAGTATATTAAACCAAATGAAGACATTATATATATATATATATATATATATATATATATATATATATATATATATATATATATATATATATATATATATATATATATATATATGTGGGAGCGTATCCGGTGAGAACTGATATCTATTGTGAGAAACGAGAACTAATGATATCAATCATCGGATTTAATTAACGCTTAAGATTTATTTAATCTATATAGAGATCACCTTATTGTATATTTTCTATTATACTTAAGATCTTAATAAGAGAATCTTTCCATAAATATTTTTTTATTTGTTATTCTAATATTTAGTATAAATTAAGGACTAACTTATTTTCTATTTTTTGATTTGACAAAATTAAATAAATAACAGAATTTAAATTTTTAATTTTCCCCAACATCCAATAATATGCACCACAATTACTATAATATTGTTAAAATGGTGGAATTTATTTGAAATTATCCGAGTTATAGAATTTATATAAATAAATAATATCCTAACTTGCAAATAAATAAATTAATCAAACTAAAATATATTATCTATTATTTTTATCAAATTAAAATATAAGTAATAAATAATTAATGTATTTTTATTAAAAATGGTCAAAATAACAGAAGTTGTAAACATAAAAAATTTCCTAACTTACAGATAAATAAATTAAGCAAATTAAAATATAATAATTTCACATTCTTTAATATATTTAACCAAATGAAAATATATCAGTGTGTTTTTAAATAAATGGTCACAATCCTAAAACATTCAAAATAACAATTTGATTTTATTTATAATATTTTTTATAATTTAAAATTAATATAGTTATTTAATTTATATTTTATAATTCATATAATTTTATTCATTACATAATTATTACTATATTGATCTATAATTTATTCTGATGAAAAGAAGTTGAATGTTCTAATATATTGATCTATATTTTATAGTATAAATAAATAGATGATAAATAAAATCAAATTTTTATTTTTGAATATTGTACTATTGTGACTATTTTAAATAAAAACTCATTATTGATTTATTATCAATATATTCATTTCAATAATAATATTAAAGCATTTTAAGTGATTAACTATATTTTTATTTGTTTTATTTTTTTACTTTTGAAAGTTCTATTATTTTGATCATTTTAAATAAAATCACATTATTGATTTATTGCCTATTTGCAAGTTTGGATATTATTTATTTTTATAAATTCTATAACTATGACCATTTTAACAATATTTTAATAATTGTGTCGTTTATTTGATGTTGGAAAATTATAAATTTAAAGCCTATTATTTATTCAATTTTGTCAAATAAAAAATAGATAATGTTAGTCGCTAATTTATACTAAATATTAGAATAATAAATAAAAAATTATTTATGGTAAGATTATATTATTTTATTTATAAATCTTAAACATAGTAGAAAAGCAATTCAATAAGGTGATCTCTATATAGAATAAATAAATCACAATCGTCAATTAAATCTGATGGTTCAGATTGTTCTCGTTTCTCACAACTGATATCAGTTCTCACCGGATACTCTCTCTCTCTCTCTCTCTCTCTCTCTCTATATATATATATATATATATATATATATATATATATATATATATATATATATATATATATATATATATATATATATATATATATATATATATAAAACTTAAACTTGTAGTTAAGTCGAAAAACTTAAAATGTTGCTAAAGATTTACTTTAGTATATGAGAGCAATATTATTTTAAAATCAATAGTTACAAGATACTTAGAGCATCCACATCCATGCTATCCAAATTAGTGGTATAAATGGACCCTACTTAATTTATTATATATTTTTTACACTTTTCAATTACTTTACCTCTCCACTAAATTTTCCAAACATCGATATCATTTAGGGGTGTTCGTGGTTTAAGAACTGCATTGAACTGAACCAAATTAATGGTTCAGTTCAGTTTTTAAAAACCACTTTAATAAAAAACCAATTAATTGGTAAAACCATTTCAATTCAGTTTTAAACTGGTTTTGAACCCGTTTATATTTATAAACTGGTTTACAATTAATCTTTAGTTATAAACTGGTTTAAACCAGTTTTAATTATATATATATATATATATATATATATATATATATATATATATATATATATATATATATATATATATATATATATATATATATATATATGGTAACTAAATCCATTGAATGGAATAGTGAAATTTGAAATGATACTCTTCAATTAGTATATAAATTATATGTAAAAGTAATTACTACTGTCATTAATATTTTATTTAATTTGTTAATTATAAAATGCAAATTTAACTTCAAGTTTTTTTCACATTGGTTTCAGTTTGTGAAGTAATTTTTTTTTACCGTTTTGCAAACAACACACACGATATAGACAATAGTTTATGTGTTGATAAATATCTTTGGATAAATTTTTTGTAGAGAATCCGCTTTCTTTAACTGTAGGATACCTTTTTTTACGGTAAAAATTGACTTCCAAATACGAAAAAAATTTCTTTAACTATAAGCTCCAAATACTTTCTTCTTTTTTCCTAACTTCTTGTGGGTGTCTGATACTAGATTTTTCATATGGTTACTCTAATATATACAAACAGTTCCTTTTAGTTATAAATATTATCGTTCATTCAACTAATAAATGATTATAATTTTATAAATTTTAAATATAATATGAATTGAACTTATAAAGTTAATTAATCATAGACATGTTATATGTTGAGAAATGAATAATGGTGATGAATTAATAATATATAATTTTTTATACTGACTGTGAATAGTAGTTATTATGTATATTTTGTTTTTTTTAATTCACAAATATTGTATTTTTTTCATGTTGGTGTACAAGTAATTAAAAGCTATTTTTTCAATTTCCTGAAAAAAAATATTAAAAAAAAAGTTTCTTTATTTTCGGAAAAAATATTTATATCTTTTCTTTTTTTATCATCCGAATAAAAAAAACTTGAAAAAATCTATAATTTTTGTTTTTTTTTTAAATTAAAAAAATTTATTTTTAAACATTATTATTTTTTAAATATTAATCAAAATTTTTTTATTTAAAAAATATTTATGATGTTTTTAAAAACAATTAGTTAAACAGTTTAAACTAGTTTTTAACTTAAATTTGGTTAACTGGATTGTTTATAATATGTGGTTCAGTTCATAAACCATTTAAATGGTTCAAGTTTTTTGTGGTTCAATACAATTCAGTTTGAGAATATGGTTCAGTTAACTACATTTCTGCACACCCCTAATACCACTCACTTAAAACTCTAAATTGGGTCCCACTTGTCTCACAATTATTTTAAACTACCGTGGTATTTTTTGGCACCTGTGGTATAAAAATTTGGTCCAATTTAGATTAAATAATAATATTTTCTGACACATTGTAGCTTTACAACACAATACTATCACCGATGTGTATGCTCTTACAACTTATATAATATGTTTGGTTCATTACTCGAAAATATTATTAAAGTTTGAGCAAATTGCATGAAAAACGAATATGATTTGTTGTTTTAGAATTCATACATTCATATTTATTTTTTATTTGGCATTCAAGTTATGAATTAAGTTGTAATAATAAATTGCATAAATATTAAATTATGACAATTTTTCATCCCACCCTATGATCTTCTTACGTACCACCGAATTGACCAAAATGCCCTCGTGTTTTCGTAGATGCACTTTCAAAAGCACCCTTTTTTGTGTAACGTTGTTTTATTTCGTAGATGCACTTACAGAACTCTTCCGTAGATGCATCTACGGAAAGGTTTGACGTTATAACTCGCGTCAAACATTTGCCCTCCCTCATTCTCTTTATTTCAAACTTTTATATCTCAAACTCTCTAAACCCCAAACACTCAAACACTCGGCCTACATTGTCAACGTCAAGTATCAAGACATTCCATCAAGTTCAAATCGTTATTTAATCACTAAGTTTTCGACATTTTGACTTATTTTAGAGTATTTTGAAATCGAATTAGAATATGATATTTAGGTGTAAAAATGATTGGATAGGATTAGAGATATTGTTTAGAGACAATGTAGGTGCTGTTTGTGGTTTATTTTGGACGATCAAGCAAAAAATGGGGTTTTTGGGTGACTGAACAGTGCAGTTACACCATTGTTGCGTTTCTGAGCTTCAGGGGCTTCTGTAGATGCACATACGGAAGAGATGAACGTTAGGGTATTCCGTAGGTGCATCTACGGAAGCACCAGAGATTTTGAAACTAAGGTGCTTCCGTAGGTGCATCTACAGAAGCACCATACATTTTGAAACTAAGGTGCTTCCGTAGATGCATTTGCGGAAAGAGTATTTTTTTAATTTCTTATTTATTTATAAATTATTGTTTATGTATAGATACATATTAGCTAAGTAGATGTTATCACAATGCAGACATTATGACTCACGGTCCGGATAGAGATATACATGGGAGGACTGCACAGCACGCATTCGTGCGGTGTGAACGGACGCGTGTAGTATCTCAGGTGATTGATGGAGCTGCTGTTTCACTTGATACACCCGCTCCAGCGGGGCCTTCTACATTTGTCCCAGTTGAGGGGCTCTCTACGCCTGTTCCAGTTTATACACCCGCTCCAGCTGGCCTTCTCAATCTATCCCAGTTGAGGGGCCTTCCCCGTCTACTACTACTTCACGGAGGCCCTGTGATGATGCTGAGGGCCTCACAGATGTCACCCCTCACATACGTCGTTGTGGCACTTCTTCTACTTCTACTCTTGTGCCTGTGCCAGTGACGGACGATACAGAATCTGCTGTGCCACTTCCGGCGGGACACAAGGATGAGCCGGTGCCAGAGCCTATCTGGTACCCTAGGGGTCCTATAGACGCATCCCTTTTGATAAGGTATGACGATCATGCAACTAGGCGTATATGAGATGGAGAGGTAAATTTTCTTTGTTAATTACTTTTTTTTCTTCAGTTTCTGAATTTGCTTATTAATAACCGTGTTTATTTTTAAAAAAAATTCAGGATAGGGATCCACAGAGTTTCTACAATCACGACCGGAAGATTGCGGGTCTTGCAAAGCCTGACGAGCTGTGGTTTAAATTATAATGAGTACAAATTAAAACCAACATATTAGAATATCTGCCTAATTTATTATTTATAATATATATTATAAATATAAATTAATTGATTATTAAATAAATATTCACTATAGATTATAAATTAGAAATAATATATATTATGAATATTAACTAGAGAATCTACATTAACTATATTTAATTTAAGATGAATCCAATATGTATTACGTTTCAATTCATGATTTAATTTTACGAGTTTAAAATACATTTTTTCATCAATTTTAGTAATTGTCATAGATCTTTTCTATCTTGTTTTTCTTTATATAATCAATTTTAAAACTATATGTTAATGATACTGTAAATCAGAAATAAAGAAAATAAATGTATTACGAAGTTATTTATATTAAAATGGACAAACATAGTTTAACAAAAGATGAAAGTGTAGAATAGATTATAAGTGAGAGAAATTTAGTTAAAGTATTCAACTTTATTTTAAAGAGTGAAATTTATTTAATACATTTAACATTTAACATCTCTTGTAATAATGTTGGCAAAAAATCACGTTTTGGGGTGAGAGAGGCTCGAACTCTCGACCTCAGGATTTCTCAGACAGCTATGAGACCTACGCGCTAGCCAACTGCGCCACCACCCCATGTTGACAACGACAACTGTTAACGTTTTATAATCTTAATCTTTAGTCATATGTTGTCATTTACTTTCCATAAGAATTCAAGAAAAGTTTTTGTAACTTACACTGTTTACTTTTAATTTTATGAGAATTTTATTCTATCTGTTTTCGGCTTTTAGCCTATTTACTTTTGATATGCGACGAACTTACCTTTATTTGCATTGAATGAAAAGATGATGCATGAGCAGCATGGCTACTGCATGATAGAGACGGTTCATGCTGCATATGACCCCACTCTCTGACTGCAAAAATGAATCTCCACTCTATCCTAGGCATAGATGGAATAGTTGAGGAGGGAGGGATGAATACTCGAAAATTTAAGAATCAGATCTCAAGTTTTAATTCTTCTGCTAATTGTTGGTGTAAATGACTTTTAAATGTATATAGTTGGAGAATGTTTAAATATGTTGAAAGCTAGAAAGAACGCGTATAAATTAAAATAATAATAAAGAAGATTAAAATACATACGTGTAATTAGAATTGATAAGAAAAGTAATGAGTAAAAAACAGAAAATTAATAATCGTTTTGGTGTATACTTTATTTTAAAATGCGCTAAACAATATTTTCTAGTATCATTGATGATTATTTGAAAGAATGATAAAATTACAATCAATATTATTTTGTTATGAAATCAGAATTGATGTTGATCGATGATGGGGGATTTTAAAATCGATAGTGTTGATCTCTAATGTGATGGTACGAGGTTGACCTACAAGTTTAACACTCAAAGATCTAAGTCAATTCATAATCTAAGATGAGTATGGTGAAAAATTGAGATAATAAAAGTGTACCGTGAATCTCACATGTGTTGACTTTATACTGTGGATTATTTTGATTAAACTTACACTTTAGTAGGTCTTTGATTGAGATATTTGGTCGGTCCATAACAGTTGCCCTTAAGGCTTGTCAGACAGAAATTACCTGAGAAAGTCTTCAAAGTCGTGGCCATCATCTAGCAATGACATCCGACCTTGTATATAAGCGGAGACATAAGGGGCCAGTTACAAAATTAATGGGGAACAAGAAAAATAAATATTTTTCCACCATTGAAATATTTCGCCAATTTTTTAGACACGTGGCTTTAGGCTACCCACTTAGGGCATGACACTTCCTCCTAGTGCATTTGAGTGCACTTGAGTTCATTTACAAGGTCTTATCTTTAGCTGACGACTCTGACTCAGAAAAGCTCTCTAAAGGCTCTTCGGATAAGGGATCTTCTTCTAGTGATTCTTCTCTTGACGCTCTTGACGCTCTCTTCTCTGATGGAGATGTAAAATATGATCGTGTAGTCACTTTTGTGCCCGCTTCCTCCCAATATTCAAGAACTTCGACTTTGCCTGCTTCACTAACACCGAAAAATGGAGGTTTCCATTCTGAATATGGAGAATTCCAAAGATTAAGTTAAGGCTCATTGAAAGGCATATGGTTAAGACCCTAGTGACATTAACATCAAGGATAATTTAGAATGTGTAGCTCGACCGGCTGACGTTAGCTGGCTTAACCTCTTCGAGATCTTCAAGGCCGATGAGATGTTCTTGAAAAGGGTTATGTTGGCAGAGCCATCCGACGCAGGAAAATATATTTGGATGGATTCAGAGATAGTGGGAACCCCCTCCATTTAAGTGACCAAGGGATTGTGAGTGCGACTAAGAACATGGTTAGTTATTCCTCTAATTAGTCGGTCCTTCTAGAGGATTCAAGAAAAATGATATGTAGCACCTTCAAAGGGTGTTCTGTTTCTTTTTAAGAGTATTTATTCACTATGGTAAAACTGTGGCTACCCCTGTCTGAATTTGAGGTGGAAGTGTTAAAGTACCTGAAGGTCGCCCCTTCCTAGATCCATCCGGGTTCCTGGGCTTTCATAAAGGTGTTCTACTCTTGGCCGAGCATAGGTTATGGAAACACTACAAGAAAAAAGATGATTTGCGACACATCAGTTGCAACGGTTCTATTAAAATTTCCCTCCCACGTGTATTGTGACGGTTCGCACGACAATTTATTCCAATTGCCTCTAAAATTTTGAAAAAATTAAATAAAAATTACGACAATTGACTTTCCAATCGCCCTTAATAATAGTTTGTGACAGTTCCCTTTCAACCACACTTAATTTTCCCCCTAAATTACTTATGTTATTTTAAATTCCCCCTCTTTCACACATTTGCTCTCAATTGTCGTATATTATTTTTAATTTTCTTTTAGATTTTTAATTTAAATCTAATTTATTTTAAGATTTTCATTTCTCTCTCACAGTTTCCAACTCAAACTAATTAAGGAAGATGAATTTACTCAAGGAAGTCACTAAAATAATTCTTCATCCCCATCGCTTATCAAAAAATTGAAAACTTCATCCCCATTGTAACTCATCTATCTTTTCAATCAATCCTGACATCTATTTATTATAATTGATCCTCGCATTTCTCTTTCTTGCATCAATTATTGCTGCTCTCACACACCATCAATTCCAAACCTTAAAACTGCAATTTGAAACCCTTGCAGACTAGAAATTAAAATTATTAACTCCTCAAACCACGACTACGAGTCAACAAAAAGCTCTTGCGAAACCCTAAAAATACAATTGCACTTTGAATCATTAAAATTTCCCTTAAACCTCCAATCTGCAACCGAACTTGTCACTATTATCTCTTCCAAAACACAAATAGGTGGAAACACAACATGAAGGTGCTTAACCGAGGGTATTTGTAACTGTTCCTGATGCATCAATGGAAAATGGGGACAATCGATTCAAAACGGCTATGAACAAAACTTAATGACTACTAGAGGGTAGCGTGTATGAAGCTATAGTGACTGCATAAGTTGTTTTTTATTTTGTGTTGGCTTGCCTCCCTCCTGCTTGTGAATCATTATATTATAATGCTAGACACTCTTCTGCTTCTCCTTCAACTAAGCTATATGGTCATGGTAAGTGTGTCATACCCCAATTTTTGACCCTAAGATCCTACTTCATTTGCATTAAATCTAAAAGAGTTTGATCATTATTATCATCATTCATTATCTCATCCAAACATCATCCATACATCATCACTAACCTCAAAGATACAAGAGATATGTGTTTTGCTTGTTTTACAAGGTAGGCATGTTGGATCAATGAGCTCGGGTGATTAGGGTTTTGTGGCTCTCAGAATGACTCAAGCTTCTCATAGGATCAAGTCATTTTATTTCATCAATATTCAAATTCAAGTGTGCCTCAACTCAAGATCATCAACTTTCAAATTCATCTGATGCACCAAATTAGGGTTTTGACCTAATTCATTGGAGTGTTGACTTTTTGGTCAAAGAATGATCAATTAAATTGAAACATGATTCAAAATACTCATAAGCTTTATCATAGCCCACTCACAAAATATTGCAATTCATCTGGTGAAAAGTCAATTGCCCAAGGATCAACTTTGACTTCTCAAATTATTGGCCAACCATGGACTCTCAAGGTCAAGGATAATGAAAATATGGTTGACAGAACAATTTGATCAAGTGGAATCAAGAAAATGGAGGTTACTTGCAAAAAGGGCAAGAATGAAGAATTTGAAAATTTTAAGTCCACAAAATTCATGTTCAAGTGACCTACTTTGAAGACTTGTAAGTTTTTTCTCAAGTCATCATTTTTCATGCCTAAGGTCTCTACTCAAAGATGATACATCATACTTCAATATTGTAGAAGGAATCAATCAAAAATATCATAAGGATTGGAATTTATGGATTGATCAAAATAATGTTTCATAGTTGTAAAAGTTCCAACAACAAAATTTTCTAAGTGTCAAAACAACTTTTTTTTTTCAAAGTAGGTGGCCAATTATCTCCATGATCCAAATTTAATTTCTTTAAGTGCCTAAAATAAAATTTGAAGTATGAGATCTCATATTTCCAAAATGTCCATTGGCATGAATTTATCATACTTGAGCTAAGAGAATCGAATTTGAGAAGATGACACCATGAAGTTGTTCTTGAGGTCTATTTTCATGTCCAACCAAATTGCAAATCTTTTCCAACCTGTAAGATCTCTTGATTAGAGACCCTATTACTTTTAAATCTAGGCTTAATCAGAGATTTACACAAGTCCAAAGAGCATTGTCCAATTGATTTGATCATTATCCAAAGTCTCATTCCATTTCAAGCTTTAAGTTACAACTTCCATTATGGAAAAGAAGCTTTAATCACAAATCACTTTTCAAAAGGAAAAAAAATAAGCTTCAAGAGATCATACCATTTATGGAATGTTTTGCCAAAAAGCCACGACTTCCATCTGCATAAAGAAGCTTTAATCTTAAAGTCAACTTGTCTTGAGCTCCTACATTGTTTCTTCTGTACTCCAACACTTTTATGCTCATAAGAAACACCTATAAAGTGCCAACCACCCTAGAGGAGCCTTGTACCTTGTATTGGAATGCCATAAAACTTCAAGATACATTTCAACCAAGCCTTGAAACTCAAAATTGTGAAACTGATCAGCCTTGATCCCTCCATGATCTTTTATAAATAGAAGCTTCCACAACCTCATTCAACACACCTCAATACACCCTAAATCCCTCAAAACTCTCTGTAAATCAAAATTTCATTTTGAAACTCCATTGAAGCTTCAAAGAGACAATTCTTTAAAACTCTCTCTTCTTGAAAGTTCCTTGCAAATTTATCATTCAAACACATCCTATATAGCATATAGACACTTTTGTATGCATCAAAACCCAACTAAAATAACTTAATCAAAATCTCATTACCCCATTTGCTCATCACTACAAGTTAATTTGGCTAGAAGAATTGGAGCACTTTCAATACAAAGCAGGCATTACAAAAGCTTCTCGGGAGTCCACTGAAGCTATCCAGATCATCATATCACCTCCAAGAGCGCCCAAACTCCAGACTCGATTCTCACTTCAGAGGTAAGTTGTTCTGACTTCAAACTTCATGTTTAGGGTACTATTTTGAGTAATTCTCAATTCTATGTTGTTAAGCATCATGTGAGAATCAAAAGCCCTCGACTACCTTTCATTTATTTATCATGATCATTATTTAATTTTATTTTGAAATTCTAGGGTTCATAGTGTTTTTCTGCAAATTATAGAGCTATAGTTAAAATAAATTATTGGTTGATACATGTCTGGATTCGTGTTGAAAAATTACACAAATTTCATGTTTATAGTTTTACATTTGGTTGAGTTTTGATTAAAATCATATTTCTAAAAATCCATGTTGTCCAAGGTTGAAGATGAAGTCTGAATTTGAGTTTTTGGACTTTGTTTATATTATATTTATTTTGATGCGTTTAGTAATTGGATGAGGGCGTAGCACCACTGGTCAAGGAATGTGTTTGTATGCGTGAGGTTCGATCCCCCTCAGGCCTTTTTCATTTTATTTCTTTTTTTTAAGTTTTTCAATGTGTTTTGATATTTTATATTTTAAATTCACTTGGTTATCACCATTGACGCGTGGTCCAGTGGTTAACCTTTTCATCCCTAAAGCATATGGCACGGGTTCAAGTCCCTTTGCCACCAAAACCAGTTTATTTCATTTTATTTCACAAACTTCAATTATTTATTTAATTTTATTTCACAAACTTCAATTATTTATTTAACTCATTAAACTAATTTATTTTTGCTTGATTTTTTGTACACTCTTTATTTATGTTATATATTTTAACAATTCATTTTAAAATTCCAAAAATATTAGTTATTTAATCATCCTTTAATCAAATCAAAATAGTAGCTTTTTATACCTTTTAAAGGCCTTTTAATCAAATATTTTTCAAAAGTATCCTTCACCAAATGTTTTAATTAAACTTATAGATTTCTATTAGGGTTAAGTTTAACCTCTTTTGAGGATAATAACATGATCCCCATTAGTTTTCCACTTAAGGTTTAGTTTGTTTCCAAGTAAATAAACTTTGTATATAATAAAAAACCTAAAACCCTAATCTTTGGTCCATGACTTTTACCCGTGATCTTTGATGCAATACCTTATCAATATTAACTTGTTAATCAATGCCAAGATTAGAATTTAATTCTCATGATGTTTATACTTGGATAAAATCAATCATACCTTTCAAAAACTTTTAACTTATTTGATTGAATTTTTATAAGAATCAAAGTGTTTATACTTGACAATCCATTGATACTTTGTCCATATTTTGTTGATCAATCATACTTTGTCTATTTACTTGTGTATATATTTAAATGATCCACATACTTGTATCATATACTCTTGTTATATACTTTTACCTTGATATTATTATTGATTAACCACACATACATGAAATATTTGTCTATACTCATCCAATTGATCATATGCATCATAATCGTACATACATGATATGATTGACATTAAGGTATGTTCTCCTTCATTCATTATCCTTTATACTTGAATAAATTTCGTATACAATGACATCTTTGTTCACACCTAATATGTTTGACTTTAATCATAACACATACTCCCTTCGTCTCACAATAGGTGTCATCTTTCCTATTTTTATTTGTCTCAAATTATTTGTCTATTTAGAATACCAATGCTATATTTATTATTTTTTCCCATTAACTTACCCTTATTTATTATATTTTGATTCATTTAACTACTCCAATATCTACTATTAATAAGGTTATTTTAGTAAATGTCATTCATTTTATCATTGAAATCAACATAATTAATCATTTTCTTAAAAAGTGTGAGAATCTCAAAGAGGACACCTATTGTGAGACGGAGGGAGTATATGATTACTTGAGATGCTTACCCTTAATGATTGCTTGAGTTGTATGATTCCTCATTGCCGCTTAAAATCCAAAGGAATGGGATAGTATTGATTAAAATTTTCAAGGTACTCACCCTCTTTCCCTTCTCTTTTACTTTGTGCTTTGTACTGTTAAAGCTTAGCACCTCCCCCTGTTTAAAATTTGGTTTTGTATTGTTAAAGCTCAACCATTTTTAAAATCAACCATGCTTTGTATTGTTAAAGCCTATCATGTCACCCTTTCCTTGTATTGTTAAAGCTTGGCTCCTTTTAAAAACTTATTGCGTATTGTTAAAGCTCAACATTTTAAAAACCTATTGTGTATTGTTAAAGCTCAACTCACAATTTTTTTTCCACTTTGGCTCTTTATTTTCCTTCTAATGGGAACTACAAATGCTCTGACTTCCCTATTCCACTTAAGGGGTATGTAGGCACAATATGCAATGTCTTGCCGAGCATAACAAAATTTTTTCTCACCATCTTACTCTTTTTCACAAAACAATAAACAATGATTTATATTTTCAAAAAGGTTCTTGTAGAGTACTACAAATGTGAGGGGTGATAATATCTTCCCTTTGCATAAGCAACTCCCAAACCTAAGATATTTGTTTGTTTTATTAGTTTTGCTTTAAAAACTTCTTTGGATTTTATTTCTCACTTTTTCCCATTTTCTTTAGAAACAATAAAGCGCGATGGAGACTTTCACTAAAATACGAGTTGAGTTAATCCAATGGCCTCGGTCTCAATTTTTCACCGCTAAGTTCCTTTGTAGACTCCTGCAATGAAGAAATAACTCATGATGAGCTAGCTGCTTCCTGCATAGATTTGTGCATCATGTAAAGAAGTATGCCAGCAAGGAGAAAAGCAAAAGGTAATTGTTTCTCAAGTGCAATATGTAAAGAAATATAGTTTGTATACTATCTTTAACCTGCAAGATGAGGTAACCTCTTTGAACTCAAAACTTGAAATCATGATCAACTTTGTGAGAATGGTGAACAATTGCATCCAATATGTTGAGAGATTCTTCAAAACTAGAAGATGACTGGAAACCTAAAAGAGATATGGTGTGATTTTCAAGGCTTTAACAAGCAAAGAAAATCTTAAGTGACATAAATATATTTCATTCATAGGAAGAGATGAGTCAATGATGTCAAACAACATGTGTTAACATCATTCCAGACATCATAATCCTCAAGATAATAGCAGGGGCTTCAGCTGGAAATATCACTATTGTGGTAAAATATAATCATATAACACCACTTTGTTTCAAGATGTTTGTCTATCCCAAAGGTTAACCAAGTAGGGGATAAAAACTCAAGGAAGGTGTTTCCCTTAGAGTTTTTTATGCAAAAGAAGACTGATATATCTTCTTTAACACCGGTTGTTCCAGACACATGTCTGAAGTAAAGGAGTCATGGTAGACTTTAAGTATCACTCATCCTCCATGTTACTTTGGTGAGAATGCCAAAAGTGTAGAAAATTGAGAAACTGGATGGAACGAGATTTCCTAGTCTTGATGTGGTTCTTCTTGCTAAAGGACTAATGACTAGTGTTATAAATATAAGCCAGTTGTGTGACCAAGGTATGAGAACAAGTTTCATGAAGGAAGATTGTTTGGTCACTAATGAGATGAATGAAGAATGATGAGGGAGCTTAGTCCAAAAATAGTTATTATTTGTGTGGTACCTCAAGAAACCACTGCTTATCCACATGTTTAATGATCAAAAGCAAGATGAAACCCATATGTCATACCAAAAATGGTAACATCAAACTGTTGACAAAGTTGTAGAACTTCCTATTATGGGACCAATGAGTTCAATACAAGGAGGAAGACTTTCCAAACAAAGGCTTTCCTATAAGGCTATTGATGATTTTTATAGAGTGACCTAGATGATCTATAACAAAGAAAAGTCAAAGATCTTCATCATCCTCTTCATAAATACAAGAGGGATGTACTCTACTGATAGCATAATTTTTGTATACTCCATAACCAAAGTCAATGGTTCAATCATGAAAAGGGGACTGATGTCCAATCATATGTTGGAACATCATCTAAGAAGATTGGTACTCCAAAAGTAAGAATGATTCTGAAGAACTGGCAGGCACTGATTCCTAGGTAGAAGTTGCACGGGGTAGTGATTTGGAGAGAAGTTGTAAATCGGTGTTGTTTAAACTTTGAACTAATACTGTTGTAGTTGATTTTATTCCTGGCTTGGTAGCCCCTAGAATATTTGATGTTGCACCAAATTGGGTTAACAATCTACTATGTTATTTACTATTCTGCTTCTTAATCTTGCATAATTTTCTATTTGGTAAATTTTTGTTTTGTCAGCAGATGATTTCAAGACATCTGTCCTGACATTATGATTTGTATTGAGACATCTGCCTTAACTGGTGTATGGGATGTTTATCATTATGTAGTTTAAATCTGCATACATAGAGTCTGGTTTGATTTATTCTTTCTGTTATGTCTGTTCACAAATATTGTAACATTTGTCTTGGCATCACGTTCTAATGTTGGGACATCAGTAGTGACGTGTGTTGTAAGTGCCAGAATTTCAATTGGCATCAAAGCAGACACCCTGTTCTGTTTATTGGGTGAGCTCCAGGGAGATAATTTTCTGGTACTGAATGTCTCTGGGAAAGCTATAATCATAGCATTATGGAAATCTTTGGACAACATAATCTTAAAGTTTGCCAGGATGGGAGAATCCTGGTCCTAGATACAAAAGGGGAGAATATTAATTGGCTCTTTTTAACTTTGAATCTGTCAAAGCCATAATTAATAGAGTTGATAAGCACCTATTCAGACTGATGATCACAAGTGTTGTAGCCAAAGATACTTCGGAAATTATCAAGTCCACTCATAAAAGCACATCCAAGTGTTTTGGGTGAAAAGATTCTGGAAGAAAGGCTGATCAAGATGAAGATACTCAGGTCTCCACCTATGAGATTTGAAAGTGACAACTATTGAAGAAGCCCAAGATATCAACAGCATGTAAATAGTGAACGTGTTGGGCAATTCATTTTTTTATTTTCGTTCTAATGATAGTCCAAAATAATATGACAAAATTAAGGCTTTTGTCTCCAACTCTATAGGAGGTTGCAACCTGATGAAAGGTTATTGTAAATGCTATTGTGCATTTTATTAAGGTTTTGGGCTAATGAATAGAAAATCAAGACCAAATTTCAAGAGCATTAGTCAAGACATTAGCAAGATCCTTGATGATCAAGACAGGAATGTGAGGTCCCTTTGTAGACTCCTGCAATGAAGAAATAACTCATGATGTGCTAGCTGCTTCCTGCATAGATTTGTGCATAATGTGAAGAAGTATACCAACAAGAAGAAAAGAAAAAGATAATTGTTTCTCAACTGCATGATATAAAGAAATATTGTTTGTATGCTATCATTAACCTGCAGGATGAGGTAACCTCTTTGAACTCCAAACTTGAAATCATGATCAAGTTTGTGAGAATTATGAACAATTGGTTCTAGTATGTTGAGAGATTCTTCAAAACTAGATGATGACTAGAAACCTAAAAGGGATAGAGTATGATTTTCAAGGATTTAACAAGCAAAGAAAATCTTAAGTGACATAAGTTTGCTTTATTCAAAGGCAGAGCTGAGTCAATGATGTCAAACAACATGTCTCAACATCATTCCAGACATCAGAATCCTTAAGCTAATGGAAGGGGCTTGAAGTGGAAATATCACTTTTGTGGTAAAAGATAAGCATATCAGTCCACTTTTCTCAAGATATTTGTCTATCCCAAAGGTTGATCAGGTAGGGGATAAGAACTCAAGGAAGGTGTTTCCCTTAGAGTTTTTTTATGCAAAAGAAGACTGGTATATCTTCTTTGACACTGGTTATTCTAGACACACGACTGAAGTAAAGGAGTCATGGTGGACTTTAAGTATCATTCATCCTCCATGTTACTTTGGTGAGAATGCCAAAAGTGTAGAAAATTGAGAAACTGGATGGAACGAGATTTCCTAGTCTTGATGTGGTTCTTCTTGCTAAGGACTAATGACTAGTGTGATAAACATAAGCCAATTGTGTGACCAAGGTATGCGGAGAAGTTTCATTAAGGAAGATTGTCTGGTCACTAATGAGATTATTGAAGACTGATGAGGGAGCTAAGTTCAAAAATAATTATTATTTGTGTGGTACCTCAAGAAACCACTTGCTCATCCACATGTTTAATGATCAAAAGCAAGATGAAGCTCAAATGTCATACCAAAAGTGGTAATATCAGATTGTTGACAAAGTTTTAGAACTTCCTATCATGGGACCAATGAGGTCAATACAAGGAGGAAAACTTGGCAAACAAAGACTTGCCTATAAGGCTGTTGATGACTTTTCTATAATGACCTAGATGAAATAAAAGTCAAAGATCTTCATCATCAACTTCAAAAATACCATAGGGATATACTCTGCTGATAGCAGAATTTTTATATACTCCAGAACCAAAGTCAATTGTACAATCATGGAAAGGGGACTAATGTCCAATCAGATGTTGGAACATCATTTAAGCATATTGGTACTCCAAAAGTAAGACTGATTCTGAAGAGCTAGCAGGCACTGAATTAGAAAACTCTCAAGTCAACACTGTTTTTCTCTAGAGATCAGTAAGTATATATAAGGGAATTTGTTATTTAGAGTTTGTATCACATTTTGTTTCGAGAAGGAAATATCCAATTATGGTGAATCTAGGAGTAAATTTATTGGCCAATTCAGATAAAGATATTTGGAGAGAATTTCTTATTTAGAAACAAACTTTGTCCCTTGGATCAACAATGGGCTAATCCTGGTCTTCCACAAAGTCTAAATAGTTTGGTGAAGGAGGCTATTACTCTTAATTGTTTTGGATGCTAAAGGAATACAATGTCCAACATGATATCATGACATTGTATTGTGGAAAAATGGTTTAAGTCTAAACATTCAAGGATGACAGGTGGCATAGCAGGTTAAATATCATTTTTGCACTTAATTGATTTTGGCACTTTATTTTCTGCATAAGCAGTCTTCACTAAAATGATAATAACTAGAGCTACAGGAATCCGATCGACGGGTTCTAATAATCTTCGTAAAGCTAAGAGAAAGAGATACAACTTTTATGTTGGAGTCAAAGGCAGATTTGGAGTGAATAGTTCCCAGAATTTCGTTTAAGTTGTAGTATTAGTTATATTTTTGTTTTTGGTCATTTTTATGGGCCTGTGTTATGTATTTGACCCAGTTGGGTTGTAAACTGAATTGGTTGTTTTCTTTAGTACCTAGGTTTGGCCATACTATTCATTCACGTTTGATTATTCACGAAAAATTCGAGAGCTTTGTACGATTACGATGGAGAACTAATTGTAAGGATTGATCTACTGTTCATGTTCCACCGAATCTTTGAGGTTTTATAATTTTAATCCTAAATCTTTTCCCTTTCAATATTAATCTACGTCTCTTGTTTTCTTAATTCGATTTGCATAGATTATATTGATTTAATTTGGTTGTATGATCCTAATTATAGTCACGTTATCATTTGCTTAATTCATTATCGTGTCTATTTAATTCATGTTTGCTTAATTCATGAAACTTAATCCCGTTTGCTTAATTCGGATAATAGGAATATAAACCACATAGTGTCAATTTCACTTCTTTATTGTTGCTGTAATCGAATAGGGGATAGAATTCTCTTGGGGATTGGATTTATTATTACCGATGATAAGTGGGGAACCCGAATAGTAGGTTGATTCGCTTGAGCTTAATTCGATAATCACTTAATTTAATCTGTTTTTTAAATCGAACCTTAAAATAAACCCCCTTTAATCGTTATTGCTAGTTGATACAATACAAGAATCCTTGTGATACGACTCGAGTCATTGTTGCTATCTACAGTTTTTAAAATCACTCGTTTTGACCCGCGTGCGACAAAGAATCAAGAGGTTTATCAAGAGTTTTTAGCATGTGTATGTGTGATTTAACCATAATGTTTCACATAATGCCCTTGTGTCTTTATAGTACACTAATCACTCGAACGAGCTTTCACACTTTCTCTCTTACACTCTAAAGCTTCAAGTGTTAGCATAATTATATTTGAATTTAGCATCACACAAGAGTCTTGAATCTTCTTGATGAGGTTTGATATACCTCCATGTTTGTTACCATTATCTGAGAGTTTGAAATTTTAAACCATCGATGATCATAAACCTAAGTCTTTACTTAAGAGTCGTTGGAGTACATGTTAACTTTAAATAAATGTCTTTATTTTGATTCAGAAGGATAACTTGATCAACCATCTTGTGCATCTTTGATTGCTTGAGCTATCTTCAGTAGTTACTTGACTTCAAGTGTTTTCATCATTAAAACTAAGCAGCAATTAGTTGACTTTTACTCTTGCTATTCCCAAGCTTTGCCATCTTGGATCACTTATTAACTATCCATGCAAGCACATAAATTCATAATATTAACTCATCAACAAACATGATCTATGGCCATAATTATTTCGACTAAAATTAGGTAGGCCCAAAGTTTTTGAATATACAATCAAATACGATGCAAAATCACACATGATTAATATGAGGTTCACATGCGAGTGTTTGACAACATGTAGATGCTAACAACCACTATATGGTGAACATGTTCGCTGAATAGATGAAGATAGTGATCACAATATTGATCGAGAACACAAATTATGCATGTACAAATTTGGCTAACCAAATGGTCGGACTGAACCAATTTCTTAGAGTTAGAGCTCCAAAAGAAGGTGAAGTTCCACAAAACGCAACTTCATAATAAAGTTGTAAGGATCAACGAATACAACCTCATTTATGTGAAACATAGGCTAAACAACATTTATGAAAGATACATAATTAACATATTGACCATAACCAATAAAATAGTGTTTAGTTAGTGTACCCGACAATGCTTATCAGCAGGGTCGGCCCAATGTGTTTTGAGGCCTAAGGCAAAATTTTATAATATTTAAAAATATATATTTAATTAGAATTAAACCAACTTTTAAAATTATATATATAATTTTATTATTTATTTTTATTTTTTGTGTAAAAAATTTTTAGAATTTATTTTAAATAAATTTTAAAAATACTATAGAATTTGACTGATTTCACAAAACTATATATTTGAGAAAATTATTTTAAAAATGATAAACCCTCATGTACATGAGAGAAATTGTTTAAAAAAATGATATAATATAAAAGTTACAAACAGAAGAGTCAAACCCAAGTTGCATGGCTTTCTAAACAACATTCTTCACCACTCAACCGCTGCTTTTTGTCTAATTTGATTTGAAACATTTATCTATAATATAAGAAAATTAATGATTGTGGAAAAGTTCAAAATATCACTATTTGATTTTTTGCCACCACATTATAATTGTGGTTTTTTGGTCTTTGAATCATAAAGTTCTTTATTTTATTATTAAAATAATACAACTCTTATATTTTATCAAACTTATCAAATCTCTCTCTATTCTCTAATTTTTTTTCTCTTTAATCACTTTCTCACTTCTTTCTTCCAAAAAAAAAATCTATCAATCTATAATTTAAGAAAATTAATGGTTGTGGAAAAGTCTAAAATACCCCTATTTGATTTTTTGCCACCACATTATAATTGTGGTTTTTTGGTCTTTGTATCATAAAATTCTTAATTTTATTGTTAAAATAATACAACTCTTATATTTTATCAAACTTATCAAATCTCTCTATTCTCTATTTTTTTCTCTTTCATCACTTTCTCACTTCTTTCTTCCAAAAAAAAAAATCTATCAATCTATAATATAAGAAAATTAATGGTTGTGAAAAAGTTCAAAATACCCCTATTAAAGTAATAAAACTCTTATATTTTATCAAACTTATCAATTATTGATATATATTTTCTTATATACGAAAAGTGGTATTTATGATCGAAATAATTTTTTGTAAAAAAATGATATACGGGAAAAATTTATTCAAAAAATTTATTATTGATCTAAATATAATTATATCCCAAAATTTAATATTGATCCAAATATTTTTGTAAATGATACCTAAATAAAAATAATATTTGTATACGGAAAAAATCTATTATTTATGAAAAATGGTATTTATGATCCAAATATTTTTTATTCAAAAATGATATAGGGAAAAAATCTATTATTGATCTAAATATCATTATATACGAAATTTACTATTGATCAAAATATTTTTGTAAATGATACATAAACAAAAATGAAGTTTGTATACGGGAAAAAAAATCTATTATTAATCTAAATATTTTTATATGTGAAAAATGTTATTTATGATCCAAATATTTTTTATTCAAAAATGGAATAGGCCAAAAAATCTATTATTGATCTAAATATTTTTATATACGAAAATTTGATATTGATCCAAATATTTTTGTAAATGACACCTAAACAAAAATAATATTTGTATATGGAAAAAAAACCTATTATTTACGAAAAATGGTATTTATGATCCAAATATTTTTATTCCAAAATAATATACGGGAAAATAATCTACTATTGATCTAAATATTTTTATATACGATATTTACTATTGATCCAAATATTTTTGTAAATGATACCTAAACAAAAATGAGGTTTGTATACGGAAAAAAAAACAGTTATTGATCTAAATATTTTTATATACGAGAAATAGTATTTATGATCAAATATTTTTGATCAAAAAATGGTATACGGATATATTATTGATCTAAATATTTTAATATACGAAAATTTAATATTGATCCAAATATTTTTGTAAATGATACCTAAACAAAAATAATATTTGTATACGGAAAAAAATCTATTATTTACGAAAAATGGTATTTATGACCCAAATATTTTTTATTTAAAAATGATATACGGGAAAAAATTTATTATTGATCTAAATATTTTTATATACGAAATTTACTATTGATCCAAATATTTTTGTAAATGATACCTAAACAAAAATGAAGTCTGTATACGGGAAAAAATATATTATTGATTTAAATATTTTTATATACGAGAAATGATATTTATGATTAAATATTTTTAATCCAAAAATAGTATTCGAGAAAAATTTATTATTGATCTAAATATTTTTATATATGCAATAATCAATTATTTATCTATTTTTTTAAACATTTTTATTTAAAATAAATGATATATCCAAATTCGCGTAACGAACAGAACCCGTGCGTAATCCGTACGTATGCACGGGTTTTTTACTAGTTAAATATATACAATTTGAGGTTTTTTTTTTAGCAAACTAAGGCCTATTTTAAAGGCCCAAAAAGTTGAGGCCTAAGGCGATGGTCTCATTCGCCTTGAGTATGGACCGGCTCTTTATTAGCCACCATCTTGGATGTTGTCAAGACCTCTGTGATTGTTTCCAACACCACAACCTCATGAAAATTTTCATTTAGAGATGTTAAAACTCAATCACCAGAAAAGAACACAACAAGTAAGATAAGATTGCCTCTTTTGTTTATAATAGACAAATAAAAAACATATTCGAACACTAAATTAATTATTTAAAAAATTCATAAATTAAAATAACTAGTAAAAGAAGCATTTTAAATTTGTATGTCCGCTATTAGAAGCTCCAACTTGAAGTTTGAGCACAAGATTCGCGCTTCAATTTTTAAAACACTTGCTTGCCGTTTACTCGTTTCACAAACATTTGCTGTTTTAGTTTAATGGATTTTCACCCGAAGCACCCAATGAATTGGGTAAATATTCACAAACATATTCCACCAAACCAAGTACAAAGTGAATTTCTACCAAACCGTCACAAACATGTACATATGCTATCAAACAATATTTAATGAAGGAGGACAATGTGACCCCTCATGCCATTATGACTGCCTAATTGATCAACGTGAGTGTGAATCCACACCAATTGTTTGATTTATTTATTAAGTCAAAATAAATAGTTTATTCCATTTCCATCAACAAAGAAGTGGAGATTGAATCTCAATTTACCGACATCTATAACTTGTTAGAACGGTTAGTAATACTATCTTCCACCGCAAAAACAATCTAATTTTTTTTTTGTCTTTCGCACCGATTCCAACCTACATAGTAGATCGATTAATCTGATTCGTGCTACAGAGGGACGTGCACTGGCCAAGCGTTGTTTCTGTCAGGAATCGAACTTGGTATTTCTCGAATATCGTTCTTTGCAGAGACTCATTTACCACTCGAGCTTAAACGCTTGGTTAAACAATCTCAATTTTCAACTCAACATGAATAGACAACCGTATTAAATTCTTTTTTAAGAAAGTTTTATTATTCATTGTGTGGTCTTCTCTAACTCAACAAACCAATATCATAATTAAGGGTGCGAATAGATTAAGTCAAAATAAATTTTGTCAAGATGTTAAAAATATCAAAGTTTAAATTTGATTTGTAACATATCATAATTCTTTAAAAATTTGAGTCTGATTTTGTTTGAAAGTCTGATTGATCTGTTAATCTATTTAAAGATTTATTTCAATTAAAAAATTTAATTAATATTTATATAGATTAAAAATAAAAAAATTATATTAAGAGATTATTTGTATTAACTTATTTAAACTTATCAAATGACTAAGTGAGATTATTTATTTAAAAAATTTATAAAAATATTTTATGACATTGTTCATAAAAGAATTTTTAAATAATTAATTTTTATTTTTGTATTTTAATTTAAAGTATAATATATTATTAATATAATAAAATTTTGTATGTTATTTAAAATAAACCGATTTAATAAATTTAAAAGAGTTTTTCATAAGATAAACTCTTAAATAGGCTTATAAAAAATTTATATATTTTTTAATTTAAAAGAAGTATGACCTTATTGTAAGATCTGATTTTGACTTATAGATGTAGAGGATATTTAATTTTTTTTTATAAAAAAAACCATTTTAGATCCAAACTTAATTCATAATCAATTTTTCTCACTAGTTTACATCACTTTCCATGAATAACTTTCAAAAGAAAAGTATTTTTTTTCCTCCTTTATTTTATGCATTGGTAGCTCGACAAGTTGGCATTGACACCTTATAAAAGATGAGATAGATCCATATGAGAAAAAAGTGCCATGTGCCATTTTAATCACACATGTTCTATTCCATTGGACACGATTAGTTGCCTATCTTTTTCTATGTTTATTTTCATTAATTAACTAATTAATTAGGTTTCCTTCTTAATCAATCTTAAGTACCTTTCAGTGTGCACAAACAAATAGAATTGAAAATCCACCGGCAAAGATAAGCGCGTTCATTTATTATTTCTAATTACAGTTAAGTTTCACACAGGACAGTTAACAATTATTATAACTTTTTCTTTTTTAGTAGAGTTATAAATTATCACCATATTTATATTTTGACAGAAATAAACAATCATTAACATTTCAGTAGATATTTAAAGACAAAATTGCCCTCCATTTTTTTTCATAACTTTTAAGCTTCAATAATAAAAGGGTTTATAGAGGTACTTACTAATCACTCTCTAAGAGTATGTTTGGATTGACGGTGAACAGAATTGATTCTACCAGAATTGAGTTTGGTAGAATTGATTATAACAGAATTGAGTTTACCAGAATTGATTTATGTTTGGATACATTTATAGAAAAGTGAGTTGAACAATAAATTTCAGTGTAAAAATTACCCAGAATCAATTCTGGAGATAGAAGCTACAAATTCTAGCTTCTAGTAGAATCTATTCTGGAGGCAGAATCAATTCTACTGTTGATAAAACAAACACCTCAAAATCACCCAAAATCAATTCTACACCTCAAGAATTGATTCTGGGTCTTCCAAAAGCCAATTCAAACATGCTATAAATAGATTTTTAAGAGTCAGTTTGGTAAAAATAACGATTGACTGATAAGATAGCTGATAACTTATAATTTATAGATGATGGCTGATGACTGATAGTTTATGTTTAATGGTTGAGACTTATAAGTTAATTGAAGTGTTTGATAAAATTAATAGTTCAAACAACTTATAAATGTAAAATGACATAAAAAATATTTAATATATAATTATTTAATTTAAAATTAAAATAATTTATAAAAGATAAAAATAAGTGCTAAAATAATAAAGATAATAGAGGAAAGAAAAATAATAAATTATAAATTATAAGTTAAAATACTATTCGAAATAACTAACGTTTAAAAAATAAATTATAAACTAGTAAAATAAACTATAAGCGAGTGATGAAGACTCTTTAAATTATCTTATAAACTTATAAACAATAAAACATGAACTAAAAAAATCATGCCTTAGCAAATAGAGCTTAGGCTTAACAACTTATAAAGAAATCCTCATATAGTCGGTGCTACTTGAACCCACAATTTGTCTATGATGTATGAGCCAATTTTTTACTATTCCACAATTTGGATTACGATTAATCTTATGCGTATTTTATTAATTTTTTATTATGAAAAATAAAATAAATAGATAAATAAATTTGTCAGAGAAAAATGTAAGAAACTAGTGTATTTGAGTCAAAAAAGAGAGAAAACAAAAACTTTACGAAAATTTCAGAATATTATTAAATTGTACTGAAACCGAAGCAGTGTCTGTGCTGAAATCGGATCGGTACAAAATCTGCTTGCATCTTGCTTCTTTCTCTTGCTTGTAGCTAACTCATTCTTTGTCTCTTTCTCTCTCTTTCATTTCCAATGCACTTTAATCATTCGACGAAATGACTCAAAGAGAAATATAGAACAACAACCACACACACTCATTCACACTCCCGTATTACACAACAAAACCATTAATCTATTGAGTTTTGCATTGCAAGTTACTGTATTGTTTATCATCAAACAAACAAACAACTAGGTACTATACTATTGCTTCTATTTTTTGTTTTTGATCTATAAATTAATCACGCTTTCAATAGTTGGTTTTTAGTAACTATTGATTTGAATGATGAATTTTGATTTGTTACTAGTGGAAATTCACTGTTGTGTAATCTGTTAATGCTACTCACCAACCCATATACTTCAATTTTTTTTTTTAAAGTTTTGATTTTAATGGTTGCTGATATATATCCATTTCATTACTGGGTCCGTGATTTATATCAGATGCGGTGAATTAATTACTCCTTTTTCTTGTCTTTATTCCTCTGTTTTTGATTCCTTGTTCAGGAAAAAAGTTTTGTTTTTTCTTCTTCTTATGTTCTCTCTCTTATTTAACTTTTAATTTTCTTTTGTTTACTTGTGATTCCTTAACTGGAGCTGGATTCTCTAAAATGGGTTGTTGTCAAAAGTTTAAGTGAAATAAACAACACTTGTCTATTGGCTTCTTAGTCTTCATTTTACGTGTCAAGAACATTAATAGTTTGATGATTTAATAGCTGAAGATTGAGAATTGAAGTTTTCTGTGTGTTGTGTTTATTCAGAGATAGAGAATGTCCAGGCCTCTACATAGAGGTGTGTCTGGAGTTCGTGTACCTGACGGCATCAATGACTCGTCGTGGGACTCTCAATCCAAAGACAAAACAGAAAAAGATGATTTTGATAAAAGGGGTTCTTCAGATCACACTGCTATAGGATTGAGGTCTCCTCTGAGGTTGGTTTTTTCGGATAAAGAGAATGGTTTTGCATCCGATCCATTCATTGTTGGCACGCCGAGAAGCCGTTTTAAGTTGCTGTTGTTTTCATTGAAGTTTAGTTTAGTTTTTATAGCTGTTGTTGCTCTTGTTGGATCTTTCTGGTGGACTTTGAATTTGTCATCTTCGTCAAGAGGCCGCGTTTACCATGGTTATAGGAGGCTCCAAGAGAAACTTGTCTCTGATTTGATGGATATTGGTGAGATTTCTAAGGGTGCTTCAAGGTGGAAAGAATTGGAAACTTGTTCTTCTGAGTTGGAAAACTTTGTTCCTTGTTATAATGTTTCTGATGGAAATGAGGTTGAAAGGAAATGTGAATATGAGCAGAGGCAAAATTGTTTGGTTCTGCCACCAGTTAATTACAAAGTTCCTCTTAGATGGCCTACTGGAAAAGATGTTATTTGGGTTGCTAATGTTAAAATCACTGCCCAAGAGGTTCTTTCTTCCGGAAGCTTGACCAAAAGGTAACTGACATGTCTCTTTCACTCTCTTGTAATTTAGCAGCTGCGGTTATGCCGCAAACCTTTATATTGAGGAAAGTGTGGCTGATACAGTCATAATTGTGCTTTTGATACCATTGCAGATACCTCAAAATCGTTTATAGTGCAGTTGTAAACCGCAATTTATAAGAATGGTTGCTATCTATCACACTTTTTGTCGGTGAAGTTTTAATATTTTTTCTTCTTTCAATTACAGGATGATGATGTTGGATGAAGAACAAATTTCCTTTCGCTCAGCCTCTCATATGTTTGATGGAGTTGAAGACTACTCGCATCAGATTGCTGAAATGATTGGACTTAGAAACGAATCTTCCTTCAGACAAGCTGGGGTAAGTATATATATGCTCTTTATTGAAATGTGTAAATTGAGTGTTTGTTGATTTCATTTTTTCGAGGTGACTTTTATGATCCATCATATTTACACTTCACTTATTTGGTACTTGTTGGATGAAGAATTCAGCATATTTAGAGGGGATTCTCCGTTGATTCAAATAGTGGTTACGGTAACGGTTGTGTCGCAATTCTTGGTGTTGCAGAGAATCTAAGTCAAATGCGGTTGATGCAACCTCAATTGCAGTCGCATGCGGTTTTGCAACATAAAAAATTATTATGTTGTGGCCCAAACTGCTGTCAGAGGCCCTGCATATTTTAATTATTAACTATCCAAAGTGAACATATGAATATTGTAAGTAGTATCTGGGGTAATATAATGTAATCTTGTAGATGTATTATATGCTTTATAAGCTTGTACCCTCGTCTGGAATTGTTTGTTCTAAGCTGTGTTTGGAGGGACTTGTCTTCTGATAGATTTTGGTGACTTTGAAACCGAGTTGGGTTAAGTTTGACTATGATATTGCTTACCTTAAACTTTGATTGATAAATGTTTGCTTCCTGAAATTTCCAGATTCGAACCATACTAGACATAGGTTGTGGCTATGGTAGCTTCGGAGCACACCTCTTTGATAGTCAACTTTTGACTTTGTGCATTGCAAATTACGAGCCCTCTGGTAGTCAAGTTCAGCTTACTCTTGAGCGAGGTCTTCCTGCTATGATTGCTTCTTTCACTTCTAAACAATTGCCATATCCGTCTCTGTCCTTTGATATGTTACATTGTGCAAGATGTGGCGTTGATTGGGACCAGAAAGGTATTTTAATTTAGGATTTTTTATTTTTTATTCGACTTCAGAACCATAAATTTGTTGTATGTAAAATATGGTGTTCTTATTGACATCCATATTGTGTTGTATAGATGGCAATCTCTTGATTGAAGCGGATAGACTTTTAAGACCGGGCGGATACTTTGTCTGGACATCACCACTTACCAATGCTCGTAACAAGGAGAGTCAGAAAAGGTGGAAGTTTGTACACGACTTTGCAGAAAATCTCTGCTGGGAAATGTTATCACAGCAAGATGAAACTGTTGTATGGAAGAAAGCAAGTAAAAAAAGTTGCTATACTAAAAGGTAATAATGCTTTACTTGTGTTTATGAGAAATTATTTCACGTTTGTGTAAGTGTAACCGTGGAAACAGATTTTACTTCAAAAAATGGGCAATGATTCTTAGCATTACCAATTTTTATCATCAGAAAGCCTGGTTCTCGCCCTTTGTGTGGTAGAGGTCTTGATGTGGAGTCTCCATATTATCGCGAACTGCAAAATTGCATAGGAGGAACGCAGAGCAACCGTTGGGTTTCGATTGAAAAAAGGGAAAAATGGCCGGCTCAGGCTAATTTGAACAAGAACGAGCTAGCAATACTTGGTAATTGTTATGTTCTTTATGGAAGTGATTATACTGTAACGGTACATTCTTAGTGAATAATGTTTTTGTATCACTACTAGGATTGCTGCCTGATGAATTTGCTGAGGATTCTGACAGCTGGAAATCAGCTGTTCGAAATTATTGGTCACTCCTTTCACCTCTAATATTTTCTGATCATCCAAAGAGGCCCGGTGACGAGGACCCTTCACCACCTTACAACATGTTCAGAAATATTCTAGACATGAATGCTAATTTCGGTGGCTTTAACTATGCATTATTGCAAGCAAGAAAATCTGTGTGGGTGATGAATGCGGTCCCAATAAGTGGACTCAACTATCTTCCCTTGATCAAGGACCGAGGTTTTGTTGGCGTTTTGCATGATTGGTATTTTAACCACCTTCCTCTTTTTCTTATATGGATTTTCTGACAAATGCTAAATTACTTTCTATCTTCCATCTTATAAATCTCGTTTCCTTCTAAATACACAAAAGTTATGATTTTCTTAATATTAGTTTATTCCATAGTTTTTCTTATTATTATGAGTTTTGGTGGCATTTTAGGTGTGATGCTTTTCCGACATACCCAAGAACCTATGACTTGGTGCATGCAGCAGGGCTTCTATCTCTTGAATTTTCCCATCCGCGCAAGTGCACCATGCTTGATCTGTTCATTGAAATTGACAGGTTACTTCGCCCTGAGGTAAGTCAAATTAAAGATTCTTGATCACATTTAATTTTTTCGAGTCATTAAATTCACTACCTGAAACTGTGTCAGAGACAATTCTCATTGAGAATTTTCAATTTCAAAAATCATTTTGAAATTGTGTCAATTTATTGTCACACAAATTGTGTGGCACCTATAAATTTAGAATCTAAGTTATTTTATCATATGGAATGCCTTCTTCTGATATGCTGTTCTTCGTCACGTGTGCATGGCAGGGCTGGTTTATAATTCGCGACACAGTTCCCTTAGTAGAATCAGCTAGAGTTCTAACAGCACAGCTGAAATGGGAAGCGAGAGTTATAGAAATCGAAAGTAACAGCGAGGAGAAACTTCTGATATGCCAGAAACCGTTTTATAAGAAACATGCAAGCTAATTAGTTGATAAGTCCTGGAGAAATTATACCATAATATACATGTATTCATTTCCATAATCATCATAAAGTTGTGTCATACAAAGTGAGAATTGAAAAGGGAAGAAGAAAAAGCAATAGAGGATGATACCTTCCAACACATATCTCCTATGCAGCCTAAGGTGTGCATAGGGTCATGTAATTACAACACAATCAACAGAGCAGTTGATCAAGAATATTGGTAGATTTATTTTTCATTGTGATATGTCTGATTAGAGTTTCTTAAACACAAATTTATTACTGGGAATAAAATGATAAAATAAATTGTTGCTCATTGATGTGGTGTATAAAATGCTTAGTGGTTAAATTTCACCTTATATTACAAAATTGTTACTGTGTTACCATTTTATAGGTCATTTGATGTCAGATTATGAACTCAGCAATACTCTAATCGAAGAGTAACACACTTAATTTACACAATTTTATTAGGGATTAGGAGAGAATCTCTCTTCAAGCTCAAGGGTGTTGTTCCCTTCACAATAGAGAAAACTCTTTTCATAATTACAATAGTGTCAGTAATTATCTACTATATCCTGTATTCTCCTATTTGGACAAAAAGTTCTACAACAACAGCTTGTGCCCGTTTGTTTTGGTTATTTTTAAAAATTATTTGTATAGTGTTATATAATTTTGTGAAAAAATTTTTTACAAAGAAATTATTTATAAAATTTTAAAATAAAAATTTTGTTTGAATAGTTATTCTTAAAATGTGAGTTTAGGTATTTCATTTATTTATGGGAAAAAAATTGGATATTAAAATTTTAAAAAATCACTTACTTTTGAAGCTATTTCAAATAGATTTTTTAAAATCATTTTTGAAATACAATTTTTTGAAAAAATTGTGATTTTGACTAAGTTTTGGTTTTTAATAATATATGTTTATTTTATAGGATGTCAAAATTAATATTTTATTTTAGAAAAAACGAATATAAAAAAACTTGTAATATTTTAAAAAACGATTTTGAAAAATATATTCTCAAAATTACAAAATTTTTTTTAACTTTTTTAAAGCTGAAATAAACATGCTTGATGCTCAATAGCGACTCTTAAATACTACTCTGTTAACTATTTTTCTACTTTCTGAATACTTTGATTTTGAATGACCTAAAGTGAGTATTTCTTTTAGTATTTCTTCTTTCCATCTTTCTAGAAGTAGTAATATATTTCGGGGTTAAATGGCTTTCACCCCTGCAATAGTAGCGAGATTCGGTTTACCCCTTTTAAAAAAAAAATTGGATTACCCCCCTATAATATTAAAATTGTAAGTCTTTTGCCCCCTAAGAGGGAAAATTACCCCCTGTAAAATATATTTTTTTGATTTTCCCCCCTGGTTTTTAAACGTTTAGGGGGTGCCCAAATATTACAGGGGGTAATCCAATTTTTTTTTTAAAAGGGAGGTAAACCGAATCTCGCTACTATTGCAGGGGTGAAAGCCATTTAACCCTATATTTTGTGTCATTGCCTGATAACAAAAAGATAAAGCCACTTGAAAGAAAAATGCTGTGACTAATCAAATGTGAATTAGAAGTCTCAGCTTTGATGAATGCTTATTATATTAGGCAACATATATATAAAGGTGACAAAATTCACGAAAAATCGATATGTGACCTCCTTTTTTATACTGGTCACTTCTTTAAATTGCGATATTTCCAAAATACTCCAATACCCCTAATATTATTAACTCAAAACTTTTATCATTTTTGAAAAAAAATTACTGTGAAAAAAATTAGCCAAAAAGCAAATTTTAAGTACCCTTTAGCAAATTTCCGGTACCCTTATTTGTGCGATACTGGAAACTATTTGATTTTAACAAATTTTCGATATCTATTTACCTGAAATTCCAAATTTTCGGTGCGATTTACGGGGATTTTTAAAATTCCGGTACTTTTACGAAACTCATTACCCTATACAGGAAATTTCACAAATTTCCGGTATATAACCCACTACCGGAAATTTTAATAAACCTGAAATTTCTGGTATGGCAGATGAAGTTTTATATCTTTGCGGTCCTGAACTGACAGCTTCAGTTTCTTCTACGGATTCTTGCAGTGATCTTACGCAGTACTTCGTGATAGATACGGTATGTTTACCTTACTTCATACATGATTTTTTTTGTTTTTATAAATTGATGCAGTTATGTAATTGTACGTTTTTGTGATTGTCAGATTTTTGAATCACGAGATAAGGTTCTAGAATGGACACGTGCTATTGGAAGAAGTCATGGTGTTGCTGTTGTTACAATCTGATTCGATTCTGCTAATGGAATGCGAGGGAGCAAGGATAAATTGATTATGGACTGTGACCGAGGAGGAAATTACAAAAAGAGAAACGAAGTTGCGGCCCCTTCTGATGGCAATTCTACTATGAGGCTTAGATGCCCATTTAGATTGAGATCTGCTCTGAGTGGTATTGGTTGGAAGGTGGTGGTTAAATGTGAGATGCATAATCATAGACTAGATAAGGATATGTTAGGTCATGACATCTTGGGACGTATAAAAGATGATGAAAGAAAGTTTGTGAATGACATGACGAAGTACAATATGGCACCAAGGTACCTCGCGTCTACTTTGAAAGACAAAGACCCAGAAAATCTCACGAGTATTACCCAGATATACCGATCTAGAGCAACATACAGACTGGCAAGAGAGGTGCACTGACAGAAATGCAAATGTTATTGAGCCTTATTCACCAAGAGAAATACATGTGTTGGTATAGAAATAAGGAGAATTCAGATATTGTGGCTGATATCTTCTGGACACACCCTGACTCTGTCAAGTTGTTGAATAAGTTTCCTCTTATGTTGATTTTTGATTGCACGTACAAGACAAACAGGTCAGAATATTAATATTAATTTCTTCCATCTTAAAAATATGTAGAGTGATCTAGTTTCTGAATGCATTTTTTAATCGTGCAGGTACCAACAACCACTGTTTGAGCTTGTTGGTGTTACATCAATAAAATTGACATTTTCAGTTGCTTTTGCATATTTGGAACACAAAAGGGAGGAGAAGTTCACATGGGCACTAGAGAGGCTCAAAGAGTTGTTCTATTTGGAGAAGTTGCTACCAGATGTCATGGTGACGGACCGGGAACTTGCACTAACGAATGCCATTGATTCTGTGTATCCAAATGCGTCTCATTTGTTGTGTACGTTTCATATTTCAAAAAACGTTAGCATGAAATATAAAGAGTATGTCAAATCAAAAAGACGAGAACATGTCATGGATCAATGGAACAACATGATGTATTTAAATATAGAAGACGAATTTGATGTACATCTCAACCACTTCGAGAGTGTATGTGGTGATATTCCATCATTCGTCAAGTATGTGAAAGAAACATGGTTAACACCATATAAGGAAAGATTTGTTGCTGCATGGACTAACAAAGTCACTCATTTAGGGAACACAACAAACAGGGACATTCTAAAAGAAAATATGTTTATGTGCAAACTGGGAGGTACAAACAGGTACAAGTTGTGGTGATTTATGTGCAAGCTGGGAGGCTGTGAACACAATGTTGAAGTTGCAGCTAGGTTCCATAAAAGTGTCATTTCAAAAAAGTATTATCAACATTGAGCATCGGTATAACACTCCATTCTATTCTAAATTGCACAATTTTGTTTCAAGACAATGTATACAAATCATTGGAAAGGAATTGGAAAGAGTAAAATTTGTTGGTGCGAGCAAGCAGAGGTGTGGTTGTTACATTAGAACAACACATGGGTTACCGTGTGCGTGTCAGCTTGTCGGCTTCCAGATTCTAGGCATACCTATATCTTTGGAATCTATGCATGTGTTTTGGACAAAATTGTAAAATTATGAATATGAGGTGAGTCCTGACGATAGCAAGTGAGATTTAGAAGAGGAGTGCGAAAAGTTGAAGCGACAATTCAGTACTATGGATATTGTGGGTCAAAGGGCGTTGAAGAATTTTTTTGTGATATTGCCTATCCATTCACATCTTCAATGTGTCCACCGCCGGTGAAATACAAGACAAATAGAGGAGTTAATAAGAGAAGAAAAGGGGAAGAAAGTGATGTGCATCGTGATCCAAGTCAGTGGGAATATGCTGATGCTTCGCAAGGGAGTCAGACTACAAAGAGATCATGCACACAACCAAGTGGGAGTCAATCGTCAACCATGCGATTGGTAAGCAACCTTCTACCAATTCTACAAAAGCCATGTACTTGTCACAATTTCCTGCTTTCTATCATCCATACATCGATGACCTTGTTGATGTTGAACCAGATGGAAATTGTGGTTTTCGTTGTATTTCATCTACATTAGGATGGGGGAATATGCATGTTATGATGTTCGAAGACAGTTGCATACTCAAATCCAGCAACACGCGGATTTGTTTTCCAAGTTGTTCTATGACACTGTCTGATGTTAGTAATTCATTACTCGTAAAACACTGGGCTCTTCAGGGTAAGGAGAAATGGATGACGATTCCCGATATGAGTTACCCTATTGCTTCTAAATACAGTGTTGTATTTCTTTCTCTTTCCATGTTAATGAATGTAACATTTTCCCGCTTCTCATAGCTCCATCCCCATACACGAGTCGACATACGATCATTGTTGTTGGTTTTGTCAACTGTAATCATTGGGTTCAGATAAAGTTGAGACCCGATTGTCCACTGCCTCCCGTCACTGATCATTGGAGGATGAATTATTCTAATAAAGCAAAAGCATGAGAATCAGCATATGTGGGTCGGTTTAGACATTGGGAAGAATTGGATGGGAAGTCAGGCATTGGGAAGAATGTTTCTAAGGATGCAAAAACTGTTGTGATGTTGTAATGATATGTATGACATTTATTCTATTTATATATTAAGACGGTTCGTTATTTTTCCAACATTTATTCTATGTTATTCAAGTTTTAAAAAAAATTAAGTCACAGTATTACCGAAAATTTTAAATTTTCAGTATTTTTCTTTTACCGGAAATTTAAAATTTAACACCGAAAATTTAAAATTTCCGGTAGTTTTATACACTGAATTCATATTGGAAATTTGAAATATCCAGTAAAATTTCCGGGACCAGATATTTCAAATTTTCGGTATTAATATTAACTGGTGATACGTACCAGATATTTCAAATATATGGTACCAGAAATTTTATATTTCCGGTATGGATCACCGTGCGCAGTAATTTGGTAAATCCAACCAAATATCCGGTACATTTGTGAAATTTCCAGTACGGAACCGGAAATTTAATAAAATCTGGTATTTTACAGGGGTAATATGGTAAAAACTTACACCTTGGAGGGGTGGCAAGTATAAAAAAGGGGGTGGCATGTAGATTGGTCAAAATTCACTTTTGTTTATTACAAGAGGAGTGAATGAGGCCCATTTAGCCTTAGTCTCTACTGAAAATTTTTGGGTGATACATTGTAATTACTGAAAAAGTGCCTTAGTCTCTACTACATAACTAAAAGAGTTACGATATCGATTTAAATAGTCCCCGACAACGGCGCCAAAAACTTGATCGCGACTTTATGTGTTTATTAGTCGGAAGACTGCAAGTGCACAGTCGTGTCGTGTAGTCTTAAAAGATATCGAATCCAGAGGGACTATGAATCGATCTACCGTTATCTAAGGTTACTGTGTAAAGCTAAGGCTAGTGATATTTCAATTATTTTTAAAGGGGAAACTAAAATCTTAAATCTAGATGAAATATTAATAGGCGAATATCGGTATGTAATTCGTCAAACTTAGGGAATCCGAAGTTCCATTGGCCAGATTCTTTATCAAATAAAAAGTCTTCATTAAATATGTTCGTTTAAAAGTTCTCCTCTCAAACTCTCGCTCTATTGACTTAGACTACGATCCTAACTCATAATGTACGCTCTCGCTGTCCCATCAGATTTAGAAACACTTTTTGAAAACAACAGAATTAATAAAATGTCTTTTTCATGTAAATATTATTACTTAAAAACCCTTGTCTCAAACTCTCGCTCTATTGACTTAGATTATGCTAATATTCTCTAACGTACGCTCTCGCTGTCCTACCGAGTTTAAAAACACTTTTTGAAAATAAATAAATATCTAATTAGTTTTAATACGCTCTCGCTGTCCTTAAACCTAATGTCTAGTGTCTACTATCTGGTTAAATATCTCAAATTCTCGCTCTGTTGATTTCTAACCTTAGTCCAGTTTTAAAATCTCAAACTTCCGCTCTGTTGATTTTATAAACTTTAAATAAATTTAATTAGACACTAAAACAAGAAAAAGGTGATTTTCAATAAAACATTATTTAAGCCAGTTTATTTCGGATCCTTTTTGTTAGATTAATTTACATACCGATATCTAATCGATTTAGCTAAACATACTTATTAAATTAAACATGCACAAACAATAATTATTCATATATTTAGGCATATTCTATAATTTATAAGCGAGAAATATAAAACAATAAAATAAATGATAGAAATAAAAAACTGAAACTATAACTTGAATTAATTCTTGAACTTGAAATAGAGAACACTCCACCACAAGCCGGTTGGATCTGTTCTTAAAATTCTTCGATCAAATAATATAAACAAGGAATTAAAATACTATGATCTAACGTAAGGTTAAATCCAGTAAAAATTACACAATATTTTTCGGTGTAGAAACTATTGTGAGAAAATAAATATCTGCCTAAAACTATGAAAAGAAGAAGGAAATAATAGCTTGAATGCTGGAAAAATATTGCTGGAATAGAAAATAGGAAAAAACATACGAGGGAAACTATGGCTGAGACTAAAAATGGTCCAACCCCTTTTACATGAATCTTCCGTTCTTTATATAGTGAGAATGGTTGATAACTTCTTTTCCCAAAACAAATCTCTCCCCGTCTTCAGCTGTCCCGTTCCTCAAATATAGTGCATTTATTTGACTTGGTGGAAGCAAGAAAATAGGGGACGTGACTTGAAGGAGTATTAAGACAGACGTTTCTTTAAGAACAAGCATACACTCACAAATGAGTTTTTGATTCATGGAAAACATCACAAGCAATCAAATACAAGAGCACAAGTGAATGACTCAAAGAAAATGGAGTTTTGGCCAACTTTGCATCTGACAGGTCGACCTAGTTCACAATCAGGTCGACCCAAACTGAAGCAAAATCAGCATACTTCTGTTAGGTCGACCCAGAGCTTCAGCAGGTCGACTCAAAGTGAAGCAAAAACAACATGTCTCTGTTAGGTCGACTCACCCTCCACCCTAGGTCGACCTAAACTGAGAAAAGTCTCAAGAATGCAATTTAACTGTCTTTAGGTCGACCTAACCTACCAACAGGTCGACTCAACTGGAAGTAATTGCAACTTTGCCAAATCTAACTCTGTTAGGTCGACCTAACCAACAAAGTAGGTCGACCTATCTGCTCAAAAACTGCCAAATTGAATGTTGGCTCTGCATCAACACACCAGCTCCCATATATATTGTTTGCTGTCAATTATTGAAGTTCTTAACACCAACAACTGAAAGATACACAAAGGCTTCTCATCTTCGATCATCGACACAACTCCAACACAACTACACACAATCATTTTTGCGTTGAGGGTTTACGTTCAAGATCGATAACGTCCATGGAACGGAATTGAAGATTCCTAGTGGGTGAAGGTTTGTGGGGGTTTTTGGTGAATAAAATCTACGGATTTTGTCCTCCAAGATTGATGAATTTTGGGGGTTTTTATCAAGAGGCTTTATCAAAGATTCAGATGAGTGTGAAGATTGAAGAACAAGGGTTCAAGGAATTCAATACACTGCAGCAAGGAAGTCAAAGTAAAGCTCTTGGAAGACCTTGATCTGGCTCAAGATTAAGGGGGGAGAAGATTCAAAGGATCAAAATAATTGGTTTATCGTTTATCGCTTTGTTATCTTCTTTGTATAAACTGTTTTCAATAATAATGAAAGACATCCCAATTCCAGTTTGTAATTGGGGGCAGATGTAGTCGTAGCGAGGACGATCGACGAACTGCCTGAACAAATATCGTGTTGTTATCGCTTTTGTCTTTTCATTTACGTTCTGTTCGTACTTAGTTATAATTAGGGGTGGCAAAACGGGCTGCCCGCCCCGCCCGCCGCCCGCCCCGCCTTATGCCCGCCAAAAAACGAGCGGGGCGGGCATGCCCGCCAAGTAAAATGGGCATCAAAATCATGCCTGCCCCGCTAAGATGGCGGGTTGGCGGGCGACGGGCTTACCCGCCAATTTTTATTTATATTTTTTTAATAGATTAATATGTTTTTTTTACCTTTTAATTAAACTTTTCACTTATTTTTTAAAACAATTTTTTATAAAAGTAATTTTTTAACAAATTTACTCTAATAAATATTACATATATTTATAAATAAATGTATAAAATAAACCATCAAGAATTGCAATTACTAGAATTAACTAAAAAAAGAGTGAGTTTTGGAGGACGAGCGGGTTTTGGCGAGCGGCGGGCTTTGGCGGGGCGGGTATGGCGGGCGGCGGGTTTTGGCGGGGCGGGCTTTGGCGAGCGGCGAGCCTAAAATCCCAACCCAACCCGCCAATTTTTGGCGGGTGCGCGGGCGGCCCGGCGGGCCCCGGCCCGTTTTGCCACCCCTAGTTATAATTGCAAATTGATCAACGATTCAAGTGTTAAAATTGTGTATTAAGAACCTTCGTAAACATCACAATTCACCACATATTGAATCACAATCAATTTGGATATTATCACCAAGTGTTTGTGTTTTTGCTTCATCCATTATCAAAGCATTGCAAACAAAGTTTATCAAATCAGAAGTTAATCGTTTTTCATTAGAGCAGCGAATTGATTCTATAATCTATCATTGTTAATCCCAATTATCTTGTGGTTTTACCACATATACAACCTTTTCAATAGCGGTCCGGAATAGACGCGAGTCGATCCTGAACCGCTTTCGCTTAAGTTTGAAATAATTCCGAAAAACTCTGTGAGATCTATTCACCCCCCTCTAGATCCTTAAGCCTAGCGTCTAACAAGTGGTATCAGAGCCTGGTTTATTCCGTGCTACGTGAAACACTTATTGGAAAGATGGCTTCCGGACCTAAAGGGGCTCACAATAGAGCTCCAGTTTTCAACGGTGAAAACTATGGCTATTGGAAGGATTGTATGTGTGTTCACATCAATGCCATTGATAGGAACATTTGGACAACAATTGTCAATGGTCCCTTTCAGATCACCATGACAAATGCAGCTGGTGCCTTTGTTCCAAAACCAGAAAATACTTGGGATGCTGAAGATGAAAAGAGATATGGATACGATTGGAAAGCGAGAAACATTCTAATCTCAGCTCTAGGAGTTGATGAATACTATCGCGTTTCCCATTGTAGATCCGCTAAAGCTATGTGGGACACATTACAAGTTGCCCATGAGGGAACGGATGATGTCAAACTAGCTAGAATCAATACGTTAACTCAAGAGTTCGAACTCTTTCACATGGAAGATGGTGAATCCATCGAAAACATGCAAAAGAGATTCGTACATTTGAAAAATCGTTTAAATTCTCTTGATAGACTTGTTTCCAATGCAGTTTCTACTAACAAAATCTTGAGATGTTTGAACAGGGAATGGCAACCCAAGGTTACGGCAATAAAGGAAGCAAATGATCTAAATATCTTAGACATCACCACTCTCTTTGGTAAACTAGAAGAACATGAACAACATTTTAAATGCCTTGACATGCATGAGAAAAGGGCAAAGAAAGATAAGAACATAGAGAAAGAGGTAGAGAAGAAGTCAATAGCTCTAAAAGCTTCAAGCTCCAAGACCTCAAAGCAAGAGCTAGAGGATAGTGATACAAGTGATGATGAAGACTCCGATGATGAGGAAATAGGACTGTTTATGCGAAGATACAACAAATACCTAAAGAAAAATGGAGCAAAACATTCCGACAAAGGCTTGATCATCTATAGAAAGCAATCAAACAAGTTCAAACAAGATGAGAATAACAAAGGAAAAATCAAAGGTCCCTGCTTCAATTGTGGCAAAGTCGGTCACTACAAACCGGATTGTCCATACCTTAAGAAGGAGAAAGAGAAGAACCAAAGCAAAGGTCACAACAAATCTAGAAGAGCCTACATAGCATGGGAAAGTGATTCGTGAAAGCTCATCAAGCGATGAAGAAGAATCGGCAAACTTATGTCTTATGGCTCATCAACACAATAAAAAGAAACGTGTAAGTCATCTTAAACCTTAACTTGTAGATAAAGTATCTCATTCTCAATTAAAACTTGCTTTTGAAGAATTACATAGAGACGCAATTGAAGCTTTCAAACTTTTGGCCTCAAATAAGAAAATCTTTTCATATCTTGAATCAAAAGTTGAGAAAACCGAAAAGGATATGGAAGCTTTAAAACAATCTATGCTAGATATTCAAAAGGATAAAGTTGAGATAGATCCTACATCATGGTTTGGTTGTGAGACATGTCATATTTGGCAAAAAGAAGTAAGAGATCTAAAAGCCAAATTAGATAAGGCTCTACAACCAAAAGTGACTTTTGCGGTTGATCCGAATAAGTTCAAAAGATCGTATACTCCCTTATATAGTAAATACACTTTTGTACCAAAAGTATCAACTAGCAAAACATCATATTCTCATCATATTACCTGTCAATATTATTGCAAAAAGGGTCATACCATTGAAAAATGCAAATTTAGGAGGATTTTGGTTCCTAAAGGAGTATTTCAATGGCTGCCCAAGTGCAACAAATTATGTACTCACTACCAAGGACCCAATGAAAATTGGGGACCTCCCTCTCTAAATTAATTTTGCAGGAAAAGTGTCTTGACATTGCCGAAAGGTTGTGGTTCCTTGATAGCGGATGCTCAAGACACATGACGGGAGACATATCACTTTTCGTTGAGTTTCACGCAAAGAAAAAGGGGTATGTCACCTATGGAGACAACAATAGGGGAGCTATACTTGGTAAAGGAAGTGTAGGTAACCCCTCTACCACAACTATAACTGATGTATTGCTAGTAGAAGGTCTTAAACATAACCTCTTAAGTATAAGTCAATTGTGCGACAAAGATTTTAAAGTAACTTTTACAAATTCTGGTTGCACAATAGAACATACTAAGAAAAGAGACATTATGTTTAATGGCTTAAGAGTAAACAACATCTATATGCTAAACTTGGACGAAGTATCTAAGTCAAGTACCAAGTGTCTAATTGCTCTAGGCGAAGACTCATGGCTTTGGCATAGACGCCTAGCTCACATTAATTTTGACTTACTTAATAAGGTTGTCACAAAAGACTTAGTAATTGGCTTACCAAAAATAAAGTTTTCAAAGGATCATCTATGTGATGCTTGTCAAAAGGGAAAGCAAACTAAAACCTCTTTTAAATCAAAGAACATGGTTTCAACATCACGCCCACTTGAACTCCTTCACATGGATCTCTTTGGCCCTTCAAGGACTAAAAGCATAGGTGGAAACATCTATGGTTTTGTCATTGTCGATGATTACTCTAGATTTTGTTGGACAATCTTTCTACCTAGTAAGGATCAAACTTTTCCAGCTTTCACGCAATTTGCAAGATTATGTCAAAATAAAATGAACACCAAAATAGTTGCAATTCGAAGTGATCACGGTGGAGAATTTGAAAACTATCTTTTTGAAAAATACTGTGATAAACATGGAATTGAGCATAACTTTTCAGCTCCTAGAACACCATAACAAAACGGAGTGGTTGAACGTAAAAATCGTGTTCTAGAGGAGTTGGCAAGAACAATGCTAAATGAGGGTAGTCTACCTAAGTATTTCTGGGCGGACGCTATTAGCACCGCATGTTATGTTTTGAATAGGATAATAATATGTCCTATACTAAACAAAACGCCATATGAATTATTAAAAGGTAGAAAACCAAATGTGTCACATCTCCACGTATTCGGTTGCAAGTGTTTTGTATTGAACAATGGTGTCATACCCCAAAATTTGCCCATACATTTTTCCTCGTTCCAATTCAAATCAAGATGCAAAGCTCCAAGACACACTCTCCTATACAAGGCTCTGAAATTAGGGTTTGGTTCATTCAAAGGAAACTCAGTGAATCAATGGCTCCAAGGCATCTCATATGGCTCAATATATCTCACACTATCTCTATGACAAATATCAAGGCTCAATTCAAAGGAATGGTCACTCAATTGTTCAGAAAGTCAACAGTCGACTATCTTGACCTAAAAGTCAACTGTGGTCAAAGGAAAGTGCAAAACCCTAATTGGCAAATTTTCAATCTTTGAGTATTGGGCTTGGACTTTTGGTTTTCCCACGTGATAGTAAGATCATTAAAGGCCCATAAACCATTTTATTCTTATTTTTATGGTTTTTATTTATTTTATTTTGAATTTATTCATTTAAAATCAAAGTAAATCAAAATAAAATCATTATTTAATAATAAAAATGGTATGATTATTTGTAAAACCATATAATCAGAGGGGAATTGATCCAATGGCTAGGATTGAGGGAAAAATATACATGAAATAGACTTGAACTCAAAATAGTAAGTTTTGGTATAAGAATAAAATCTAAAATTTTTTCAATCAAATGATTGATTCTTTCTCAAAATAAAAACCCTAGCATGCTCTCCTATATATATCCAAAGCACTCAACACATAAGGGGACGAAAAACCTAGCTTTCCAACAACCCCTACACTTGCAAAAATCCCAAAAAAGGTGTGAAACTCGTATTAGCAACTACAGTCTCTTTCACGATCGAATAGCATCATATTCTTCTTCCTGGGGTAAGTTATGGTAAGTTTACTCGATAACTAAGCGTTCAAGACGTTTGCATCCTGCATATTGAACGTTCCATATTTGTGCATTCTTTGAGAATTTCTATTCTACGATTCAGGTTGTTTAAATGGAATCTAATTGTGCATATCAGTTCATGATGATGTTTAGAACAGGTCTGATCCGTCTTGTGCAGATGTTAACGTGTAAATCACAAAGTGCCATGGTTAGGGCTCATGAAAGAATAGCTTTCGTTTTCATGGTTCCGGTTGGATTCAGGCTAAACTAACGCCTCCTTCGAGTTCGAAAGGGTCTGATTACTTGATCTGGGCAATTGTTTCTTTCGTTTTGGTGTTTTTTGCAGGTTTTGTATTTAGCTACAAAGATGGCATGATGAACTCGTAGCGAATCAATGGGTGATTCGTAGCAAATCTGGGTTTGTTATTTGAGGAAGAAGAAGACCAGTAAGAGGGACCCACGGGCAACGCGTGGGCAAACGTGAGTGGTCTGTCAAAACTTCAACCCTCTCTCCTCACTCGATTGGACAGTCAAAGTCCACCCTCCTTCATGATTGGATGCAGCTAATACAAGGGGGCCCACTCTTGACTTATTCTTTTTTTTTTTCATACAACGCTTGTTTACCTTTTTATTTTATTCGTATGTTTTATCTAACAGCAAAACGATTCAGCCCAGCTGGCGATGAAGAAAAACGCGTGACTCTCGAGACAGGGGTTCGATCCCCTAGAGCTGCACTATTTTTTCACATATTATTTGATTACAGATCCTGTGTGTTTCATTCCTATGTACCTACCATGCGCCTCCTAACACGCAACCATCAGATTCCACCAGCATCCGATCCAACGGCTTCAGATCTGCACGTGCATCATACATCTTCAGAGCCTACCACACCAGATCCCACGCCCAGATAAGTGTTTTTTTTATTTTTAATTTTATTTTTAATTACATAAAAAAATTTACTTATACTCTTTTCCTTCCCTTTTATATTTATTATAATTCTTTTATATTTTTATAAATTAATTTATATAGTAAATTTTAATCATTAATATTTAATCGAAAAACTGATTTTTCACCAATAATGGTTTTTTCTATATATATTAAAATTCGAATACACTTTTAATTAATTGATAATTAGGGTTAACCTTTGTGTTTATTTTTAAACCCTTGTTCTATTTAATCGATTTCTTAGCCTTTTTATTAACCTTTCAAGGTTTCTGTAACATCATTTATTTTTTATTTATAAACCCTGTAGGTCACAATAAGTTTTCTTTTTAAGGTTTATAGATCTTTAAATTAATTAAGGTTTGTAGATCATTCATGCACTAAAATTTCTCTTCTTTGTCTGACTTTTCAGGGTAACTCCAGTATTCTCCGACTACGCGCCGTCGGATCAAAAAGCTAAGTTCTAGTGCTTTCTTTGTTTAAATATTATTTTTATTTTGCCTAAATAGGGTTCGTTTCAATATCAATGAATTCCACATACACTCACTTCCCTTATTTATTTTCCCCATAATTTTCAGAGTCAGTTGAGGGTTCGAGGAAGATCAAAGCATTCGAAGACATTCATACTAATTATTGATCCCCTTATTTTTTCCGCCTTTTAATTTCCCCCATCCCCGCAGGTGTTTATTGTAATAGCGTAGAAGATTTTATTTCCGGCTTTATTTTATTTTAAACTGCGTGGTTAGTAATTTAGGGAGTGATAACCATGAACTGAACATAGATCACCTAATTACAAGATAAATGTCATCGTAGTTAACCACATGATTGTTGCACCCACACACCTTTAGGGTAATCCCTCTTGTTGCCTTACTATTGTTACCTTGTTGCCTTATTATACTGTTGCCTTGTTGCCTGTTGCCTCTAAGTGTACTAAATAGTCAAGTCCCTCGATTCCGAGGATACCTAAAGCAAGGTTGCCTTAAAGAATAAAAATCATCTAGTCCCTCGATGCTGCCTCGGAAAAATAAGATGATTGTCCCATTGCTAAGGTATCCTCGCATGATGCCTAAAAAGATTAATGACTATTATATCCTTCCCTTAGACTACCTGCCCTCTTTATGGCAAGGGACAGTCTTATGGCGAACGATACTCTCTTATGGCGAACGATACTCTCGATGACCCTTAAACATCCAATTGAAAGACTTCCTGCCCTCTTATGGTATGGATAGACCCTTTCGCCCGAAAGACTAAAAGAACAAATTTCTAAACTTAGGGTAGTTGCTATTAATTGCTTGCTCTTTTTCAAATTCAAATTCAAAATCTTTTCCCACTAATTTTCAAATACTTTTCAAAAAGACTACGCTTATTTACAAGCTAAAGTTCTTCTTCAAAGTTTTTACTATTCACACTCCGCTTTTCAAACAATTCAAACGTTTTTTAAGTGAGCTAAGCAATTAAGAGCCCATGGAAAACCATGGATGCAAAGGGTGCTTTTTAAACCTTCCCTTTGTATAACTTACCCCCCGAACTCAAAATCTTTCAAAGGTCTTTCCTGTTCTTTTAGCCTTTCCAATTGGATAAAATAAAAGTCGGTGGCGACTCTTGCTCAACCGCGACATCTTCGATATAAAAAGTCAGTTCACCGTATTACAAATGGTAAGGATAATCTTGGGAAATTCGATGCTAAAGCTGACGAAGGCATCTTTCTTGGTTACTCACAATCTAGTAAAGCATATAGGATATACAACAAAAGGTTACTTATAGTAGAAGAGTCAGTACATGTGTCATTTGATGAATCTTATACAAAATATGTCGAGAAAGGTCTATATTTTGATAGTGCAGGTCCATCTACTGAAGACATTGTCAAAGATAAGGAAGACGAGAGTGAAATTATTGTGAAGAAAGATGCTGAGAAAGAGAAAGATGAGTCTCATGATGATGATGAAAAAGAAATCATCTCAAACAATGAAGAACTTCCTAAGGCCTGGACAAATGTAAAAGATCATCCAATTGACAACATAATAGGGGACATCTCAAAGGGCATTACAACACGCTCCAAGATAAGTAACTTTTGTCATCATTTTGCTTTCGTTTCACAAGTTGAGCCGAAAAACGCTAAGGACACATTACTTGATGAGCATTGGCTAATGGCCATGCAAGAAGAATTAAACCAATTTAAACGGAATGATGTTTGGGACCTAGTCCCTCATCCGGGAGATCATCAAGTAATCGGCACTAGATGGGTTTTTCGTAACAAACTTGATGAAAACGAAGTTATTACTAGAAACAAAGCTAGATTAGTTGCCCAAGGTTACAATAAAGAGGAAGGTATTGATTATGAAGAGACATACGCTCCCGTAGCACGTCTCGAAGCTATTCGTCTCTTACTTGCCTATGCTTGTTCAAAAGACTTTAAACTATTTCAAATGGATGTTAAAAGTGCCCTTCTAAATGGCTATATAAATGAAGAGGTCTATGTCGCTCAGCCACACGGCTTTGAGAATTACATGTATCCGACTCATGTTTATAAGTTGAAACGTGCTTTATACGGTCTCAAACAAGCCCCTAGGGCTTGGTACGAACGTTTGAGCAAATTTCTACTTAGTCAAGGATACTTTAGGGGTAAAGTTGACACTACTCTCTTCATTAAAAGAAAAGATAAAGATATACTCTTGGTTCAAGTTTATGTAGATGATATTATATTTGGATCGACTAATGCAAAACTTGTCAAAGAATTTTCTAAGCTTATGCAGAGTGAATTTGAGATGAGTCTCATGGGAGAGCTGAATTTCTTCTTTGGTCTACAAATCAAGCAACTTAGTCATGGAACGTTCTTAAGTCAAACCAAGTATTGTACAGAGTTGCTTAAAAGATTTGGAATGAGTGAGGCAAAGGAGATTGACACACCTATGGCAATAAATAGTAACCTAGACAAAGATGAGAAAGGTAAAGAGGTTGATGTGAAATTGTACCGAGGTATGATAGGTTCACTATTGTATCTCACAGCTTCAAGACCGGACATCATGTTTAGTGTATGTATGTGTGCAAGATACCAATCTTGTCCAAAGGAATCACACTTAAAAGCTGTAAAAATAATTCTACGATATCTACGTGGAACTACTACATATGGCCTATGGTATCCTAAAGGCAATGAATGTTATTTGGTGGGATTCTCCGACTCAGAATTTGCTGGATGCAAATCCGACAGAAATAGTACCAGTGGGGCATGTCATCTATTCTCAAATTCATTGATAAGCTGGCATAGTAAGAAACAAGTATCAGTTGCATTATCTACCGCTGAGGCAGAATACATAGCTGTCAGAAGCTGCTGTGCTCAGATATTATGGCTCAAGCAACAACTCATTGACTTTGGTATTAAGCTTGATCGTATACCTATCATGTGCGACAACACAAGTGCCATAAACTTGAGCAAGAATCCTGTTTTACACTCACGAACCAAGCATATTGAAATAAGGCATCACTTCCTAAGAGATCATGTAGAGAAAGGAGAAGTTATATTTGAACATGTAGAGAGCAAGAAGCAACTAGCTGACATCTTCACCAAACCTCTAGCAACAGAGCAGTTCTTCAACATTCGTAGGGAATTAGGGATATTAGATATCTCTAATTTGAGCTAAAATGCGTTTGTTTTCTTATTTTTATTCCTTTACTTTATATATATATTGATTATGCTCAAGCTAACATCTCTTTTAGTATGAAGGTAGTTCATCATCAAATCAAGCATCATTCCACATTGACTAGAGGGTTATACTTCATCCTACGAAATGATGACAAGATACCTACAATGGAGAAAGTGGTAACATGTTTGTTGTTCACTTCCAAAAATTTTATTGATACTATAATATGCTATCAATTAATATGCTTATAGTGACATTATACATGCTTTTCCATATCTCATTTACACACATATGTTGATCATCATTCTACATAACATATCACGTTTTGGACATAAAAGCATGTAGCATAAGCACATCAACAACATTCATAAGCATATCACTGCATTTCTAGCATTTAAGGCAATTTAGGTCGACCTAAATTGTCCCTGCGTCGACCTACAGAAGTTTCTTCTCAATTAAATAAAACAATGCTCAGTTACGTCGACCTACCCCTCCTTTAGGTCGACCTAATCTAAAATTTTTTTAAAGCCTCTTCTGTTGGGTCGACCCAGCCTCCTTTTAGGTCGACCTACTGATACAAAATTTCCATAATTGGGCCTGTTGGTCGACCCAGGCCATCTCCCTTCATCTTTATACATATCACTTTCATTCCTCCTCATTCCCAAACACTTGTGTACGGCCAACCCTAATTCCCCTACAGCAAACCTCTCAAATCATCCTCTTTCTCACACAAATTTCCTTCAACCATGGCACCAAAATCAAGAAAGGGAAAGGAAATTGCATCTGGTTCATCTTCTCAACCGGTAAGTGCTATAGCTCTTGTTCATCCTGATTGTAGGGAAAATTTTGAGAAGTGGAAAATGAAAAGGAAAATTGTTAGGCAATATATCTATAACCCAAATGTTGTCAAACGTATGCATATTCCTGATGTTGCAAATCTGATTGAGCACCAACATATTCATCCATTGGTGCAATGTGACACTCCGTACTGCGAAAATACCGTTAGGGCTTTCTATGCAGGGTTCCAAAAAGGGGACAGTTGTAATTTCCGATTTAAGATGGGATCCAGGTCGCATGTTGTTGACAAACGGGCTTGGATAAGCATTTTTGGTCTCACACTTGTAGGAGATGAATTCTGTATGGAAGATGGTGAAATACCAGGCAACTATGATCATGTGGCCTACATGAGATCCATTCTTAAAGACCCTTCCGTCTTTGACAAGCCAAATGAAACAATCACAGCTGGTCACTTAAAGAGAGATCCTAGGCTCCTAAATTGGATAATATCAAGAGTCATTCGACCAAGAGCAGGAGGATTCTCAAGAATTGAACGCAATGAAGTTGTGTTAATGTATCTGCTGCAAAAGAGAACGCGTGTACACTGACCACACTTTCTAGCTGCAAAGTTCCATGAAGTACAGCAGAAAACTACTGCTCTATGTTATGGTTCAATCATTTAAACAATCGTGAACCATTTCGGCATGGGGCTTGATTATTTGCCCTACATCCACATGCAACAGTCTCAAGACTTCTCCCAAACGACCCTAACCCTCATGGGATACCACTGGGATCCAACAGCAAACACTCGGCACGCTGGTTTGAGCCAACGATTCAACATTCTCAATACATCCGTCTATGAATTGCTGGAACAAGTTGAAGAGGATCGTCCTAAAGGGTTCCAAAGAGGAAGAGGAAGACGAGGCAGGCGTTAGCAACCTTTGCATCCATCCATTTCATATCATTAGCTATCACATCACATTGCATCTCATTTCATAAACCTTATGTTTTTTTTCTTGATTGTCTACCTTAAGTACTTGACATTAAGCTTTGTTTTGTAATCTTAATTATGCCTGGATATTATATTGTGCCGTTCTATATTATATTTGATCTGCACTATTATGATATTGTCACTCTATATTATATTTGCCGTCTACTTTCTCTCTTTCTGTTTTTTGTCTTTTTGATGTTGTCAAAGGGGGAGATAAAATGAGAGTACGGGGGAGCTTAGTACGGGGGAGCTAACACACACAAGAAATGAGCTGTGAATACGGGGGAGCGTTCGTCATTCAAGCAAATGTTTGCCATCATCAAAAAGGGGGAGTTTGTAAGAACAAGCATACACTCACAAATGAGTTTTTGATTCATGGCAAACATCACAAGCAATCAAATACAAGAGCACAAGTGAATGACTCAAAGAAAATGGAGTTTTGACCAACTTTGCATCTGACAGGTCGACCTAGTTCACAATCAGGTCGACCCAAACTGAAGCAAAATCAGCATACTTCTGTTAGGTCGACCCAGAGCTTCAGCAGGTCGACTCAAAGTGAAGCAAAAACAACATGTCTCTGTTAGGTCGACTCACCCTCCACCCTAGGTCGACCTAAACTGAGAAAAGTCTCAAGAATGCAATTTAACTGTCTTTAGGTCGGCCTAACCTACCAACAGGTCGACCCAACTGGAAGTAATTGCAACTTTGCCAAATCTAACTCTGTTAGGTCGACCTAACCAACAAAGTAGGCCGACCTATCTGCTCAAAAACTGCCAAATTGAATGTTGGCTCTGCATCAACACACCAGCTCCCATATATATTGTTTGCTGTCAATTATTGAAGTTCTTAACACCAACAACTGAAAGATACACAAAGGCTTCTCATCTTCGATCATCGACACAACTCCAACACAACTACACACAATCAATTTTGCGTTGAGGGTTTGCGTTCAAGATCGATAACGTCCATGGAACGGAATTGAAGATTCCTAGTGGGTGAAGATTTGTGGGGTTTTTGGTGAATAAAATCTGCGGATTTTGTCCTCCAAGATTGGTGAATTTTGGGGGTTTTTATCAAGAGGCTTTATCAAAGATTCAGCTGAGTGTGAAGATTGAAGAACAAGGGTTCAAGGAATTCAATACACTGCAGCAAGGAAGTCAAAGTAAAGCTCTTGGAAGACCTTGATCTGGCTCAAGATTAAGGGGGAAGAAGATTCAAAGGATCAACATAATTGGTTTATCGTTTATCGCTTTGTTATCTTCTTTGTATAAACTGTTTTCAATAATAATGAAAGACATCCCAATTCCAGTTTGGAATTGGGGGCAGATGTAGTCGTAGCGAGGACGATCGACGAATTGCCTGAACAAATATCGTGTTGTTATCGCTTTTGTCTTTTCATTTACGTTCTGTTCGTACTTGGTTATAATTGCAAATTGATCAACGATTCAAGTGTTAAAATTGTGTATTAAGAACCTTCGTAAACATCACAATTCACCACATATTGAATCACAATCAATTTGGATATTATCACCAAGTGTTTGTATTTTTGATTCATCCATTATCAAAGCATTGCAAACAAAGTTTATCAAATCAGAAGTTAATCGTTTTTCATTAGAGCAACGAATTGATTCTATAATCTATCCTTTCATTGTTATTCCCAATTATCTTGTGGTATTACCACATATACAACCTTTTCAATAGCGGTCCGGAATAGACGCGAGTCGATCCTGAACCGCTTTCGCTTAAGTTTGAAATAATTCCGAAAAACTCTGTGAGATCTATTCAACCCCCCTCTAGATCCTTAAGCCTAGCGTCTAACAGTTTCCAATTCTCCCAAGACGTAGCATGTTAGTTGGAGACATGGGCCTTCACTTTGTTCATTTGAAGGAGTGGAGACGGGCGTCTCCTATTTGTGACGTGGGACGGGGGTCTCAAGGGGTAGTGGGCTGCCCACTTTGGCTGGGGGCTGGTGCCTCAAGCCCTTTTCCAATTTGGAGGCGGGCGCCTCCACTTCTAAGAAGGGGAATTGGGCTTCGTATCATTCTATTTTCTCTCTTTCACTCTTGCACCTCCACTTTCTATTTCACCTCCCCTTGAATTCTTTTGCTTTTTAAATCAACTATTTCTCCATTTCTTCTTCTTTTGCCAAATACTTCTTGCAGGAACAAAATACCTGAAACAATAGAAATACCAGCATAATACTAAAATAAAGTAATTTAATTAAACGAAAATACTAATATTATGTATGAGAATCGAATGAAATATGCTATATAAATTCGTGTTATCAAACACCCCCACACTTGAACCTTTGCTTGTCCTCAAGCAAATAATCAGATAAAACAGTTGGACAATAAAAATTAAATACAGGCTCATTACATCGCTTGATTTGTACTTGGTTACAGAGTGTTTCTGTCAGAACCCTTTGAGATTGATCTTCACATTAAAAGTACAGTAACGACACTAGAGAACTCCCCATATGCATACCAATCCGAATCATGCCATTATAGCTTAACCTTATTCTTGTCGCTTTGTTTTACCCGTTTCATTCGCGCGCAATCACATTAAGCCCATTATTTTTTCACACACATAATAGAGCAGCCGGTTAGTGATTATGGTCCTTAATGGAGTTCTGGCACAATTTTTGTGGTATGATCCTTTTATACACTCTATCGTAGGTCGTGGGGGATCGAACCATATTTCTCCCTACCAAGTTCAGTACCAGATAACTTCTGAAGCAGCCAACAATGAGTTCCTTTTATCAAATATCTTAGGTTCTGTAACCGTTGGGTTAAATGACCGGGTGAGGGTCACCTAACTTAGTTGGTATATTCCCAATAACAGTAAAGCAGAAGGATTCTTATATAATAATTTTTATGTGGATCATTCACTTATATTCATCGACTCTCTGCGTAGTTTGTGTTTAAGACGGTGCCGACTGCTAGATAAACTACTCAGGGTTACGTTAAAACTAAAATTTATGGTTTCGGTATAATAAGTACTCAAATTGGGGATGCATACTCGGGGGTTTTAGAGTGTCAAGACGGTAACAGTGTTGTCTAAATTTCACTCAAGTTTCTAACATGTCTTATAAATAAGTAACCTCATACTTTTGAACGTGTAGAGCCATGCATCTAATCACTCGAAAATTTTGTTATAGCTCAAGAAAATAGAAGAATTCGAATAAACACGAAATTTTTTGCATATAAGACTTAATGTTACATAAATGTTTATTTGAAGGGAAATTGACGATAACATAAAGCTACTTAGAAAGCAGTAAAGCTCCCTCCCCCACACTTAAACCAAACATTGTCCTCAATGTTTTGATATAAGATGGATAAAGGAAAGACAAAACCTGTATGGATGCTATTGGCAGGCTATCTCGACCAAATCCACTCCGCGTCCGGAGGAAATACCTTTTCCTATCATACTCATCAATTGTGTCCCCACCAGCAACACTCGTAGGAATGTGCGTGGAGACCCGCTCATATTTGAGATGATCATCTATAGATTTTTCGCCTAGATATGGTCGAGACGTGATAAGCGATCCATACTTTTATTTTCTGCAAGCTCAAACAATAAAAGTAAAACATTAAAATGAAAGCTCGTGGGTTGCCTCCCACGCAACGCTTTGTTTAACGTCGATAGCTCGACGACTTAAGATTGCAAGCACTCATGGTGGTTCTCTCGAAAATGACTCATCGGTTGAACTTTTAGTAAACTTTGTTTTCCTTGGCCACTTATCAAGCCATCTCACATATCCCTCACCTTTTCTTTTCTTTCTCCTGTGGGGTAGTTCACTCTTTCGAACTTGTGGTGGTGGTTCAGGATCTATCCTAGGTATTAGCTTTTCAAGTTTAGGATTGGTGATTTCATCCACCGCCTCAAAGGTTAACCTTACCCTCTTAACACTAATGATCTCCTTAGTTTCATGGTCCTCTAAATTTCTCTTTTTGTGCAAGTCTTCAAACAAGGGTGCATTAGTGTGGATATTTTCCAATACCTCCACATATGTTTTGGATTGGGATTCTACCTTAGCTTCCATAAAAATTTGCGGGAAAGGAATCTGTGGGGTATAGGGAGGAGGAACAACAATATGTGCTTCCTTCTCTACCTCTTCTACAATCTCCCTTTCAGTTGGTGTTGGTGGATTTTTCTCAAACTCCACTCTTTTCTCACTAGAACTCTCCTCAACCACATTATCACTCCCCTCAATCTCATTGTCACTCACCTTAGGAATTTCAATTTGTTTTTCACTATTGGCTGCATCCATAGGCTCCTCAAGGAAGGGTCCTAGAGGTTTTTGTTCAAGCAAGGAGATTTGAGTCTCCAAAGTCATGTTGTGAGTTGCTATAGACTCGACCATAATAGTCGTTTGCCTAAGGGTTTCATTAAAATGGATACTTTGTTTGCTGAACTCTTCATTTTGGAAAGTTTGTGTCTCTACAAGGTGCTCCATCATAGATTCTAACCTAGAGTGAGTTAGCGCCTCGTCAAAATCCTCCATTGATGCTTCGAGGTTGAAATTATGGGATTCTTGTGGTTCCTCAAAGTGGGTTAGCGTCGCATTTTGTGTTTCCACAAAGTGCTTCATCATCATAAATGTTTCATTAAAATTTTCCATCATTATTTCGAGTTCATATTTATGGGATTTTGGTGACTCCTCAAAATATTGGTCGTGGTGATCATAGAGGAAATTCAGTTGCGGATAGGTTTGGTTGGAATTATAAAATTCTTGCGACTCCTCAAAATGTTGGGATTGGTAGTTGGAGAGGTAGTTTGGGTGAGAATCTGGTAGCGATGCATTAAAATTCTCCAGTAGTATTTCGAGGTCGGATTTATAGGATTCAAGTGATTCCTCGAAATACTAGGACCAGGGGTTGTAGAAAAAGTTTGGGTGATACATTGTAATTAATGAAAAAGTGCCTTAGTCTCTACTGCGTAACTAAAAGAGTTACTATATCGATTTAAATAGTCTCCGGCAACGGCGCCAAAAACTTGATCGCGACTTTATGTGTCTATTAGTCTGAAGACTGCAAGTGCACAGTCGTGTCGTGTAGTCTTAAAAGATATCGAATCTAGAGGGACTATGAATCGATCTACCGTTATCTAAGGTTACTGTGTAAAGCTAAGGCTAGTGATGTTTCAATTGTTTGTTAAGGGGAAACTAAAATCTTAAATCTAGATGAAATATTAATAGGCGGATATCGGTATGTAATTCGTCAAACTTAGGGAATCCGAAGTTCCATTGGCCAGGATCTTTATCAAATAAAAAATATTCATTACATAAGTTCGTTTAAAAGTCCTCCTCTCAAACTCTCGCTCTATTGACTTAGACTACATTCCTAACTCATAATGTACGCTCTCGCTGTCCCATCATATTTAGAAACGCTTTTTGAAAACAACATATTTAATAAAATGCCTTTTTCATGTAAATATTATTCACTTAAAAACCCTTGTCTCAAACTCCCCCTCTATTGACTTAGATTATGCTAATATTCCCTAACGTACGCTTTCGCTGTCCCGCCGAGTTTTAAAACACTTTTTGAAAATAAATAAATATCTAATTAGTTTTGATACGCTCTCGCTGTCCTTAAACCTAATGTCCAGTGTCTACTATCCGATTAAATATCTCAAACTCTCGCTCTGTTGATTTCTAACCTTAGTCCAGTTTTAAAATCTCAAACTTCCGCTCTGTTGATTTTATAAACTTTTAATAAATTTAATTAGGCACTAAAACTAGAAAAAGGTGATTTTCAATAAAACATTATTTAAGCCAGTTTATTTCGGATCCCTTTGGTTAGATTAATTTACATACTTATTAAATTAAACAATAATTATTCATATATTTAGGCATATTCAATAATTTATTAGCGAGAAATATAAAACTATAAAATAAATGATAGAAATAAAAAACTGAAAATAAAACTTGAATTAATTCTTGAACTTGAAATAGAGAACACTCCACCACAAGCCGGTTGGATCTGTTCTTAAAATTCTTCGATCAAATAATATAAACAAGGAATTAAAATACTATGATCTAACGTAAGGTTAGATCCACTAAAAATTACACAATAGTTTCCGGTGTAGAAACTATTGTGAGAAAATAAATATCTGCCTAAAACTATGAAAAGAAGAAGGAAATAATAACTTGAATGCTGGAAAAATATTGCTGGAATAGAAAATAGGAAAAAACATACGAGGGAAACTATGGCTGAGACTAAAAATGGTCCAACCCCTTTTACATGAATCTTCCGTTCTTTATATAGTGAGAATGGTTGATAACTTCTTTTCCCAAAACAAATCTCTCCCCGTATTCAGCTGTTCCGTTCCTCAAATATAGTGCATTTATTTGACTTGGTGGAAGCAAGAAAATAGGGGACGTGACTTGAAGGAGTATTAAGACGGACGTTTCCAATTCTCCCAAGACGTGGCATGTTAGTTGGAGACGTGGGCCTTCACTTTGTGCATTTGAAGGAGTGGAGACGGGCGTCTCCTATTTGTGACGTGGGACGGGGGTCTCAAGGGGTATGGGCTGGCCCACTTTGGCTGGGGGCTGGCGCCTCAAGCCCTTTGCCAATTTGGAGGCGGGCGCCTCCACTTCTAAGAAGGGGAATTGGGCTTCGTATCATTCTATTTTCTCTCTTTCACTCTTTCACCTCCACTTTCTATTTCACCTCCCCTTGAATTCTTTTGCTTTTTAAATCAACTATTTCTCCATTTCTTCTTCTTTTGCCAAATACTTCTTGCATGAACAAAATACCTGAAACAATAGAAATACCAGCATAATACTAAAATAAAGTAATTTAATTAAACGAAAATACTAATATTATTTATGAGAATCGAATGAAATATGCTATATAAATTCGTGTTATCAAACACCCCCACACTTGAACCTTTGCTTGTCCTCAAGCAAATAATCAGATAAAACAGTTGGACAATAAAAATTAAATACAGGCTCATTACATCGCTTGATTTGTACTTTGTTACGGAGTGTTTTTGTCAGAACCCTTTGAGATTGATCTTGACATTAAAAGTACAGTAACGACACTAGAGAACTCCCCATATGCATACCAATCCGAATCATGCCATTATAGCTTAACCTTATTCTTGTCGCTTTGTTTTACCCGTTTCATTCGCGCGCAATCACATTAAGCCCATTATTTTTTCACACACATAATAGAGCAGCCGGTTAGTGATTATGGTCCTTAATGGAGTTCTGACACAATTTTGTGGTATACTCCTTTTATACACTCTATCGTAGGTCGTGGGGGAATCGAACCGTAGTTCTCCCTACCAAGTTCAGTACCAGATAAATTCTAAACCAGCCAACAATGAGTTCCTTTTATCAAATATCTTAGGTTATGTAACCGTTGGGTTAAATGACCGGGTGAGGGTCACCTAACTTAGTTGGTACATTCCCAATAACAGTAAAGCACAAGGATTCTTATATAATAATTTTTATGTGGATCATTCACTTATATTTATCGACGCTCTACGTAGTTTGTGTTTAAGACGGTGCCGACTGCTAGATAAACTACTCAGGGTTACTTTAAAACTAAAATTTATGGTTTCGGTATAATAGGTACTCAAATTGGTGATGCATACTCGGTGGTTTTAGAGTGTCGAGACGGTAACAATATTGTCTAAATTTCACTCAAGTTTCTAACATGTCTTATAAATAAGTAACCTCATACTTTCGAACGTGTAGAGCCATGCATCTAATCACTCGAAAATTTTGTTATGGCTCAAGAAAATAGAAGAATTCGAATAAACACGAAATTTTTTGCATATAAGACTTAATGTTACATAAATGTTTATTTGAAGGGAAATTGACGATAACATAAAGCTACTTAGAAAGCACTAAAGCTCCCTCCCCCACACTTAAACCAAACATTGTCCTCAATGTTTTGATATAAGATGGATAAAGGAAAGACAGAACCTGTATGGATGCTATTGGCAGGCTATCACGACCAAATCCACTCCGCGTCCGGACGAAATACCTTTTCCTATCATACTCATTAATTGTGTCCCCACCAGCAGCAACACTCGTAGGAATGTGCGTGGAGACCCGCTCATCTTTGAGATGATCATCTATAGATTTTTCGCCTAGATATGGTCGAGACGTGACAAGCGATCCATATTTTTATTTTCTGCAAGCTCAAACAATAAAAGTAAAACATTAAAATGAAAGCTCGTGAGTTTCCTCCCACGCAGTGCTTTGTTTAACGTCGATAGCTTGTAAGGTAAATTATTCTGATGAGTTTATGCATGTTGATCAAGATCACAAGTACACGACTTTGACTCAAAGCAATTCATTAAAAATTTATTCATAACTACTAATGAAATGCTCTCTAATTTAAGAGGACTCTAATAACTTTGCTATTGTCATTTCTCTGTTTCAAACTAGAAAGAAGAAAGAAAAAAAACTAATTTTAAATTAATGTGTTACACATGAACTGTTAAATGAATTTTTAAGACATTAGATCATAAGAAACATAAATTTCAATTTTTCAAGTCACCTTATGAACCTAAATAGTGCTACTACAATTATTTCATTCTATTTTATCTATTTCCATTAATCCAAATGCAGTCTACATGTTTGTGAAATTGTGAAATGGAAATACTAAAAAATTATAGGCAAATGGACCATATGATGTCTTCACTTTTGGTTCGTTCTTTTGGAATGACAAAATACTATAAATTTATTTCTTGTTTGTACTTAAGAATGACAAATTGAAGGCTGTTGATGTACTAATGAAGGATTTAAATTTTTTTCCACAGTTTAATGAAGAGTTATTCAAAGGGCTTACTCATCTTTTGACCCTTGACAACTTCAGGTACTTGGTTTGGTTTTTGCTGAATAAGCTGTGAAATTTAAGAAGTGTGTTTTAGTGTTTTTTTTATAAAACATAGGCTCATAAAAAAAATCAGCTTGTCAATGATTAAGGTAAGAATCATTATTAATGTAAGAGAGGTTTATAACCAGATAACAAGGTAAGATTAGAGAGCACATTGTTGCACTCAATGATATGAATGTGACAAGTGTCTGGCATGGGAGTTTCATCCTCATTCATTGCTTCTGTTTTGAGCTGCAAACAACACAGTGGCTGAATAAAGCGACTACTGATCAACTCTAATGCATTTAGAGTAGAGTGCGAACCCCAAAGCACGTTAACTACTACTGACACAAAAAACAATTTAACAAAAAAGTTGGTAAACGCATAAAAAACTCAAAAACCCAACACACATAACTGCAGTGACCAGAAAAAGCTTCTAGTTTGGTCCATTTTGAGAATAGCTGATATGATCATGAAGGTTTCTAGCTTCTGTGCTTTGCTCTTGTTGGTTGTCACAGCTTTTACCTTTTTTAGCTTCTCAGGTTCCATCACAGGTAAATCTTCTATCCCTCTAAATCTCATGTCATACCTTTCTGCATGCAAACCTTGAATTTAAAGAAATTGTAACCACAGCGGTTTCATAGAAACTTCGTGCATGTTTAAATTTACGGTGAATTTATCAGAATACTAATAACTTTTTTCATGTGACCTCAGATTTGGTTGGTAGAAAATGTGTTGATGAACCAACAGCAATTGCAGGAAGCAGAAAACTCAAGGTACCGAGAGTTTTTCAAATTTCATACGCATCATTTGAAACTGAATATTGTATTGTAATTGTACTATCCTTTAATTGTTCGATTTCGTTGCATTTTTAGGAAAATGTCAATAGGATTAAGAGCAATGAAAAAGGCGATACCGGAGATCGCGTAAGACTCGAAGATTACAATCCAATTGATCCAATACCAGGTGGAGCAAAGAATGTTAATCCAGGACCAATTGAACATGGAACTCCTCTAATGCCATTCATACCAAAATCTCCACCTCCTGTTGGTCCTGGAGATTATGATTAGTAACAACTTGTTCTTCTCTAGCAGAACCAATGCTTAAAGATTGTAATAATGCTATATATGTGTAATCTGGTTTATCATGTGTTACTGTTGTGTGAAACCCTAGAAATTTTGCATAACTTATAAAGTGGCCAATGTTTGTAATCTAATGTAATGTACTTGGAAGTATTATGTATCATGTATGTATGTGTGCTTGTTAAATTTGAAGTATTTGTAAACTTTGTACTGTTTTGTTTGCACAAGTCCTTCTGATGTTCTTATTACTCATATACAGCTAGAGTGAAAAATTATTTATTACTGTCAACAAAACAACATGCAAACATTTAATGCACTTTTATAGTTTCGATGTAAAATTATGTTGACATTTTAAATGTTAAACCATCGTTATAACCAATGTAGTAATCCTTGTGTTATTCCATTACTTTTGTTCTTTAAGATAGTTAAAGATTAAAATTAAACATTTTAATAATTCAATTATTAATTAATTAATTTTTTTTGACAGAAAATAAATGATATTCATTCATTTAAATCGATAGAGTACATCGTTGCAATACAAATTCAAAATCGCCAAAAACAAAAAGGATGAATCTGCGAACAAATCCACAGCATCCATGTTAATAGCATAAAACGGCAAATTGCATATGCCTACAAATATTAATGTATTGACTGTATTGAGATGTCCGAAATATTCATGCTTCCGGATCTGTAGCGTTGACAGCACCAAAGTCATTGATTGAATCTGCACTAGATCGAAACTAATCTTTCAACCTGAAACAAATGAACACCGCACAAAAACGGAAAAACAAAATACCCGCACAAAGACGAGAAATCAAAATACACCACAGAAATATGGGAAATCAAAACAAACGATGACCCACGAAATCACAAAAAAGACAAAAAGAAAAGGTGTGAAAATCACTTATTTAAGTAATAGATAAACAAAAACGATTTGGAGGGGGTGATTTTGGATCAAAATTGATCCTAAATCACCCCTCTTTGAGAGAGAGGAAGGAAAAAGAAGAAAAGTGACGACTAGGGTAGAAGAGGAGAATTAATTAATTAATTAATAGTGACTCCAATGTGTAATTTTTTGTGTGTTACTTAATGGTTAAACTTTTTAGTTGGTCCAGTGGTGATTGGCGCTGGACTTGGTAGGGAGAACCACGGTTCGATCCCCGCAACTGCGATCGGGAGGGGGATGGAACCACTTGATGCCAGAACTCGCCCCCGAACCGGACTAAACCGGTGATTTAAAGCAAAAAAAAAAAAAACTCTTTATCTCACATTTCACAATAAGGTTTTTTTAATAAATTTTCGGTGCGAAATTACATAAATTAATTTTTTGAATTAAAAGAACTATACTGAATAATAAATAATTATTTTAAATTTAAAACATCCGATTAATTTTAAAGAGATCTTTTAATATTTCATCCAAATATTTTTTAATTTTGATGATGTAGTAATATTAAAAAGGTTTCTCGAAAATAAACCATTATTTAGTTTTGAAGATAATTAATATTAATTACTAATTTTTCAGTTTTATTCTCTAACTAATTATATTTCACCACTCTAACCAATATATTCTACATATATTTATCGTAATAATGATAATATTAAATTATGATAGACAAAAATTACAGTTTTTATTCTTCTATTATAGTTTATTTGCATAATTAGTTTCTCCATTTTATTTTTAAGAAATTTTGATTCCCCTTTATTATTTTTATCCAAAGAACAATTGATGCGTAATTCAACTTACAAGTTGCTTTTTTATATTAAATTTATTGAATTACACTAAAATAATTTAAAATTTTAATAAAATTTTAATTTAAATTTTGAAAGTAAAAGTAGAACTGAAAATCAATCTTTTGGAATCAAAACAATTCATGTAAAACTACGTTTAAGACTTAGTTGGTGGTGTCCAATTTTTATTATTAGGGTAAGGTATGAAAATTGTAGATTTATGTACTTGCAGGTATGACTCATCAGTTAGTTTTGATGATGACTACCTGTAAAATAATATTTTAAAGATAAAAAATCCAGACGTCAAATGGCTTAAGGATGTTGAGAGTTCTCCATGACAGGAGAGTAAATTTCAGTCGTCAAAGTAAAGCTTCTGAGGATGACACTTGATCAAGAAGATATCTCAAGCCTCATAAGTAAAAAGATTCAAGTTCTAGTTTAAGTGCTAAGTTATTTTTGTATCAAGAAAAAGAGCTTGAATATCTAAAGTCATGAAAAATTTGCCTGCTCATACGCTTCACATCTTAGAGTAATCAGTTAAAGTGTAAAAGGTTAAGAGTAAGTCTTGAGGTACTATGACCATCACACACACGGAAAAGTTTTTAAAACCTCTTTGATTTCATTTTTTTTCTTCTGAAAACTAATCAAGGCTTGTGTGTAATTGACTAACAAGTATTTCTAATTAATTGAGAAAAAATTTACATTGACTAATCGATTAAGGACTTGCTCTAATCAATTAGAGCATGATAAATGACTTCTTAATTGATTAGAAACACTTTTAGTCAGTTAAACCATCAAAATGTTTTAGGATTTTTGTGAGATATTGGATCGAACTCTAGTATTGTCGAAGGGTAGCTTCTTGGTTCGACAGTTCGACAGAGTTAAGCATGAAGTCGAAGGATTGTTCACATGCTGGTGTTGAAGTGTGCATGCTGTAGTCGAAGATGGGTCTAGCATGCAGATGTCGAAGATGCTAGGGTTGTTAGCATGTTAAATTAGGTTTTAGTGTTTAAACCCTAATTTGTTAAGTTAGCTTGTTTATTAAGTTGGCTTGTGTAATGGGCCTTGCTAAAAAAGCCCATTAGTTAGTATGTTAGGTTTTATTATAAATAGCATACTAGTCTCTCATCATTGCTAAGCTGCAAATCCTAATTTAGGGTGAGAGAGGTTATTTGTTATTCTTGTAAACTTGTAATCTTGTTCTAAGAGAAAGTGAAAGAATAGCAGTTATAACCAATTATCGTGTTCCTCTTCTTTCGTGTCTTTATTCATCCCTTATTTTATACTTTGTTCGTGGCATTGAATTCACAACAGATTGGTGCGATGAGCGTGGAGAAGATACCTTCAACAAAGTATGAGATTGAAAAGTTCACCGGAGTGAATGATTTCGGTCTGTGGCGCTTGAAGATGAAAGCTCTACTGGTTCAGCAGGGTTGTTTGGAAGCGTTGAAGGGAGAGGCAGCCATGAATGCAGAATTGACGGCAGCGGAGAAGACGAATATGATCGAGAAAGCACACAGCAGAATTTTGTTGAGCCTTGGTGATAAGGTTCTCCGGCAGGTATCAAAGGAGACGACGGCATCAGGGTTATGGGTGAAACTTGAAAGTTTGTATATGACCAAATCGCTGGTAAATCGACTCTACCTGAAGCAAGCTTTGTATTCATTCAAGATGATTGAAGACAAAGTATTGGCTGAGCAGTTGGATATGTTCAACAAGCTGATTCTTGATCTTGAAAATATTGATGTGAAGATCGATGATGAAGATCAAGCGCTGTTACTATTATGTTCTTTGCCTCGATCACATGCTCACTTCAAAGAAACTCTCTTGTATGGAAGGGAGTCCCTGACGTTTGAAGAAGTTCAATCAGCCTTGTACTCTAAGGACTTGAATGAACGAAAGGAGCATAAACCTTCGACTGTTGGCGAAGGTTTGGCCGTTAAAGGAAAACTCTTACGAAAGGATGGTAAGTTCGACAAGAAGAAAGGCAAAAGCCAGTCGAAGACTTACAGTGGCGAAGCATCTGGCATTCGATGCTACCATTGTAAGAAGGAGGGTCACACAAGAAAGGTGTGCCCTGAACGCTTGAAATATCATGGAGGTAAGGATAATGGCAACCTGCCATTGTTCAAGATGATTTCGAATCATCTGATGTTCTTGTGGTTTCAAGCAGTGACTCTAAGAAGGAGTGGATTATGGATTCAGGTTGCACTTGGCACATGACTCCAAACAAAGACTTGTTCGAGGAATTATGTGATCAAGATGGTGGATCAGTATTGCTGGGAAACAACAAGGCTTGCAAGATTGCAGGTGTTGGATCTGTGAGATTCAAGCTCCATGATGAGTCAATAAGGTTGTTGACTGAAGTCAGGTATGTTTCTGATTTGAAGAGAAATCTGCTTTCTCTTGGTGAATTCGACAAGAAAGGATATGTTTTCCAAGGAGAGAAAAGTATCCTAAGAGTCATGAAGGGTTCGAAGGAAGTCTTGAGAGGCGTGAAGAAACAAGGCTTGTATACCCTTGAGGCTGAAGTTGTAAGTGGTTCGACAAATGTTGCATCCACGAAACCTTTGTCGAAAACAGAAATCTGGCATATGAGATTGGGCCATGTCAGTGAAAGGGGTCTGGTCGAATTAGGGAAACAAAATCTGCTTGGTGGAGACAAAGTCGAAAAGCTGAAGTTTTGTGAACCCTGTGTACTTGGAAAATCTTGCAGAGTGAAGTTCAACAAAGGCAAACAAAGAACACATGGATCCCTTGATTACATCCATGCTGATCTTTGGGGGCCTGCAAGGTGTCCATCACATTCAGGAGCAAGGTATTTTCTATCCATAGTAGATGATTATTCCAGAAAATTATGGGTATTCATCCAGAAGACTAAGGATGAAACTTTTGAGAATTTCAAAAGTTGGAAGACTCTGGTTGAAAATCAGACTGGCAGAAAGGTCAAGAGGTTGAGAACCGACAATGGCCTTGAATTTCGCAATGAGGCATTCGACAGTTTTTGTGCTGCCTCTGGTATTGCAAGGCATAGAACTACTGCAGGTACTCCACAGCAAAATGGTTTGGCTGAAAGGTTTAATCGAACTATTTTGGAGAGAGTCAGATGCATGTTGACTAGTGCGGGGTTAACAAAGGTGTTCTGGGCTGAGGCTGTTTCGACAGCAACATATCTGATAAACAGATGTCCTTCGACAGCGTTAGATATGAAGACACCTGAAGAAGTTTGGTCGGGACATCCACCAGATCTCGACAAACTGAGAGTATTTGGCTGCGTAGCCTATGCTCACATTAGGCAAGACAAGGTCGAACCTAGAGCTCTGAAATGCATGTTCATGGGATACCCTGAAGGAGTCAAAGCTTATAGGCTATGGTGCCTAGAGCCAGGTCACAGGAGGTGTATCACCAGTCGAGATGTAGTTTTCAATGAAGCTGAAATGGCTTTTAAGAAAACTGATGATGTTGGTCGAAGTACAGAAACATCTGACGAAGAGCTGGAACAGGTAGAGATTCCTGTTGAGGTGGAGCATGTTGATGCTGAATTGCATATCCCAGATGAAGTCGAAGAAGAAGCAGAAGATGCTGAAGTTGAGGAAACTGACGATGACTACCTATTGTCGAGAGATAGGTCGAGAAGAGTCATCAAGCCACCTCAGAGACTTGGATATGCAGATCTTATAGCTTATGCCTTAATCTCTGCAAGTGAGGTTCTAGACGAAGAACCTAGAGACTATAAGGAAGTTATGAGGAGTCGAAATAAGACTGAATGGCTGAAGGCCATGGATGATGAGATAAAATCTCTTCATGATAATCATACCTGGGAACTGATCAAGAAACCTGCTGGGGCAAGGTTAGTCAGCTGTAAATGGATTTTCAAAGTTAAGGAAGGAATTGAAGGAGTGACGTCGAAAAGATACAAGGCAAGGTTAGTTGCAAGGGGTTTCACTCAGAAAGAAGGTGTCGACTTCAATGATGTGTTTTCTCCTGTTGTGAAGCATAGGTCCATTCGAATGTTGCTTGCCATGGTGGCAAGTTCGATCATGAACTGGAACAGATGGATGTGAAGACTGCGTTCTTGTATGGTGATTTAGATGAAACGATCCTGATGAGGCAACCTGAAGGGTATGTCGAAAAGGGGAAGGAAGATTATGTGTGCAAGTTAAAGAGATCTTTGTATGGGCTGAAACAATCTCCTCGACAGTGGAATAGGAGATTCGACAAGTTCATGGCACGCATAAGTTTCATTAGAAGTCAGTTCGACCACTGCGTTTACTTCAGATTTCGATCTGGTAATTCATTTTTTATTTTGTTGCTTTATGTGGATGATATTCTCATAGCAAGCAACAATGTTGAAGATGTGACGAGGGTGAAGGCTGAACTCAATAAGGAGTTCGATATGAAGGATCTGGGAGCTGCTTCCAGGATTCTTGGAATTGACATTCGAAGAGATAGAAAGAAGTCGAAGTTATGCTTATCCCAAAAGGCATATCTACGGAAGATTCTTGAAAAGTTTGGTATGTCGAATTCGAAGCCAGTTGTGACTCCAACAAACCCTCAATTCAAGCTGAGTATTGATCAGTGTCCCAGTACTGATGTCGAAAGAGCCTATATGAATAGCATTCCGTATGCTAATATAGTTGGTTCTTTGATGTATGCTATGGTTTGTACTAGACCCGACATAGCTTACGCAGTCAGTCTTGTAAGCAGGTACATGGCGAATCCTGGAAAGGCTCACTGGCAAGCATTGAAGTGGATTTTAAGGTACATAAATGGGTCTCTGAATAGAGTCCTAATTTATGGTGGAGCCTTGGGTGAAGATAGTAAAGCAGTAATAGAAGGATATGTCGACTCTGATTATGCAGGTTGTATGGATTCCAGAAAATCTATTTCTGGATATGTTTTCACTATGTTTGGCACTGCAATTAGTTGGAAAGCAACACTTCAGAAGGTTGTTGCTCTATCAACCACTGAAGCGGAGTATATTGCCCTAACTGAAGCTGTGAAAGAAGCATTGTGGCTTGAAGGTTTTGCAAAGGAGCTGAAACTTCAAGGTCGAGGTATCACTGTTAAATGTGATAGTCAAAGTGCAATACACCTGTCGAAGAATTCAGCCTATCATGAGCGAACTAAGCACATTGATGTGAGGCTGCATTTCGTCAGAGGAGTAATCGAGCGTGGAGAAGTCCAAGTGCTGAAGGTTTCGACTAAAGACAATGCTGCTGATATGATCACCAAGACATTGCCGAGTTGCAAGTTTTTCCACTGTATGCAGTTGATAAAGCTGCATGAAGAAAGCTAGTTTGTTCCTTGACGTTGTAGAGTTAGGTCCAAGGTGGAGATTTGTGAGATATTGGATCGAACTCTAGTATTGTCGAAGGGTAGCTTCTTGGTTTGACAGAGTTAAGCATGAAGTCGAAGGATTGTTCACATGCTGGTGTCGAAGTGTGCATGCTGTAGTCGAAGTGTGCATGCTGTAGTCGAAGATGGGTCTAGCATGCAGATGTCGAAGATGCTAGGGTTGTTAGCATGTTAAATTAGGTTTTAGGGTTTAAACCCTAATTTGTTAAGTTAGCTTGTTTATTAAGTTGGCTTGTGTAATGGGCCTTGCTGAAAAAGCCCATTAGTTAGTATGTTAGGTTTTATTATAAATAGCATACTAG